>NW_022437053.1:1967834-2000652 GCF_009761245.1 Sapajus apella
CCCCTAAATGGAGTCACTGAGGGCTTTCAGGTGTGACAGGCGAAGGCGCCCGCCCCTAAATGGAGTCACTGAGGGCTTTCAGGTGTGACCGGGAACCACGGCAGTGGCTGCCAGCCCTGGCGCTGTGAGGAAAGGGCTGAGATTTCCCAGTGTTTCATTTATTTCAAGAGAACCTGTCATTGCCAAAGCATTTTTAATGGCAGCTACCTTGGAACCCTTGTCAGATAATTCCAACATCTGATGCTTGGGTCTTGGCAGCAGCTGATGGTGGTGCTGATGCTGGTGGTGATTTCTGCACTCTTGGAATGCTGGTGAGTTTTCAGTTGTGTGATGGACGTTCTGCCTGTCATGTTAGGTGACCTGGGTCCCCTGTGACCCTTTTGATTTAGAAGGCAGTGGCCTGTTTACGTTTGGCACATGGATCCTGGCCCATCTGGCAGGCTGTGGTTCCACTGGCGTCTAATTTCCAGAGTCGCTGCTGTGTTCTTTTCTTCTGCTTGGTTTATCTGGGGTCTTTGCGACTCTCAGGATCCCTGCTGATGTGGCCTCAGGACAAGACTGAGTTTCTCCAGGCTGCGCCCCGAGTGTCTCCCAGCTCAGGCTGCCTGAAGAAGAGGCTTGGATCCCCTGCAGGTGCCCCCCACCCCCACCAGGCATTTCTGGGTGGGGAGGAGGGGCTGTCAGTACTAGAGGAGGAGAGCCTCCCCAGGGCCTCTTATGTGGACAGGACTTCAGGTCCCTCCTCCGTCAGTGGTGTCAGGCTGGCCTGGTATTGTCAGAGAGCCCTGTTCCATCAGAGTGGGAGCAAGCCCAGCTGGCCGCCATGGGTACTAGGCTAGGGTCACCTTCTGCTGGACTTGGGGGCATAAAACATCCTGTCGCTGTGCCTTCTTTCCCCTTTTGGGGTCCCCAAACCAGTCCGTCTTCCTCTGATCACCATTTAGAGTTCTGGTTGCCTCTGAGCCAGGTTTCTGGTTGTGCTTTGAGCAGCAGGGAGGGGCCTGCTCATCTAGTTGGGACCAGCAGTGAGACGGGGCTTCTGTGTTCCTGAGGGGAAGGTGGGCCGTCTGGAAATGCTTGTGGAATGAAGTGTTCAGGTGCTGGAGAGTTACAGGTGCAGCTCGTGGACACAGGCTGCCTAACTTAGGGAGCTACCTCACTGTAGGAGTGTTTGGGGGAGTGAGTTTCCTGGGAACCGATGGGGACAGACACAGTCATCCCCCTGTGGTCTCCCAGGATTTGGCTCCGTGGCTGCAACACATCATTGCACACTTGCATCTGGCAAGACTTGAAGGCCTTTAGCCCGAGACCCTTTTATTACCTTTCCTTTATGCATCCTATAATTTAAAATATCGTCTCCACCAAATTATGCCTTCCCAGCATTTCTAGAAAGGAAATGTAATGAAACATTATTCAGTAAAGTCCCACAGTAAACAAGAACACTCAGTGCTAACTGAGTCCTGGTGTTGCTTGGTTATTATTGCTCTGTTGTAAGAAAGACAAAGGTGGTCCCTGATATGCAGGAGCTGGGCTGGTGCCCACAGCTGGGCCTTGGTCTCTCCTGATGAATGTAAGCAGCTCACTGAACATCATCATCAGGGAGGCCACTTGTGCGTGTGATGGATTAAGACAAGAACAAAGGCACCATGTCGCTAGGTCTGAACACAGACCAGGCAAGAACATGGTTCAATCCATAAAATTGACTCAAGGTCCCACTCTTCTAGCTCATGGAAGTGAGTGCTGCTGCTTTATAATTTGATAGACTGGATAAAGAAAATGTGGCACATATAGACGATGGAATACTATGTAGCCAGAAAAAAAGGATGAGTTCATGTCCTCTGCAGGGACATAGATGAAGCTGGAAACCATCATCCTTAGCAAACTGACACAAGAACAGAAAACTAAACACTGCATTTTCTCACTCATACGTGGGTGTTGAACAATGAGAACACATGGACACAGGGAGTGGAACATCACACACCAGGGTCTGGGGGGTTGGGGGCTAGGGGAGGAATAGCAGGTGGTGGGGTGATTGGGGAGGGATAGCATTAGGAGAAATACCTAATGTAGATGACGAGGTGATGGATGCAGCAAACCACCACCATGGCACATATATACCTATGTAACCTGCACAATCTGCGCATATACCCCAGAACTTAAAGTATAATAAATAAATTTAAAAATAAATAAAGACTGCCACTTGGCTCTAGATAAGATTAACTCACATGTAGCATCTCCTTCTTAACACCAAATCTGGAGCAAAGCCCTACTTCCTTGAATACTCTCCCCAGATCGCCCAACACAAGCCCCAGTTCTGAAATGAGTCCTGGCAAACACCCTCTGCCTGATACGCCCCACAGCTCCGGCTGGCGTGCCCTGTGCGTAGTCTCTCCCTCCAACAGATAATAGACCCAACTCAGGCCTATTCCCCAGGTCTTTGGCTGGAGGATATTTTCACTTATAGGATTCATGGGCTAATTTCCACAGGTCTTTTGAAATTGGGAAAATAGCTTATATTTTCCACTTCACCTGGCCACTGGCTCCCTGATGGCATAACTTCAGGATTAAACCCTAGGATTTGAAGCTTATGATTCTGGAACACTCAGGATGTTAACTTCCCAGCTCAGAGCATCCTCGTATTTTTTGTGGTGTCTGGTAAGACCAGCAGTGACCTCATGAAGGTAGACATCATACATTCTTCATTGATTAATCTGATGATTCCACTAATGACAAATGAAAACTACCCAGGCCTTTCCGCTTCCCTTCCCAGCTCTCCTGCTGTTTGGCCAAAAGACACACACTCTACTGATTTTCAATGACTGTTTATCTGCATTCAAATAACATTTTTCAGAAAACAAAAAGAGACATTATAGTGGGTATTTACCAGCAGCATGTTCATGGAATGGGCCCAAAATTGTTAACTTCACATGCACATTAGCACAAAACAAAATAATAAATACATAGATAAAACTTACTTTAATTATCTGGTTACAGAATTTTAGCAAAATGGCACTGAATGGGGCCTCCAAGCCAGAAAGCCTTGGCACATCCAGTGAGCCTCTGACCCACTGTCTGAGCAGCCTACCGGCTGTCCAGTCTGGAACTGATACTGGAGTTAGGGAAGCTTCCGGAAGACACCGTGGTATCTGTGCAGCTCTTCTTTTTTCTCTTCCCAAGAGTGTGAGGCAGGGAGGAAACATCATCTGAATGTGCACTTTCTTTTTATTCATTACCTTTTTGCTTTTTGAGCCGGAGTCTCACTCTGTTGCCCAGGCTAGAGTGCAATGGCCGCCTCCCAGGTTCAAGTGATTCTCCTGCCTCAGCCTCCTGAGTAGCTGAGATTACAGGTGTGCATGACCACACCCAGTGAATTTTTTATATTTTCTAAGTTGGGGTTTCACCATGTTGGCCAGGCTGGTCTCAAACTCCTATCTCAGGTGATCTGCCTGCCTCAGCCTTTCCAAAGTTCTGGGATTACAAGTGTGAGCCACCGTGCCTGGCCTGATTGTGCACTTTCTGCCAGTGCAGGACCCTGCCCTTCTGGACTTCATGGTCTGGGCCTGCGCTCTGTATATCACAGATTTGAAGGCCTTTAGCCCAAGACCCTTTTATTACCTTTCCTTTATGCATCCTATAATTTGAAATATCATCTCCACCAAATTATTATGTAATTACATAACTGCCACTTCATCCCCCTCACATGTTAATAAGTTTAAAAAGCCTTTAAGTATATATTTTTGATCTGATAAAATTGTGATAGGGTTCTGGAAACTGTCTCTTCCAGATTTGGTGGAGGGGCTTGGGAAAAGGTAGGCAATAGATATTTTTTTAAAAAGAAAAAAACTAGAAAGTTAAGTTGTTCATCTGAAATTCAAAGTTTTCCCTGCATATCCAGTGTTACTTGCCCACCTAAGGGAAGGTAGAGTGGGAAGGCCATCACAAAAGAGCATGAAAACCTGGGCAGGAGAAGGGGTGTTCTATGAAGGAAGACTTGCTCTGTCATGGGATCCAAACTGTGTGATTCTGGACTGCCCTGCAAGGGGCTTGGGGGCCTTGGCCTCTTGGAAAATAGAAACTTCATGGGTGGCTAAAAGAGACAAGGATGACCGTGTACGTGGCAGGAGACTCTCTGCTGATGAGTTCCAGAGAGTCACTGATTCCTCAGGAAGTTCTAGTTACAGGCGAGAGCCTAGCATAATCAGAAGTCTGAGCCAGTCAAGGGAGGCAAGTGCCCTACCTGGGAAAGGTGGCTGTCTTTAATCCAGGTGAAGTTCTGGAAGAAAAGGGAAATAAAGACCTGTGTCCTGCTTCTTCACCTGGAGGACTCTGCTCAGCTCTCGAGTCTTCTGAAGGGCTCCCCTGGAAGTCCACTGCACCTGCAGGCCTGCAGTGCCCGCCATGCCTGCCATGGATAAGGGAAGATGGAGGTTGACAGCGGGGCCTGCCTCCTCCTACTTTCCCTGCCCTGGCCTGAGTCCTGTGGTTCCTGGCTGTGCCATCTTTAGTGGGAGCTTGCCAAGTCCGGCAGGTCACGAGAACTTCCGCATTGCGATCCATGTAACTGCACTTCCCAGAATCTAGGATCAACCTGCTGCTGAAGAGTACCCTAAGTCAGAGTGTAGATAGTGAGGAGCAGAGGCTGTAAACTCACCAGAGATGTTAGTGCAGCCTTGAGGTTAATTGCTGCTTGGAAAATTGAGAAATGATGAATTGAAACAATCTGGGCTGCGGGAAAGCATGTCCACACCAGGTGCCCGGACATCTGGTTGGCTTTGGCTGATTTGTCTTGCAGCCACCTGCCTTGTCTGCATTTGCACACTTTCCTGGTGTGGATGAGAAATTATACATTCGTCCTATTACTGGCCCAGGAGCCTCTGTGAGTGAACTGGTTTCATCAGCTTCATTTTTACTGCAAAGCCACCCTTTATGATAGGTTGGCAGTATGCTTCTGACAGACAAAGTGAGGACAAAGGGGGCCAAAAGGAAGCAAGGTTGGGACAGTGGGTGGAGAGACTTCTAGGGATTGGGAGGAAAGCCCCTACCCTTCCCTCCATGTATCTCCTGACCTGGGCAGGTCCTGAGAGGACAGCGCTGCTGGAGCCACCCTGAGAACCTCCCAGGCTGAGAGGATTCCAGGATGCCCACCTGGAGTTACTGAGACCAGCTCTGGGGAACACGGTGCCAGCTTGAGTGCATCCTGGGCCTGCAGCATGGAGAAGAATTGAGCATGCCAAGCCCCCAACCCCTGAGATGCGTCAGGTGGGGCAAAGGGGCTGGAGCAGCCTAAACTTTAGGTTGTCAGATTGACTGGGAGCTGCACGAGGCCAGGCACTGAGTGAGTGTCCTGTAAGTGCTGGTGAAGGAAATATGTGAGTTCAAACTACCCTTGAGGTTTTAGATACTTGTTGTCTGTAAATGACGAAAACGTGCTCCTTATTCTCTGAGCAATAGTGTTACTTTTAAATCTACCTGCATTCCTTTCCTGTGACTCCTGTAACAAGTTACCACGAACTCTGTGACTTCAAGCAATGGGAGTTTGTTCCCTTATAGCTCTGGTGGTCAGAAGTCTAAACTGAGTCTATGGGAACAAAACCGAGGTGTCTTCAGGGCAGGGCTGGTTCCACCTGAGGCTCTGAGGGAGGATCGCTTCCTTACCTTTCCAGCTTCCAGAGCCACCTGCAATCCATGGCTCCTGGCCCCTTCCTTGCATCACATCACCTTTCCCCACACTGTGTCACACTTGCATCACACTGCCCTTTCCCCACTGTCATCAAGTCCCCTGTGCCTTTCTCTTACATGAAAACTTATGATTATATTTAGGGCCTGCCTGGATGACCCAAGATAATCTCCCCAACTCAAAGTTCTGAATTAATCACATCTTCGGAATCCCTTTTGCCCTGCAAGTTAACATATCACAGGTTCAGGGATCAGAAGGTGGACGTCCTGGGGGGCCACTCTTCAGTGGACCACACTGCCCATTTCTCAGATTGAACTCATGGCCTTGTCTGTCCCTCTTCCCCAGCAGGTAAAGGGATTCAGGGTCTCGGCTCTTCACAATGTCATCCAGAGAGAGAGTCTCTCATATACATGTAAAGTGATATTCAAAATAACCCACGAACCAGGGATCATTTACAAATGGGAAACTGGGAAGGGAAGTAACATTTACAGGTTAAACAATTCAAATTTTAGTTAAACACCACTACATACAGCCCTAGTATTTTTATCACTTCATTTGACCCTCCTGCCATCTGGGAAGTACTTGTTTTTACTCTCATTTTGAAAGTAGAAAACCTGAAATTAGTAAGGTCGTGTAATTGCTCTAAGACTGCAGAGCCAGAAGTAAAGGCATTGAAGTTTAAAGCAGATCTGTGATTTTCAATCCTTAGCTCTTCCCTGTCCCATTTTGCCCTGTCCATCACTCCCTCTGCACAGTCCTGCAGTGGTCTGAGAATGAGGTGGCCGGTGCTGCTGAAGAGCCTTGGGGGTGCCTTTGGGGTGCACACTGACAGTTGTCTTTGAATGCTTCTAGAACTACACAGTATCAGGCAGAAAGACATCTCAGAGAAAACCAACCCCAAGTAATTTCTCAAACTACAATGCGCAGAACTATCTGGATGCTTATAAAAAAGTCTGTAAGCCCCATTCCCAGAAATTTTAATTTAATAGGTCTGCAGTGAGGCCTAGGCATCTACATTTTTAACATGCCCCAAAGCTAGTTTTGAAACATTTAAACAGGAAAGAAAGCCACTGGGATGAGAGGGGTCCATTAGTCCTTTCTCACACTGCTGTAAAGATATTACCTGAGACTGAGTACTTTATAAACACGAGGGGTTTAATTGACTCACAGTTCCACATGACTGGAGAGGCCCCAGGAAACTTACAATCAAGCAGAAAGCAAAGGGGAAGTAGGCACCTTCTTCACAAGGTGGTAGGAGAGAGAGAGCGCGCAGCGGAAACTGCCACTTTTAAAACCATCAGATCTCATGAGAACTCACTATCACAAGTACGGCTTTGGAGATGATCCAATCGCCTCCCTCCCTGAACACATGGGGATTACAATTCTAGATGAGATTTGGCTGGGGACACAGAGCCAAACCATATCAAGGGGTAATACGTTTTCTCTGGAATGTAGCATTGGCTTTTCTTTCTGGGGAACATGTTTGTGTGTTATGGAGGTTAATCATGGTGTGCCATGTCATTGGAAAATAGCAAATAATGTTTAACTGCTTTCCGGTTTTTTGGCCAATTTGGTCAGGAGAAGAAGTTTGGCAATCTCGCTCAGATTTGCATGACAGAAACAAGTGAAAGGTGGATTTCATATTGTGAGATGAAACATCTGGAGAGGCCTAGATCTAACTAGGGCATCAGCTGGGAAGAAACACTGAGGGGTCACGAGAACTTGCACATTACGATCCTTGGACCTGCACTTCCTAGAATGTAGGATCAACCTGCTGCTGAAGAATATCCTAAATCAGAGAACAGATAGGAACCAGAGGCTATAAACTCACCAAAGATGTTAGTGCAGGCTTGAGGTTAATTGCTGCTTGGAAAATTGAGAAATGATGCATTGGAACTAAATCTGGGCTGTGGAAAAGCATATCCACACCAGGTGCCGGACATCTGGTCGGCTTTGATTTGTCCTGCAGCTACCTGCCTTGTCTGGATTTGCACACTTTCCAAGTTGCCTGTTACCCTGTGCATTTCCCAAGCCGCTTTCCCAGGCTCTGATGTACGGTAAGGCTGCTTGAGTGGCATATTTATCATAGTGCAATTGAAAGGTATGAGCTGTGATTCATGACATATCATAAATGAGAATATGACTATCATCACACTGGGATCTGACTTAGCAGTTCATTTGGCCTTACTACAGGCTGATTTCTTGAAAGCCCTCAGATTCCTGGCTCAGAATGCTTTTGCTAGAAGAGTGTGCTCTCAATGGAAGGGAAGCAATAGTTAAAAATTTTTCTCAGTGGACCAGTTCTCAAGTGAAGACAGAATTTTAACCAGTGTTCAGCATCTTCCATTAACCCTCCCCCCACCAGTTATCCATTTTTCAGTGTGAAAAACTCCAGGCCAGGGTTTCTGCAGACAGTAATTTCTGATGGCAGGCTAAGTGTGTGTCCTATGGCCTCCATAAAAGGGAAACACTGAATTTTCTGTCCACTTAGCAGTGTCTTTTGTTAATGATGGGCAAGAAGCTTATATTATTTATGGAGCACCTTGAATCTCAGCAGTTTAGGGAGTATATATAAAGAATGGGCGCACTTTATCTTCTAATAAAATGCTGTATAACAACTTTAGTATTGAATTTTTAAAGAAGGAATCATGGATTATCCTGAAGCCAAGTATTACCAGAAAGGACATACTGTAATCTCACATTCAAACTACTTCAAAGATAAGGAGATTTATTTTACCCATTATAATTTTTTCTCCCCAAGCAAATAACCATTTTATTAAAACGTCGTAAGTTCATACAGGTAGGATCTGGGTGAAGGTAATTTGGGACAAACCACTGTGTACTGGTAATGAAAACAGAAATGAATTCGAGCTTCTAATGGAAAAGTGACAAGCAAATAAATTAATCTTCAGGTTATTCCATTTTAGAAAATGATATAAGATATAACTAAAAGCTGAAAAGAAAAAACAGTTTCCAGGTTTCCATATGGATGATTTGTAATTTAAAATGATCTGGGAGGGAAGTCTAGAACAAATCTGAATATCGAGCTTTGCCCACAACCTTTCTGATTGCTTTTTCTTATGTATTTACTGCAGCTCTTCTTTCTCCATTTCCATAAGTGTGGACAAAATTCACATGTACCTATTACTAGCATAAAGGGCACACACTGTGCTGCCTGCCTGAGAGTGGCCAGGGGGTACCCTAGGTTTGTCTGTTACTTAAATTATCAACTTCACCTAACTACAGGAAACATAGAAATTGTGTGTTGCAGTCCAGACACTGTGAACAGCATTAAATTCCATCTCAGTGTCTAGGAAATGGGGTGGGGAAGGGCCAGTCCAGGGCGCAGATAAGAATAGGCTTTTGCCTTTGAGCCCTCCCACCTTTTTCTTTCTCCTTAGGAGTTGCTCTTCTACCCTGGGATTTCCAGACACTCACGCAATTCTTTAGTCCTAAACAGTTCTTCTCAAAGTCTGTTTTCCTCAAAATGCTCCATGCCCCATAGTTACCATGTGAGCTTCCTCCGCTTTCCTTGGCCCTGCTTCCCTCCTGTGGGCAGCTTAGTCAGGGTGCCCTTCCCTCCACACACCCAAAGGGCTGGCTCCTGCAGGCAACACCTTCACAATGGGCCCTAAGACAGATGTGAGATGAGTGCATGAAAAGGAGGAGGAAGTGGCCCTCCTGAAGGCCTTCTGGCTCTTGCTCCAGCAGGATGGTGCAGGAAGCCACATGAAGTCTTTTTTCTTAACTCAGATATTCAGACCAGAATTCTTGTTTGGAGACAGTGAGCTGAGCCGCTGAGCCCCTGGGGAGCTGGGACTGATCCTGTTTTTTTTTTTTTTTTTTTTTTAGTACTTTAGGTTTTGGGGTACATGTGCAGAACTTGCAGGATTGTTACACAGGCACACAAATGGCATGGTGGTTTGCTGCCTCCACCACCCCCCCGCCCTGTCACCTGCATCAGGCATTTCTCCCAATATTATCTTTCCCCAACCCCTGCTATTCGTCCCCTAGCTCCCACCCCTCTAACAGACCCCAGTGTGTGATGTTCCCCTCCCTGTGTCCATGCGTTCTTATTGTTGAACACCCACCTATGAGTGATAACATGCAGTGTCTGATTTTCTGTTCTTGTGTCACTTTGATGAGAATGATGGTTTCGAGCTTCATCAGTATCCCAGCAAAGGACATGAACTCATCCCTTTTTATGGCTGCATAGTATTCCATGGTTTATACGTACCACATTTTCTTTATCCAGTCTCCTGGAGAATCTGCTTTGCCCACATTTTTCAGTTATACCTGGATTCTCCCTTTGGGGAGACTTTTTTCCTCCATTTTCCTTCATGATTCTA
Source organism: Sapajus apella (assembly GCF_009761245.1). Classification (NCBI taxonomy): domain Eukaryota; kingdom Metazoa; phylum Chordata; class Mammalia; order Primates; family Cebidae; genus Sapajus; species Sapajus apella. The sequence goes on from NW_022437053.1 coordinate 1,977,861, forward strand.
TTTGAAGTGAGCACTAGAGAGGATATGGCAGGCGTGGGGAGGGCTACATGGTTTTTGTAGCAGTTTTCTTGCTGTTGTCAATTTAGGGACCCAAAGGTTTTTGCACGTTCTCAGGTTTTCTTAGGTTCTTGAATTATTTTGTAATATAATTTCCTCAAAAACTTAGTAGGATTCTTATCCATTGTCTAGTAGTGAATTTTACATGCCAACAAGCATACCCATACTTGTAAAACATATTCATTGTTTATCTGAAATTTATATTTAATGAGATGTACTGTATTTTTTTTATTTGATAAATTTGTCAACCCTAAAGTTATCACGGAGAGGCTGTCCAAATGTCTGACCCTGTGTGGCTGAGACCTTTCTCTAGACTGAATCTTCATGTCGACCCAAAATTAATATGTTGAAACCTAAATCCCAACTGGGATGGTATTAGGAGGTGGGCTTTTGGGAAGTGATTAGGTCATGAGGGTGGAGCCTCATTTTATGATTATTGACCTTAGAAAAGACACCCCAGCCAGGCGCTGTGGCTTATGCCTGTAATCCCACCACTTTGGGAAGCCAAGGTGGGTGGATCACCTGAGGTTGGGAGTTCAAGACCAGCCTGAACAACATAGAAAAACCTCGTCTCTACTGAAAATACAAAAAATTAGCCAGGCATGGTGGCACATGCCTGTAATCCCAGCTACTTGGGAGGCTGAGGCAGGAGGATCGCTTGAACCTGGGAGGCGGAGGTTGTGATGAGCCGAGATCGTGCCATTGCACTCCAGCCCAGTAAACAAAAGCGAAACACTGTCTCAAAACAAAGAAAAGAAAAGATATCCCAGAGACCCCTTCCTGCTTCCACCATGTGAGGTTGTGAGGAGAGGGCCATCTATGAATCAGGAATCAGGCCCTCACCAGACACCGAATCTGTGAGCACATTGATTTTGGACTTAGCCTACAGAACTGTGAGAAATAAATTTCTGTTGTTGATAAGGCCCTCAGTTGGTGATATTTCTGTGACAGCAGCCTGACTGGACTAAGGCAGGCCTCCATGTTCCAGCTCTTCAGTGCTGTGCCCACTGCCCAACCACTAAACTAGGCCATGTATTTCAGGGCCCCTCTGTGGCATCACACCTTCTTAAGGTCACTGGTTTGACACTGATTAGGGTGGAACCAGCTATGGTAACACACTCAAACATGTAACAGCTCCATCAAAGAGCAGTTCATTTTTCACTCACTTAACAGCCCAGGGCAGCAGTCCAGATGGGGAGGATGGGACTCTGCTCTATTGCATCATTCAGGGATGCAGGGGTTCTGTCACCTTCCATGGGTTTCTCTCAAAATCACCCTGGGAGTTGTCATCCAAGGCAGGAAGGAAATAGAGCCTAGAGAAAGTGTGGGATGGTTTTAAGGTCCTGGCTGGGAAGTAACATCCATCATGTCTGCTCAAATTCCACTCACTACAACCTCAGTCATATGATCCCACCTAATTGCAAGGAAAGCTGGGAAGGGAATCTAACTGCTTGCGCAAAGAAAAGGGTTAAGTGCTGAAGAGTTGCCAGCAAATTCTACCATAAACCTGACAAAGAATGTACAAGCCTTATGTGAATAAAATTTTAAACTCTGTTGAAGAATGTTTAAAAAAAAAAACTAAGAGGAGACATAACCATCTACCTACATTGAAAGATACAGTCATGGAAAATGTAAATTCTCTCCATGTTAATCTGTACATCTCATGAAATCTTAATGGAAAAACTTCAATTTAACTGACAGTTTTATGAACTTGATAAAATGATCTTAAAATTCACATGGCAGATGTTTTAGTCAGTTTTGTGCTGCTATAACTAAATATCTGAGATTAGGTAATTAATATAGAACAGAAATTTATCTCTGACCGGTCTACAGGCTAAATCCAATTGAGGTTCAACTATCAGGTAAGGGCTGTTCTCTGCTTTCCAAGGTGGTGCCTTGAATGCTGCATCTTCCAGAAGGGACGAATGCTGTGTCCTCACATGGCAGATGAAAAGTGTATTAGTCCATTTCCATGCTGCAGATGAAGGCACACATGAGACTGGGCAATTTAAAAAAGAAAGAGGTTTATTGGACTTACAGTTCCACATGTCTAGGGAGGCCTCGCAATCGTGGCAGAAGGTGAAAGGCATGTCTCACATAGCATCAGACAAGACAGCTTTGCAGGGAAACTCCCGTTTTTAAAACCATCAGATCACTGGAGACGTATTCACTATCATGAGAACAACACAGGAAAGATCTGCCTCCCTGATTCAGTTTCCTCCCACCAGGTCCCTCCCATAACTCATGGGAGTTAAGGTGAGATTCAAGTGGGGACACAGCCAAACCATATCAGTAAGGAAGGATGAAATGGGGCCAATCTTGTCCTTCAAGCCCTTTTATAACGATATTAATTTGAAGAGACCCAAACATCTCTCAGAATGCCCCATGGTCCAGCACTGTTGCATTACATTTCCAACACATGAATTTTGGGGGACACATTCAGACCACAGCAGTGAAGAATGTCTAATTCATTTTTAAAAAGAGAACAATAAGATGGCAACTGTGCTTGTATTTCAGTCCATTTTGTGTTCCCATAAAGGAATACCTAGGGCTGGGTAATATACAAAGAAAATCAGTTTATTTGGCTCATGGTTCTGCAGGCTGTACAAGATGTATGGTGTCAGCATCTGCTTCTGATGAGGGCCTCAGCCTGCTTCCACCAGCAGTGGAAGGTGAAGGGGAGCAGGTTTATGACGTGATGAGAGAGGGAGTGAGAGAGAGGGTGAGAGAGGGAAAGGGGTCTCAGTTTCTTTTAATCAACCATCTCTCTCATGAACTATTAGGAAAAGATCTCACTCACTGTCAAGGGGTTATCACCAAGCCATTTGCCAGGGATCTGCCCCTATGACCCAAGCACCTTCCACTACGTCCCACCTCCAACACTGGAGATCAAATTCAACGTGAGACTTGGAGGGGACAAATATCTAATTATACCAACTTTCTCTTATCACTATAGCTCTATTGTATTTAAAACATTGTAGTATTGGTACAAAAGTAGAAAAGAAGAGCAGATAAATAGACTAGAGGTTTCAGAAATATATCCTTAATATTACTCATCCTTAAAAAGGAATGAAATCCTGTCACATGCTACAACATGGATGAATCTTGAAGCCACTATGCTAAGTGAAAGAAGCTGGTCATACAAATAATGCTGCATGATTTTACTTATACGAGATACCTAGAGTAGTCAAACTCATGGAGACAGAAAGTACAATGGTAGTTTCCAGGCTTTGGGGGAGGGTGAAATGAAGAGCTGTTTTTTAATGGGTACAGAGTTCAGTTTTGCAAATTAAAAAAGTTCTAGAGATGGATTGTGGTAATGATTGCACAAACAATGCGAATGTACTTAACACTACTAAACCGTATGCTTAACAAACATTAACGTGTACATTTTTATGTGCTTTTGCTCTAAGTAAATTTTTTAAAGCTCTTTAAAAATTAATATACTCTTCTGTTAATGAGATAATAGCTTATGACAAAGATAATGGTGTTTAAAGTCAATAGTAAATGAATAGCTCATTCAGTAAATAATTTGGGGATGATTAGATATCTATATAAAAGTTTTTTCTTACATTATAAAAAAAGTTTAGATATAAAACAGAGCTGTAAGCTTATTAGGAGAAAACATTATAGAGTGTTTTAATAATATTGTGGTGGTACAAATGCCAGATGAAAGATTAAGATTATAAATTTAATAAAAGAAAATATAGGGAGTGGTTTCATTACATTGAAGTAGTATACAAGTATTTCTAAGCAATGTGCAATAATCAAAAGTCCTAAATAAATCTAATGAAATATTTGCCTTCATAAAAATCTAAAATCTTCTTTAGGGGGAAAGAAAAATACCATAAAGTTAACAGGCAAGTGGCAGATTGGTAGATAATATTTATAACATTTAATCAATAAGGATGAATATCGAGAATATATAGAGATCCTAAAATTGATAAGAAAGAAAAACATTTTAATAGAAAAATTTATCCTATGAACATATTCTCTCAGAAGACTCAAACATAATCAGTAAACATATGACAATGTGTTAAACTTACTTAAAAATCAAGAAATAGTATGTTACAACCAACCATGAGACTTTTTCTTCATCTATTAGACTGGGGTTAATTTAGAAGATGCAGGGTAATCAATATTGTCATTCCGTATTGGTGGGAGTCCAAATGTCTAGCCTTCCAGAAAAAGTGGCAGTATTTCTCAAAATTTAAATATTTACATATTTTGATTCGTAAAGTTTGCACCAAGAATCTATCTTAAATATGATGCCCATGCGTGAAAAGACATATATAAATAAAAATGTTCATTTCAGCATTGTGGATTTAAGGAGAGATTGGGAAGTTAGATTTCATCAACAGGGGAACAAATAAATAAATTTTGCTATAGCCATACTGCAGAATACTCTGCAGCCATTAAAAAGAGTAAGTTTTGCTTATAGGTAGTGACCTTGGAGGATCCCTAAGACATGCAATTTAACAAAACAATGCATAAGGAATGATCAATTGTGTAATTGCATAATAGCAAAATAGAAAAGACTCATGCTGTATTGGTTGGGTATTGCCACAATTCTGTTGTGTAACAAACTCACTGGTCTTCAGAAAAATAACTTAAGAATCTCTGAGTCACGGAGCAGCTCTACCTTGACACTGAGGCAGTGTTCTGGTCTGCGGCACCTGATTCTCGCCCTCCTGAGTCAGCAGGCTGGCCAGGATACGTACTTCTCACAGTGGTGGCAGAGGCACAAGGGGCTGGACCAAAACATTTCAGACCTCTTAAGGCCTTGATTTAGACTGGCACACAACCACTTCTGCCCACCTGCCACTGGCCATAACAAGCCCCCTCACCAAGCCCAGAATCAAGACACTGCCTTTCTGGAGGCCAATTTGTCAATCTGCTGCATATACTAGAGTGCTAGCAATAGTTATTCCTGGGGCAGGGTGGACTCAGGGTAAGATTTTGCATAATCATTTTGTGCATTTATTTGATACTTATTAGCTCCTACTGTGTGCCAACCTCTGAGGCATAGGGCAATACGCAGTGAACTAAAGAATGGCCCTTCCTTCATGGAGCTTAGATCCTGGTAGAGGAGACACCATAAATGAGGTAAATAAGGAACATAGGTGGTATGTTAGATAGCGGTAAGTGTTGGAGGAGAAAATAAAATCAGGGTCATATTTGGCCTGTGGGAGAGGAAGTTGGGAATCAGAGAAGGCCTTGGAGAAGAGTCTTTTGAGTAAAGATGTGAAGAAGCTAGGAACAGAGCCACTTGGGTGTCTGGGGAAAGAGCATTCCAAAATGGAGGACAGCAAGTGCAAAGACCCAGCAGGATCATGAGCCACATGCTCAAGGAAGGGGAGGGACCACGGTGCTGCAGCAGAATGGAAAAGGGAAGAGGAGAAGGATGTAGCCAGAGAAGTCAGAGCCCAGTCAGGTTCCAACAGGTGCCTCCCCGGGACTCTGGACAAACCCACAGACCTGTGCTTGGGAGGTTCTTTCTGTCCTGGTGCCGTCTAGTGCTGATGCCTGCCTTCCTGCTCAGGGTTTCCGGGTATTCTCAGAAACTCACTTTCTGTTCCGACGCTCTGCCCCTAGGGACTTTTTCAAACCTGCTGGACTAGACTTCCTTCCAGAGACAGCAAATCTTCCAGTTAACCAGGCCATGCAGGCATCATGTCTTAAAATGCAACCAGTGAAAGTTCTGTGAAATAGACAATGACTGCTAAGTAAATGAATCAAGGATTTGTGGAAACTGATGTATAACTAACAAGAGAACTTTTCTGAATAGAAAAATTATAATCAATAGGACACACACATTTTATATTTAATATACACATAATATACACACACACAAACACACTAATTACATTTATCTACACACACAAAAGTGTCCAGAGGCAACACATTTTTTTCTCACTCTTACAAGTATCAAAGAAGTAGGGATTGGTAGTGAGGAGTCCTTCTAAAAAAAAGAAATATTTGGCTGGGCACAGTGGCTCACACCTGTAATCCCAGCACTTTGGGAGGCCAAGGTAGGAGGATTACATGAGGTCAGGAATTCAAGACCAGCCTGGCCAACATAGTGAAACCCCGTCTCTACTAAAAATAGAAAAATTAGCCAGGCATGGTGGCACACACCTGTAATCCCAGCTACTTGGGAGGCTGGGGCAAAATAATTGCTTGAGCCAAGGAGATGGAAGTTGCAGTGAGCCGAGATTGCACCACCGCACTCCAGCCTGGCCGACAGAGTGAGACTCTGTCTAAAAAAAAAAAAAAAGAATTATTTTTCCATTACATTTAAGCAGTAGTGCATTTTAGCTAATTCCTATAATTACCATTGATGTAGTAGATGGAGAAATCTATTAAGTCCTTAAATTCTAATAACCTTGATGCCACAAGCCACAGTAACAATATTAAGATTACTCCTTTGGAATGAACAAGTTAACCAGCTTTGCCCTTGCAGAGCTCACAAAGACCATAGATTTCATCCAGCCAATATCACTCAGTAAAGTACTGGAGTTTTAGATGTAGACAGTTTCCCTACACAGCCACAATCCATCCGGCAATGGGGTTTGCTGGCTCTCTGGGACGCTTCCAGGACAGATTCATCCTGTCCTACAAAACAGTTCATGCAATTCAAAGACCGAGATGGGGCTGATGTCAAAAGCACACTAAGTGCTTAATAATAAGGTTGCATAGTTGTATAGTTAATAATTACTCCTAGGAAATCTCCAATGGCTAAAACACACCCCTATATTTATCCAGTAAGTAGCATTTAGATACTTACTTTTTGAAGTTTAAAAACAAGTATGAAGTGGAATATTGCAATGGGCTTCTTCTTCAAAGCTGTTTCCCCTTGACTCTTTTCTGAGTAACAAAATATGCATCAAGTACAGAAAACGTGAGCCGTTTATGAACATCTGACGTGGGCTGTTAGGGTTGATTTGGTATGTCCTTTGTCTCTAATGCAATGCTGAGCGGGAAATGGGACTCCTATAACCCGAGGCGTGCAGTGGCATTATGATTCAATTATCACCTCAGTTGCAGGGGAAGAAAGGCCTATTTCAGCAAGTGCCTTGGGTGCTGTACCTGACCTCCGCGGTCGTGGTGACTGCAAGGCTTGCGTCGTGTTCAGAGAATCAGACGGCTTCTCCAGTGACACTAAAAACAAAACAAAACATCTTTGTTTTACTTATAAGCAGCAAGGCAGATAGGGCTGTGTAAAATAGAGGCAGAATTTAATTGAGTAGCTGCAAAATTACTGTGTAAGTTCCATTCTCAGACTTGCCAATACATTTGTGTAAAAGTTAGGCTTTGATTGTGGCAGCAGGTGCATCAAGACTTGGAATTGAATTATGTGTGTGGGTTCAAGAAAAGCTGGGATATTACACCCAAAGTCTCTCTGAGCCATCCTTGCTGGAGGAAGCAGCCTCCTCTCCCTGCCTGTGGAATCTTCCTTTGTTTGAAGACCTTTTAATAACTTCACATGCTGGAGCTCCCTGATAAGGTGATATCTAAGACTCTCAGGGCTCACTCCCATCACCTGTTAGTGCATGAGACCCATAATTAGGGTCACAAATGTCAAGTATGTTCCACAGGGAGAAATGCAAAGTCCCATCCAGAAGGACATGGTTTATAGGAGAGAGAGAAAAAAAAAGAGAAAAGGAAGACAAATGATAAAAATAATAATTCACCAATTCAAAGTACTAGAAACATGGGTAAATGTAGCACATGAATCCTACGAACATTACACCACAGCGCACAGAATTCAACACAGAATAAGGCTGACTCCATCCATGTGAGAGCACTTACAGAGATTCTAGTGGAATGTGCTGACTTGGGCACCATGGAGCAGCTCTCACAGTTTGCATGGCTGGCGGAGTGAATTTGAACTTAATGATGGCTCACATCCGAAGAGGCCAAACTCTCCTGCTCTCTGTGATGGACTTGTTACTTGTTAAGGGAAATCTCTGCATCCCACAGACACCCTCTTCCACCACACCTGGGACACCGCCTTGGTTGAACTTGGTGAGCAGGCATGGCAAGAACCCTAAATGTCTTAATGGGACACATGTGTGACAAAGAGTAAATAATAAACCCCATGAAATGTTGAGGCCTGTGCCTTGGCTGTGGTCTGAAGCATTTTGGAGCATTTCTTCCAAGTGAAAGAAAAGTTGTTATTTCATCTATTACCTACCGCTAAAAAATGGACACGGTATTGAGAAAATGTCTTTGGAAGCAGTGGATATCACATTTGAAAGTGCTGTCTCAACCCATTTATAAACCAACAAAGCTCCAAGGTAAGTGTCTGGGGCCATATGGACACATATAAAAGCATAATTGAATATCTGTTTTCAGGAGCTTCTGGCAAGCCCAAATGAGAATCACAATGTAAATATCTAGGGCTTGGGAGAAAAGCCATGTTCTATTTTGCATATAATTATTATTTGAAGAATTGGCTCTTGTTTTGCTATGCTACTGAGCTTTGTCAAGGCAAAATGAGAACTTCTTGACCACTTGGCCTGAGCTGTTCATGAATTGGCTATGCACCGACACACCAGACCATAAGGCGGGAGGAGAATAAGATTGAGCAAGTCCAGAAGCAGATTTCATGAGCAGGTGACTGCTAAGGACTCCGATTGCATCTTCTCCCTCTCCATCTTTTCTTCCCATAATTTAATTTACACTTATGACCTGATTGGGAGTTGCCTATGGTGGCTGGTTTGCAGATAGTTTGTGATTGCTGGCACCAGCCATAAGTGGATGCTACTGCCTCACTCAAGGGTGGTCCTGAAGAACAAAGGAAAAAGGATAGCTTCCCAGTGGACAATACTTGAAGCAGTAAAATTTAGTTTTTCATTTTTTCTGCACAACAGATAGCCAGAAGTACAGATCTACGCAGATTCACATGCAGTGCTGAGTAGATGTTCAGAGACTGGGAAAGAATGGGATTGGGTAACTAGCTACAGACTGAAGAAGAAATGTGTAAATGGACCTCTCAGAATGAACACAGGGTGGGGCGTACCTGTGTCTCATGTGAATGTTCCCTGAAGGTCATCTGCTACCCAGGAGACTTTCAGGAATCAGGCAGACATGATGACACGTTTAGTGGGTGTGCTGGAAGGCTCTAGGGTGTTTGCTCAATGGGTCCAGGTATAAAGTGGCTAAGGCAGTGGTGATAGGAGCAATTCACAGGCTCAGCAGCATTAACTTCCCAGGGAAACCGCTCAGGGACATGGTAGGGCAAACAAATTGCAACACTGATCCCCACCAATTACTACCTTGTCCTTACTGGAAAGGAAACACTCATTCTAGATATTTATTTTCTTTCCATAATGATAATATTTCTGCCAGTCCTACTATACTTGAATTTGGAATGCCATATTCACTATCATTTTATCTCACACAACACTGCTTCAATCCAGGAACTCAATTCACAACCAAAGGGGTGTGGCAATACGCTCATGCCCATGAAATGTACACAACCCCTTATGTAGCCCATCCCTTAAAAGCAGAATGGCCCGAGAAGACTCAATTGCGGCATTGTGGAAGTGGTACATGCTTTGAAGCAGGAATCAGTAAACAGAATACAGAAGTCTGGAAATCAAAGACATAATTGGAAATGGTTCTTCTCGTATTCCTTCTGCAGGATGTTTTGCTTCTCCCTCCAGAACTTTGTGCTTTGCTGGTTGGGAGATACTAGTTCCAAAGGGAGAAGTGCTTCTGCTGGAGAAAATAAGGCTGTATCCATTGAACGATACAGTGAGGCTTTATTCTGTCATTTGAGTCTTCTTATTCCACTCTAAAGAATAGAGTAACTGTCCTGGCTGATCACTAAGCAGAAATTGTTTTTCTGCTCACAAGGAGGGTAGGAAGAACTGTGTCCCCCTAAAAACCCAGGAGATGCTCTTGAGTGCCTCTCGGCTCTGCCGTGTACAATAGAAAATGTTAGTGGACAATTTTGCGGGCTAGATTATATCCCCCTACACTAAAGTCCTGACCCCCAATACCTGAGAATGTGATCTTATTTGGGAGTACAGGCTTTGCAAATGTAATCAAGGGTAGATGAGCTAGATAAGGGTGGGCTCGGATCCATGTGATTATTGTCCTTATAAGAAACAGAGAAGAGACACAGACACACACAGAAAGAGCGCCATGTGGCAGTGGAGGCAGAGACTGGAATGACACAGCAACAAGGCCATGCCAGCGACATCAGAGCCAGGAGAAGGGGATGGGGAAGTGCTTCTTCCAGAACATCCAGAAGGAATGGACTCTGCAGACATCGTGATTTTGGACTTCCAGCCTCTAGAACTGTGACAGAAAAAATTTGTTTTTTAAGCTGCCATCCAGTTTGTGGTAATTTACTTTGGCAACCTTTGGAAGTGGATATGGACAATAACAGCAATGCCACAAAGGCAGGACTGCTAAGGACTCAGACCCTTCAGGAATTAAGGTTTGGGTCACCTGCAGAAAAAGAATCCCCAACTAGTTGAGATAAATATGAGCTATGATCCTGTGGCCAGTTACAGAAATGAGGACTGTAACAGCTAGCCATATTTTCTTCTTTATAAACATGTGTGTGCACATATATGCATGTGTGGGCATGCACGTTGTAAACTAAAGATAAAATCCAGGCTGGGCACGGTGGCTCACGCCTGTAAGCCCAACACTTTTGGAGGCCAAGGCAGGTGGATCACCTGAGGTCAGGAGTTTGAGACCAGACTGACCAACATGGTGAAACCCCATTCTACTAAAGCTAGATATGGTGGCTCACACCTGTAGTCCCAGCAACTTGGGAAGCTGAGGCATGAGAATCGCCTGAACTGGGGAGGCGAAGTTTGCAGTGAGCAGAGATCAAGTCACTGCACTGCAGCCTAGGCCACAGAGCAAGACTCTGTCTAAAATAAATAAAAATAAAATCCAGACTCTCTGACCTATTGAATAGACCCCTTGTGGCCAAGGAGACCCCAGAGAAACCTTAAAACTGAGTTCCTGGCCATAACTGGACGGGAGGTCACAGGTATACCTTGTTATACTTCCTCCCTTTTATGGTTTAGTTACAACAGCCAGCATTAGTGTTTCATTTTATTTTATTTTATTTTATTTATTTATTTATTTATTTATTTATTTATTTATTGAGATGGAGTCTTGCTCTGTAGCCCAGGTTAGAGTGCAGTGGTGTGACCTTGGCTCACTGCAACCTCCGCCTCCCGGGTCCTGGTTCAAGCAATTCTCCTGCCTCAGCTTCCCAAGTAGCTGGGACTACAGGCACAAGCCACCACACCCAGCTCATTTTTGTATTTTTAATAGAGACGGGGTTTCACCACATTGGCCAGGCTGGTCTTGAACTCCTGACCTTGCGATCTACCCACTTCAGCCTCCCAAAGTGTTGGGATTACAGGCGTGAGCCAGCATTAATGTTAAAATAGAGATTGTAAGCATGACACAGCAGACTTTTTGTGGCCATAAGATACCAGATTATAAACAGCACCTACCATGCCAGGCAAGAGGCAAGTCACACCCCCTACACTTAAAGGGTAAACTATGTTCTAACAGCCACACGGTTTTTCTTTTTCTCTAGCAGCTAAACAAGCCCTAGCCTCAAGGTAAGCAGTATTAAAACAATTCATCCCGCTCGCAGACAGACACTCACTCATAAACCCGTTCCACCAGCCATAGTTATAGCTTCAATTGGACAAGAGACTGATTTCAGTAACTTTCTCCTGATGAGAGCCCACCAATCATGGACTGGTTCTGGCTGCTTTACAGAGGCTCCGCACTCAAGAGCCTCTGTGTCCTGAAAAAACCTGTTGACATATAGGGCTTAACTGTAACTAATTTAAATGTTAAGTCTCCACCCCAAAGTGAATCTGGGTTGTATATTACATGCATGTTTGTTCACTAGGCATGCATCAGGACCACCTTCATGAATATTCATAGCTCCTCCTATAACTTGTTGAATGTGTGTGTTTAGCCAACCTATTCAGAATGAAGCCTCTACCCCAACCCCTTCTTCTTCAAAGTGCCTGTCTCTGGGCTTCAGCCAGAGGCATGCTTCCCAGCCTGCAGGATGCAACTCTTTATAAGAAATAGTCTCCTTTCCCTTTCTGAATTTAAAAATTGTGGGGTTTTTTTTAGTTAACAATGTCCATTTAAACTTTTCAAATAGAGGGTTTGCACATGTTTGGCAATGTAAAGTGCAGGCATATTTAATGAACAGGTGTCAGAAATTAGCATCAATTTTACCAGGTGACTACCCAACAGGGAACAAGGAAGGTGTCTCTGCCATTTTCATGGAGCCACTAATTGGCTCACTCATTGCAAATGCTGAGCAAGACTTCATCCTCACTCACCTCATCCTGAACCAGCCTGGCAGAGTTCTTGTCCCATTCAGAGATAGCGCTCTACATCCTGAGTGACAGGATCATCCCTGCCCTTACAAGCCCTTCGTGGATTCCATAATGTGGCTCCTAAGAGCCTCTCTCATCTTCTGTCTCCACTACAAGCCCTCTCCCCTTCATAGCACGAACTCCTCCAGTCCTGTGTAATCTGCGATTATCAGGAATTTTGATTTTTACCCATGGCTGTTTCCTCTTACACTGCTTGCCTCCACTTACCCAGAAACCCGTCAGTGTCTAAATGCTCTGCTCATGTGTAATAGCTTGCCTAAACTCCTGGACATCTCTAACCCATTAATATCACGTAGTTTACACTTCATTCCTGCCCACTCATTTTTTGAGATTTTGGTTAGCCCTAAAGATTTCTTCCATCTGGCTTGAAATTCTTACTTCTTTCTCCTTTTCCCATTCAAATTGATAGGTTACTAAGTCACATTTGCTTTTCTCCTACATATTCTTATTGCTATGCCCTGTGATTCTTACTGCTGCTGTAGCATTATTTCTACAATTGCAAGGGCTGCTACCTGTAATTGCAAAGATGAGGACACATGATAAGTCCTTACTAGACTCCAGACCCTGTGCTAAGTACTTATCATGCATTACCCCCACCATTTAATCCTCACTGTGAGAGAAGAGTTATCCTTATTCTCATTTTAATTGTAGAAAACTGAGGCTGTGGAAACAGGCTTATGGAAGTTAAGCAATTTCCCCATAGATGGCTCACTGAAAAATCCTGTTCCTTAAAGTTCTTTTTTTTAAAAATTTTTTGCCAAATTCAATCCTCAAAATAGAGGAATGATCCTCTTTCCTTCAAGAGATTTTGATATCCGAAAGCACTGGCTCATGCAAAGTTCCATTTTCAGATTCATTGGCGAGCTGGTTGGTGGGAACAAGCCTTCAACTGAATCAAAGCTCAGTGATTTCAAAGTGGAGTTGGGCAGAGCCTAGGCTTTTTGTGAGGGTGCTTGGTGTCACTATTAAGGCCAGACAAGGGAGAGGGTGAGTGTGAGGGAGTGAGTGAGGCCTGAGCTTTAGCCAAAACAGCTATCTTTTTGTCTATGTATATGTGTATGTCTGTAAGTGCATAAGCACATATATGCATATGTGTACATGTATATGATACACATGGATACACGCTCATGTATATGCACCTGTGTATGTATTCACATGTGTATTTGCATACACATTTGTACATGTATGTGTATATGCATGTATATTTATACGTGTATAGTGGGTAACTTTTCATTTCCCAGCAGATGCTTTAGAAACATAGTTTGAGATTCACTGCTTTAAGACCACATACGATGAAAGACAAAAAGGAAAAGTAAACAGAGTCGGGGAGATTAAATCTATAACCAAAGACAACACGAGTATTTAATGTCAGCTACTTGAGCTCCAGTTTCCCCTAGTGGTGAAATGCTTGTTCCCTGGGGTCTTCTCTCGCTAAGGCCGGGGCAGGAACTCCTAGGGGAACTGGATGAGTCACTGGCATCTTTCAGTCCTGGGGCTGGGCGGGGCTGTGGCTCTGAGACTTAGGAACTCTTCAGCCTCTGACCTCATGGGCTGGAGCTGGCCCTATCCCTGCCACTCAGAGTCTGTGACATCTCCTCACACCCCTCCTGCTGCAGCAGGGCAGCTACTGTGCTGCTCTCCAGCCAGCCTGGGGACTATGGTCTCTTAGGGCTTCAATGAAGGACACACCTTTTGTCCCCTGGATAGGTTTTATGACTTTGTTCATTATTTACAGGCCAAGTCCAGAAGTCCCTGAAAGCACAGTCCCAATCTGCAACCTTGCTCTTAAATTATGATCTTATTAAGAAATAGATCTCACACAACTGGCACAAGGATGCCAGAAGCCAGTATTTCCAGTTAGTAAATGTTTAGACTTATTTTCTCTTACCAAAATGTGCCTCTGAAAGCCCCCAAGAGAAGATAAAATAAAGAAATGAAAATGAAATATGCAGCCAGCAATGAGGATGATTCTGTTACCTCAACTATGCCTAAGATAGCCTGACCTTTAGCTGGAAATGGCCAGTCCCTTTTGGACCACAAGGCAGAGAACCATAAGGCAGGGGCTTCGTGAGGAGGGTGGAGATGAGGTGAGGCTCGCCAAGGCCTGCCTGCCATCCCATCGCTCTGGGGTGATGGGAGGTTCTATCCTGTTTCGGAAATTAGCATGCTAAGCCTTTGGAATCCTCTAGGTCTCTCCCAGATCGCAGCCTGTCTGGTGGTGGTCCTCAAGCAGCTCTACCTTCTTAATGGGAAGAGCAGCACTCAGGCAATATGACTTCCCCCAGCTTCAAAGAGCAAACAAAACTTCAAAGGCTGATGCAGCCTTTCTTTTTCTTTTTAGCAGATCACTAACAGAGCCTTTTGTACATTTCAAACATTTGTAAATATATATTAATATTTGTTGTAGTCCTGATCTGAATAGAACTTTTTGCGTGATGAAATGCGTAAACCTCATCCTAGAAATAAATGAGAATTCTGGATAAATATTTTAGTATTTTTATACTGTTTCTTTTTTTTTTTTTTTTTTTTTTTTTTTCTTTTGAGACAGTTTGCTTTGTCGCCCAGGCTGGAATGCAGTGGCGAGATCTTGGCTCACTGCTGCCGCCACCTCCCAGGCTCATGCGATTCTCCTGCCTCAGCTTCCCAAGTAGCTGGGATTACAGGTGCACGCCACCACACCCAGCTAATTTTTGTAGTAGAGACAGGGTTTTGCCATGTTGGCCAGGCTGGTCTTGAACTCCTGACCTCAAGTGATCCACCTTGGCCTCCCAAAGTGCTGGGATTACAGGCATAAGCCACCACGCCTAGCCTTTATAAAGTATTTTAATGGGCTAAGAATTCTTCCAAACCTCACCTGAGCACCTGCTCTGCTGACTCCTGACAACTCCAGCTGGGTCCCCAGGACTAGACAAGAATTTCAAGCTTCCTTTAGCAGCTATGTTGCTCTTTGCACCCACGCCTGCAACTGTTTAATCAATTTTTTTTCTGTGAAGCTTTCTACTGTATGTCAGTCTTCGAATTGGCTTCCTAGAAATCTGGAAGATCCCTTGCAGCAAGAATAGCTAAAGTTAAAAGTATAACGTAGTAGAAAAGGAATGGAAGCCGTAGTAGGTGTAGATTGAATTTTTGCTGATGTTTATAATTATTTGCAATTACTCATGTCATTTTCATCCTTTTACGAGATCATGGCCCCATTTCATAGGGGAGAAAACCAGGAGTAAGACAGTAAAGGGATCTGCCCAAAAGCTGACAACCAACCCAGTCAAGGCTTAAGGTCTTACTTTGACTCCATTTGTTTCCTAAACCAAATGTTCCTGCTCTTTCCCTCACATCACAAGGGCATGAGAAGGATGCTTATAAATCACCACTAACTGCTGGGGTGGAGAGGAGAAACAAACGCACAGACAAACATGCAGATTCACCTGCACACACTGTACATACCTGCCCTGGAACTCTCTCCTTGCTCTGGAGCCAAAGATAACACAGAGGACGGTGAGGTTTTAGTTCCAAGCACCTCTGTGCCTGGGGACAGGCAGCACCTTAAAAATGTGATGAGGCAATTTGAATGTGAAATGTGAGGGTGCTTTCCCTAAAGCATCTTTTGTGTCCCATCAGCAGTTGCTCTGAGGATGCAATCGGTTTATGTTTTCTCCTGCTCTTTTCAGTCACTCCAGACATGTCTTCCTCCCTGTGTAAGGAAACATGGAAGCGTTGCCAGTTTAAAAAAAAATTGTTAACAAACCTACAAATTGCATATGCTTGCTTGAGAGGCCATTACTGATAAATTGGCTCTAGAAATTCTAGAATAGGAGCAGTGATACAGTTATGAAACCAAGCCTCCTGAGCATAATACTCTAACTTTTTGTTAACAGAAGAAAAAAGCTTTGAGTCAGCCTTCAAAGTCTTTTCAGTTTGTGCCTTTAAACTTTATGGTGAGGGCGGGAAAAGCAAAATCTACTAGTCAAGCAGAGACCTTGTCTGATTTCTTTCCACAGACTCGGAAACTGGGTAGAAATGAACCGCCTTGAAAGACAAGAAGCAATTGCAATTCCGTGAGTACCAGCCTTACATCCCCATCATTTGTGTACTGAGAAAGGTGACAGCAGCCTTCCAGCGCCTTGGTATTCAGGCTAGCAAATTCCAAGGCAGGAATGCTGAATGAGGCAGAACTTCCTCGGAAAAGTGTCGAATCAGTACATTTCAATGAAACAGCCCCCAGAGGCATAATATGTAGTGATTTCAGCCTGCATTATTTATTGAGTCATCAGGAGTTTGTGGGTTTCACATTTTATTAATACGGCACCAGGTCATCCGAGGAAGTTGTAGCCACAGGAAATTTTCCCAGAAGCACATTTTCACATTATCAACAGTGCACGTCGAGGACCAAACAGAGTCCCCACTATATCTCTGGGGAGAGAGAGAAAATGCCACATTTTATACAAGCCATCTCTCTCTAAGTAAGTCAAATGGCGGTAAAACCTGTATCTACTTTAATTCTTTCGTTGATAATCTTGTAGTCCTTATTCTGTGCCTTCTGATTTATGCAGATCTGGGGCAACTGCAATCTCTAGGACCTAAGGTAGATTTGGGCACTTAAATGAGTCCCTGCTGTTTCATTCATAAAGTGACCTTCGGATGTCTGGCATCAAAGAATACTTTCAGCATTGAGAATGTAGAATCAAGATCATACAAAATCCACATCCAAGGCAATTTGAAAAGGGAATCAATGTATAGTATCAGGTTTCAATAAGATACAATTTAGCTATTTTCCAAACAAAAGGAAAACTCAATATTCATTATTTTTCTCTCCTATATTACATTAGATACTATTTTAAGATAATCACAAGTACAGAACAAACCACCATCAGATGTTCTTCTTAAAGAGATTGCTAGGGATTTGGGCTAGAGATTTGATAATCTCAATGATTAATATTTTCTATAAATTTGTGTTTATTGATACCATAACATTTCACAATGCCATTTAAGAGATCAAACAAGTAGTAAAGTTGTTAAGAATACTTTTACTATGTTAAATATTGATAAGATAGAGATAGTTAGATAGAACATATAGTCATGAACCATATGACAACATTTCAACCAACAATGGATCACCTACATGATGGTGATCCCATAAGATTATAATGGAGTATATATAGAAACCTAACATATGGCACTTGTTATTGGCATTGCAGATCAAGTAGGGGAAATGACTGATATTTATTAAAAATGCTGGGACATTTGGTTTTCCATATAAAAATATATATATGAAATAAGTATATAATATAAATATATATAATATGTATATATAATAAATATATAATATACATAAAATAATATACATATGTATCATCTAGGTTTGTGTACATATACCCTATTATGTTTACACAATGACAAAATTGCCTAACGCATTTATCAGAATGTCTTCTCATTATTAAATGGTGCAGGACTGTGTATAAATATATAGACATATCGCATGGGCAATAACTTTCTCATGCATGGCTGAGAACAGGGCTCTGGGGCCAGATTTTTATTCAATTCCTGGCTTCACCAGCTGTGTGGCCTTGCCTGGGATGACTTGCCTTTCCATTCTGAGCCTCAGGTTCCTCATTTGTAAACTGGAGATATTTCTAGTACCTACTTCGTTTGTTTATAACAGCTAGCACAGTACCTGACATATGTTAAGTGCTAATTATGTGTTCATTATTATTTCTATGTGCTTATTATCAGTTTTTTTTGGAGCTCAAATGCACAGGACAATAAGCATACCACCCAGGTCAAGGCTTCTCATTAACTTGAGAATAGCCTCTTTCATTTCCTATATTTTATGTCCCTGTATTAGTCTGTTCTCCCATTGCTATGAAGAAATCCCTGAGGCTGGGTAATTTATAAAGAAAACAGGTTTAATTGGCTCACAGTTCTGCAGGCTGTTCAGGAAGCATGATGCTGGTGTCTGCTTGGCTTCTGGTGAGGCCTCAGGAAACTTACACTCATGGAGGGAAGTGAAGGGGGAACAGGAACATCACATGGCCAGAGCAGGAGGAAGAGAGAGAGCCAAGGGGGAGGTGCCACACACTTTTCAACAACCAGATCTTGCAAGTACTTACTCACTGTCATGGGAACAGTGCCAAGGGGATAGTGCTAAATCATTCATGAGCAACCATACCCATGATCCAGTCACCTTCCACCAAGCCCCATCTCCAATATTGGGAATTACAGTTCGACATGAGATTTGGGCAGGCGCACAGATTCAAACTGTATCAGTCCCCATCTCCTACTTCATTCTACCCCCAACCACAGGCTTCATCTTAATTTAGTTTAATTTAATAGTTGGTATGCATTGTTTCCTTGCAGGTGACATTGTAAAATATGTAGACCTGCTTTGTATGCATACATTTTAAATTACATAAATGGAATTTTGCTTTTTCGTTTTTCCCTAAGATAAGTCTTTTAAAGATGTCCTTGTTGCTGTGTGCACACCGGGTCGGAATCATGCATTCACCATATTTTACATGTCTATTACCACAGTTGTTGGTTGAGTTGTGTCCCCCCAAAAATATGTTGAAGTCATAACTCCCAGGACCTATGAATGTGTCCTTATTGGTAAATAGGGTCTCTGCAGATGTAATTAAACTAAGATGAGTTTTTACTGTATTAAAATCCAAATCCTAAATTCCTAAATTCAAAGACTTTTGTTCTTATAAGATAAGAGAAAAGTGAAGACATAGAAGGTCCTATAAAGATGGAGGCAGGGACTGGAGTCATGGTGCTACAAAGCAGGGAATGTTAAGGATGGCTTCCAGCCACCAGGAATTGAATGACACAAGAAATACTTCTTCTCTAGAAACTTCAGAGGGAGAATGGCCCTGCCAAAAACTTGATTTCAGATGTCTCATCTTTATAACTGAGAGAAAATAAATCTATTTTGTTTTAAGACACTCAATTCAAGACAGTTTGTTATAGCAACCCCAGAAAACTAGTACAAAGTCTCCAACTATTTTTATAGAACTATCTATTTCTTCGTTTAATTCTTTCAATATTTGTTTCATATATTTTGGGGCTCTACTGTTTGATACATATATATTTACAATTGTTATATCTCCTTGGTGAAGTGATCTTTTAAATCATTATTTACCTTTTTTGTCTCTTGCAACAGTTTTGATTAAAATCTATTTTATGAAATATTAGTGTAGCCACTCTAGCTCTATTTGCATGGACTCTCTTCTTAACATTCTTTCTTTTTCAACCTATAATATTTGTGTCTTTGGCTTTAAAATGAGCCTCTTTTAGACACCATATAGTTGGATCATTTAAACAAAATCTGTTCTGCCAGTCTCTGTCTTTTAACTAGTGAGTTTAATCTATTTGCATTTAAAGTGATTACTGGTGAGAAAAAGTTTACTCCTGACAATTTTTAATTTAGTTCCTGCATGTCTTGTATCTCTTTGCTCACTGATAACCTTCAATACTGCTTTCTTTGTGTTAGATTGATTTTTTCTAGTGTGTCATTTTAATTCCCACCTCATTTCCTTTTATGTGTATTTTTAAATATTTTGGTAGTGGTTACTATGGGGATTACATTTAGTATCTGAAATTCAAAATAATCTAGTGTGAGTCGATATCAAATTAGCTTCAAGAGAATACAAAAACTCTGTTCTTGTACAGTTCAGTGTCCCCCTTTATGTTGTCACAAATAACATTTTTATACATTGCATGATTATTAACACAAAGTTATAAGTATATGTATGCATTTGTTTTTAAAATAACAGGAAATAAAAAGGAATTATAATTTTAAAATTTGGTAATACTGGCTTATATATTTACCTATATCATTACTTTTACCAGAGCTCTTTATTTCTTTGTATGTCTTTAAATTCCTGCCCAGTTTCTTTTTCTTTCAGCCTGAAGTATTCTATTCAGCATTTCTTATAGGGCAGGCCTCCTAGTGACACACTTCTACAGCTTTTGTTTATGTGGGAATATATTAATTTCTCATTTCCTTTCAATGATAGTTTGCTGGATTTAGAATTCTTGGTTAACAGTTTTATTTTAAGCACTTTAAATATGTCATCTCACTGGATTTTACCCTCCACAATTTCTTATGCCTTAATTTTTCTTCATTATTTTTTCTTTCTGCTCTTCAAGCTAATTTCAATTGTCCCATCTTAAAATTCACTGATTCTTTCATGCCTGCTCAAATCTACTAGCGAACCTCTTTAGTTAATTATTTATTTCAGTTATCATGATTTTCAGGCTCAGAATGTCTACTTGGTTCATTTTTTATAATATCTATTGCTTTGTTGCCATTCTCTATTTTTTCATACATAATTCTCCTGGTTTCCTTTGTCCACAATTTACTTCAGCTCTTTGAGCATATTTTAGACAGTTTATTTAATTTCATTGTTTAATGAATCCAATATTAGGGCTTTATCATTGATGGTTTCTGTTTTTTCTTTTTTTGTGTGTGAATAGGCCATACTTTCCTCCTTTGTATGCCTTTTGATGTTTGTTGCTGTTGATGTTGAAAACTTGACACTTTGAATATTATAATATTGTAACTATGATAATCAGATCCCTCCCCTTCCCCAGGGTTTGTTGATGGTGATAGTAAAGAGCCGCATCTTGTTTTGTTATTTTTGCAAACTATTTTTGTCAAGACTGTATTCATTATTGTACATAGTCTTGCAATCTGTTTCATTATTTCCTCATTTAACCTGTGACCTGACAGAGATTTCCTTAAATGCCTGGAGCCAAAACAAAACAAAACAAAAAATTTAAAGAAAAAAACACCTATTTTGGTCTTTTCATATTGGCCCTGAGCTGGTACAATATTTCATTGTTCAGACAGGCCACTTATAACTCAGCCTTAGCTTTCATAAAGTTCCATGCCAAAAGATACCCAGAGTTGCAAGTCTAGGGCACTGTCACTTCTTTCCATGAGGGTGTATTTATCTATGGACATAGACTTTGCACTCCAGATTACTCATTATGTGCAGTGCTCTTATTTCTTCAAAAGCCTACCTCATTAGCCACCTCATTCCCAGACGTTTAGGCCCATCTGCTATTTGCCTCATCCTCCATCACTTGTCTTAGGTGGCTATGGGGAGCCCTCCAAACACCTTCATCAGATGCTACCTGAAAGTCCACTCCAGCAGAAGGGGATGAAACAATGGTCAGCCTCTGTGCTGGTCTCTCAGGGAATTGCCACATATGTCAAAATCTACAGCTACAATTTATTTTTAGAACAAGGCTATAGTCCCCTACCTACCACCCAGGCAGTGGCACCAGCAAGCCACATCATAAATTCATGTTGTGATTCTCAGGGCCACTGCTGATCTGGGGAGTAAAGAATGGTAGGTGGGTCAGAAAAAAGGCTGCAGTTTTTTCTTACTGAAATTCAGCTTTCTCTTTTTTTAGATGCTCTCTGACTCTTGTAAGTATAAGTGTTTTTAGATACTTTTCTCTTTTTTATATACTCTCTGACTCTTGTAAGTATAGAATTACATTGCAGAAATTTAGTAAAAGTTGATTCTGCCAGTTTTTCCAGGATTAATGGTGGCTTCAGTGGAGGAACCAATTCTTGGAGTTCTCTATTTAATTAGTCCTATCATGTAACCACACTCCTAATCTTTTAAAGTGAAGAGTTGTAGAAATGAACAAAGGTAACATAAAATTTATTGACTTTCTCATTTTTCTTTTCCCTAAAATCTTCCTGTCTAAAGCAAAAATAATCATGGATTTTGTGTCTAAAACATAAGTAAAATTATAGTGTATAAAAATAGTACACAAGTTAGAGAAAGGATCAGAGATATCTATATAGATAGATAGACATACATACACTCACACGTTTTTATAATATGTAATTTTAATTTTTTCCCTTTCTTATCATTGTATATGTGATGTTTTTGCAACCCAGTTTTTTGTCACTTACTATGTGTTAAAGGATATGAACCAATCATAATATTTGTAATGACTTAATGGTAATCCCTCTGTGTGTCAATGAAAATTTATTCACAGATAAAAGCCTTCTGGCTAACTAATTTAAGCAGAGAAGAACTTTGCACAAGGTATTAAATTGCTTAATCCATGACAGGGCTGAGGAGACAGCTGGACTTAATGTCTAGAAATGACAGCCAAAGACAGCCTGCACCACTAAAAGCCCAGAAGAGTTGCTTCTCTAGAATTAGCATTAGGCCACTTGTATTAGTCACAGTTATCCTGAGAGTAATATATATATATATATATATGCATATATATATAAAATATGTATATATACATATATACATATATATTATATATGTGTATATTATAATATGTATATGTACATA
>NW_022437053.1:2000662-2065037 GCF_009761245.1 Sapajus apella
ATATATATTATATATGTGTATATATGTATAATATATGTAGATATATATTATATATGTGTATATATGTATAATATATGTAGATATATATTATATATGTGTATATATGTATAATATATGTACATATATATTATATATGTGTATATATGCATAATATATGTACATATATATTATATATGTGTATATATGTATAATATATGTACATATATATGTATATACATACATATAAAATATATGTATATATTATATGTATATATGTATATGTATATATTATATGTATATATTATATATATTATGTATATATATTATGTGTGTATATATATTGTGTATATATATTATATATTGTATATAATTATTGTGTATATATATTATATATAATATATATACATATATACATATATTATGTATATATTCTATATGATATAATTCATATATAATATACATATGTATGTATATATGCAATAATATGTATGTATATATAATATACATAGGTATGTGTGTAATATGTATGTATTATGTGTAACATGTATGTGATATATGTAAGATTACATATATGACATATATGTATATATGTGTATATAATATATGTATATGTATATGTATATATAATATATGTATATGTATATACATATATACATACATAATATATATTATATCTACATATATAATTATATATGTACATATATTACTCTCAGTATAACTGTTACTAATACAAGTGTGTACGTATATATATACATATATATTTATATATATAAATATATATACATACACACACACACATATATATAACACACATACACATATATTACATATATATAAAATAAGGATTTGTCTTGCACAGTTTTGGCAACTGGCAAGTTCAAAGTTCTAATCTGAAGTAAGGGCCAGTAGGTTTAAGATCCAGAAGAACAGATGGTACAAATGAAGTCGAAAAGCAGTCTTTTGGAAAATTAGCCATTACTCAAGGATGGTTTGTCTTTTGTTCTGTTCAAGAATTCAAATGATTGGATAAGTCCCAACTACATTACGGAAGGCAATACACTTTACCAATTGAAATGTTAAGTGTCATCTCCAAATACCCTCCCAGAAACAACCAGAATAATGTTTAACTAAATATCTGGGCACCCTATGGCACAGTTAAGTTGACACAAAATTAATTATCATAAGCACCCCTTGTCAATTTGACAACCATGAACATCTTGAAGAGACAATAACAAGATCATACTTCAGCCTAACATGGTGCAAACGTCCTGGGTACAACCAAAAACACACTGAATATTTTCCTAGAAAAGGAGGCAAAATCATTGGATGTTGTTTATATTTTTCCTTTATATCCCAAAACTTAAATATCATGTTGTAAAATAACAATATTTAAATACTATGAAAGAAAGTCAATACATGTTATATTACATAATAAGGGAATAAGAGTGAGAGCAGAACAAAAGATATATATATATATACACACACACACACACACTCACAAACAGAGACACACACAGGCATATAAATAATAAATTAAGAAAGAAATAGCCAGGCACGGTGGCTCACGCCTGTAATCCCAGCACTTTGGGAAGCCAAGGCAGGTGTATCACCTGAAGTCAGGAGTTCAAGTCCAGCCTGGCCAACATGGCAAAACCCCCTCTCTGCTAAAGTCCAAAAATTAGCCAGGCATGGTGGCGCACACCTGTAATCCTAGCTACTCAGGAGGCTGAGGTGGGAGAACCACTTGAACCCAGGAGGCAGAGGTTGCATTGAGCCAAGATTGTGCCGCTGGACTCCAGCCTGAGTGACAGAGTAGGAGTCTGCCTCAAAAAGAAAAAAAAGTAAAAACAACAACAACAAATACTCATGACAATTACAATCCTTGTTTCTGTAACTGGTCATGTGGTTGTAGCTGGTATTTATAGCTACCTTCCTCCACTGCCCATTCTGTATTCACTTTGCCTTCAGCAAGCACCTCAGCTTGTTGTAACTTTTCTTAGGGGGATGACTCAAACATTCATTCCTGGAGAGTCATCTGAAACATTATATTGGGTTGTAGTTTTTCTTCTGATTTTAATCACAGGGCATGGTAATACTAAGAGATTCCTTAAGGGATCTTATGAATTCTAGATATACTTTTCCTTATCTCCACTGTGGAGTAGCAGTCTAATTCCCCCTTGGTAATCCAGCCAGACCAGTATCAATCATCCCAGCCAGCATGATAACTTTCTTTGCCAGTGAATTTAAAGGCATGAGGATCCCCAAATGACTGGGTGGCACTCTTAACTTCAAGTTCAATGGAATCATTTTGTCTCCTGGTGGAAGTATTCCTCCCTTTGGAACTAAGACCCCTAGGCAAGCAGAGTATAAAGTCATGGGAACAGGAAGCAAACATTCTGTTAATGGGCACTAGGGGCAATGGTGAGTGGTGTCACTCCCATATCCAGCCCTTGATTCTTGGACCTATGAATCTGAGAGATGAATCTGGCCTATGAATCTGGCCAATGAATTCTGGGACCTATGAATCTGGGAGAAACAGCACCATGTATTGGACACTGATTTAAAGCATATACAGCCTCTGTAGTACCTTGTCCCAGGCCTGCAAGGTATTGCCATCTAGCTGACATTGTGACTGAGTCTTCAAAGAGCCATTCCACCATCCTATCAAATGTACTTTTTTAGGATAGGGGGAAACATAGTAAGGCCAATGAATTCCATGAGCATGAGCCCATTGCTGCACTTTGTTTGCTATGAAGAGAGTTCCTTGATCAGCAACAATGCTGTGTGGAATAATGTAACAGTGACTAATGTGTTCTGTAAGTCCACAGATTGTAGTTTTAGTAGAAGCATTGCATACAAGGACAGGGAATACATATTCAGAGTAAGTGCATCTTCTAGTAGAAACAAACCTCTGCTTTTCCCATAATGGAGGCAATCAAATGTAATTAACCTGCCCCAGGTTGCTGACTGATCATCCTAGAGAATGATGCAGTATCAAGTAATCAGTGCTTTTTCCGCTGCTGGCTGATTGAGCATTCAGCAGTGGCCATAGTCAGGTCAACCTTGGTGAGTGGAGGTCCATGTTGCCAAGCCCATGCATAACCCCATTCTCTGCCACAGTGGCCGTTTTGTTAAAGAGGCCATTAGACCATGACAAATGTGGATGGGAAAGAAACTGACTGCATCCACAGAATGAGTCATCCTATCCATTTTATTACTAACATCTTGGTAAGCATTTACATGAGACACAAATATCTTCCTGTTGTTCTCCCATTCGAAGAGGTACACATACCCCTTCTCCATACTTCCTTTTAACCAATACTCCTATCTTGTTCTTCCAAGGACCTGACCATTAAACCAAACCACTCACCACAGCTGATAAATCAGTATAAAATCTCATTGCTGGCCATTTCTCCTTGTAAACAAAGTGAACAACCAGGTGTGCTGCTTGAAGTTTTGCCCACGAGGGGATTTTTCTTTATTGGTGTTCTTCAGTTCTTCAGGAATGATCCAGAGAGGGGCTGCAGTGCTGCAGCTGTCCACTTTTGGGTAGTGCCTACATATTCTGCAGATCGATAAACCAGGCTTGAGAGTCTTTTCCTCTACAATTGATCATAGGAAACTCTCCGTGAGGCCACAGGTGCAGGCTTCTGCAGAAGGCATGGACGCTTGTGTCACTTCTTCATGTAACTTAACTGTGCCGTCAGGGCCTGCTCAAGCTCAATCTTATATATACTACTTCAATTTGATGATAGATTGTTACTGTGCACATCTAACTGTTAAGCTGGTGGGTAAGAAAATGTGCAGTTCGTAATGACCAACTCAGTCTGCATGGTAATTTGATGGACCCTGATTAAATGTTCAGGCTCTAAATTGGCCCAGGAATAGGCCAAAAACGGTTTCTCCGAAAGACAGTAGTTATTCACAGAGGATGTCATAGTTTTTCTCCAGAGTCCTATGTCTGCACTGTGATTCACTTATAAGGGCCTGCCGAAGGCTCTACACAGTGTTTATCCCTGCCACAGAGACTTCAACTATCGCTGGATCTGATGGTTCATGTGGCTCAAGGGGCAGAGCAGCTTGCACAGCAACCTAGGCCTGTGGCATAGCCTCTTGTTTTCCAGACTCCACTCAAAAGTCCCAGCTTTTTAGTTCACTCTGTAAATGGGCTGGGGTATCTGAATGAGAAATACGTTGCCTCCAAAATACTAAGAGGCCCACTAGACCTGTGCCTTTTTCTTGGTTGTAGGAAGAGCCGGATGTAGCAACTCTCTTTCACCTTACAAGGGATATTTTGACATGCCCCACAGCACTAGGCCCCTAGAAATTTCACTGAGGTAGAATGCCCTCACATTTTAGTTGGATTTATTTCCCACCCTCTGACATGCAAATGTCTTACCAATAAGTTCAGAGTGGTTTCTATTTCACATTCACTAGGTTAAATCAGTGTAATGTCATTAACGTAATGGACCGGTGCGGTATCTGGTGGAAGGAAAAGGCCTCAAGTTCTGTATGAACTGAATTTATGATGTCGGGCTGATATACCCCTGGGGCAGGACACTCAGTTTGTATTGTTGGCCTTGCAGGTTGAAAGTAAACTGCTTCTGATGGTCTTTTGGAACAGATACATATAAAAAAAAGGCATTTGCTAGATCAATCTCAGATACCAGGTACCAGGGGATGTGTTCATTTGCTTCAGTAATGAAAGCACATCTGCTAAAACAGCTACAATTAAAGTTAATACTTGATTAAGTTCGTGAATCCACTGTCATTCTCTAAGATCCATCTGTCTCTTGCACAGGCCAAATAACAGAATTGAATGTGGATATAGTAGCAGTTGCCACCCCTGCATCTTTCAAGTGTGAACAGTAGCACTAATCTCTGTAATCTCCCCAAGAAGGCAGTATGGCTTCTGGTTTACATTGTTTAGGTACAGGCAGTTCCTATGGATGGTGGCCCTCACTCCACAGTTCAGGGAACCAACGTGGGGATTCTGATAGTTGCTAAATATGCCCATTCATATATGCACTCTGGAACTGGGAAATGACCACTGGATGGGTCCAGCGGTTCCCTGGATCTATTGTAAGACAAGCTAAAACTCCACTGATCACCTGACCTGTGTAACCCCTACCCTGACTTGTGGACCACAGTGATGTTCAGTGCCACCAGAAATTAGTGTCAGTTCAGAGCCAGAGTCCAGCAGTCACCAAAATGTCTGATTATTTACTTTTCCCTAATGCTTAGTCATCTTGTCAAAAGGCCATAAGCCCCTTTGGGGAAGTCTGAGAAAAAGATTAACATAGTACATTTTTGGCAGTGTCATGGGTTTCTTCTTCAAGGGGACTTGGCCTTTATCCCTTCCAGGATGGATAAAGGCCTTACTTTGCCTGTGATAATTAATTGAGGGATCATGATTCTCTGTTTTTTAGGATTAGAGAGTTTTATTCCCTTGACTTAGAATATTTTCTGCTTATATACATCAAGTAAGAATTTAGTTGGTTTCCCATCTATTTCATTTCTCGGAGCACCATGATCAACTAGCCAATGCCATTGGCCTACATGAGTGAGACTATTCTAGTGGCTGCTGTGACCCTGCTGTCCTCTGTCAGCTGGGCCCACCTGGATTTTGGTGGCTGAATGCTGGTACTTGGCTCCTGCCACCCTGGGATTCAGTTACTTCCATTACATGTAGTTTTCCCAGTTCAGTGACTATCGTTTCCATGGTAAGATCTTGCCTATAGAGAACAAACATGTCAAGGATGCTGAGACTCTCCTCAAAAACTTCTCTCATAATTTTGGTGAAAGGTATGCCTTTTGAAGCCTCCCAGGGCATGTCAGTCGGTATTAAATGGAAAATCCACTCTAACATCCCATGTCTTTAAGCCCAATCCCTTCTTCAACATTAAACTAAGGCACACCTGGCATTTATGTTATAAGTCCTTTGCTGTGGGCCACCTTTTGATCCATGTTTGGATACACCAACCAAACAAACAGTTAGAGCCCTTTCTGACTCCCCAAGCTACAATATTAAATGCAGAGTCTCTGCTTAGCAGGCCCCTATCAATAAACTTGCCCTAATCTAAATTCATGTCCTTTCTCTTATTAGCCCATGCCCTTAATATCCATTTCTGCACATATATCCTGGATTTTTGTCTGTATAAATAAGAAAACACAACTAATTCTGTTGGAGTGTGTCACACCTCTTCATGGGTCACACTTCCCCCTTGCCTTTAGAGTCCTGCTGTGACGTGAGTCTAGTTATGGGGTAGGTCCTGAAAAAAATTAGCAGTGTTTTGCATGGCAACTACCTCAGATTGCCCATTGCAGTCACCTTAGCTATGCAAGGTTAATTGCCCCAGATCAGTTCAGAGCGACCATTCCTACTGGGCTGGAGAGTTACTTCTACTAGCAAAGAAGGTTCATCAGAATGTAGGGGCTCCACGATCCCAGCTTCATCAGAGTCTTGCCCCACATACCCATTCCAACTTTCAGGATGCTCTCAGGGCAGCTATTAACTTAAGACAAAGTAGGCTTCACGAGAAAAAAATTAGCAGGGATAAAGCAGAGACTTACACAAAGATTGATGAGGCTAATTCTCCAACAAGATGTAAGTTGAACTGAACGAAACCATCAATCAACTGAATCTAATTAACATTTATAGAATACTTCATTGAAACACAGCAGAATAACATTCTTCTGAAGCTCACATGGAAACACTCACAAAGATAGACATATTTGGCCATAAAGCACACCTTAACGTATTTAATATATTTGTTTAAATAAAAATTAAATATAAAATATAAAGTCAGATAACAATAGAAGTAAAATAGAAATTCACAACAGAAATATACCACAAAAATACTAGAATGCTTATAAATTAACCTCAACACATCAGTCAAGAAACATTTTTAGAAAATATTTTGACCTAACTAAAAATGAGAATTCAAATTATCAACATATGTAGAAGGCAATGAAAATTATACTTAGAGAAAAATTTATAGCATTAAATACTTATATTACAAAGGAAGAAGATGTAAAATCAATTATCTAAGCTTCCACATTTGGTAACTATGAACAGAAAAAAAATTAAGCCTAAAGCAAACAAATAAGCAAAATTAGAGCAGAAGTCAATGAGCATAAAAACTGGAAAATAAGAGAAAAATAAACAAAATTAGAAGCTAGTTTTTTAAAGAGATCAATATAATTGATAAACTTCTAGTCAGACTGATTAAGAAAAACAGAAGACCAAAATTATTAATATCAAAAATTAAAGATTTGTCATCAGCAGGAATCCCTTGGATGTGAAAAGGTAGTAAAATAATACAATGAATAATTCTGTGATCCTGAATTCGATAACTTATATGAAATGGGCCAATTCCTTGTAACACACAAACAACCAAACTCACAGAAGACCAAATAGATAATCATAACAGGTCAGTATGTATAAAAAATAAATCAGGAGTTAATAGCCTTCCAAAAATGTCAGCAGAAGAAACAGATAGTTTCATTGGTGCACTGTATCACACATTTAAGAAAGAAAAGATAATAATTCTCTACAATCTCTTCTGGAAAATAGAAACAGAAGGAACACTTTCTAATGTATTCTATAAGGCTAGCACTTCTCTAATAGTAAAATCAAATAAATCATCATTAGTAAGAGTAAGAAAAGCTATAGACTAATATCGCTCAGGAACAAATACACAAATCCTCAAAAAATATTTGTAACTTGAATCCAACAAGGTATAAAAGAATTGTATTTCACAACCAATTTATTTCAGATATGCAAAGCTGGCTCAACTCTGGAAAACAATGCTATCCGCCACATCAACAAGTGAAAAAATAAAGTTTATATGACCATATCTGATATGGTTTAGATTTGTGTCTCTGCTTGAATCTTAAGTCAGATTTGAGGAGAGGCCTAGTGAGTGGTGATTGGATCATGAGGGCAGATTTCCTCAAGCTTTTTTTGTTACAATGAGTGAGTTCTCATGAGATCTGATGGTTTAGGGGTGTGCGGCACTTTCCCCTTTGTGTACTCTCTTTCTCTCTCTCTCTCTCCTGTCACTACAGTAAGATGTGCTTCCTTCCTGTTCGCCTTCTGCCATGATTGAAGTTTACTGAGGCCTCCCAGCCATGCTTCCTGTTCAGCCTGCAGAACTGTGAGTCAATTAAACCCCTTTTCTTCATAAATTACCCAGTCTCACGTAGTGCTTTGTAGCAGTGTGAGAACAGACTAATACAGAAAATTGGTACTGGGAGTGGGGCATTGCTATAAAGAAACACACAAAAGGTGACTCTGTGGTGATAGATATGTTGATGACTTTGATGATGGTAATCATTACACAATGTACATGTATAGTATATGTGCATCAAATTATCACATTGTACATCTTCAACATACACAATTTTTGCCAGTTATAGTTCAATATAGTTGAAAGAAAGAAAAAAAAGTAACTCAAAATGAATCATAAACCTAAATGTAAATAGCAACACTTTGAAACTTCTAGAGGAAAATAGAGGAGAAAATGTATGTAACCTTGGGTTTGGCAATGAGTTTTTTACCACAACACCAAAAACATGATGGATGAAAGAAAAATAAGTAAGTTGAACTTTATTAAAATTAAAAGCTTATGCTCTGCAAAAGACATTACAAGACAATAAAAAGATAAGCCTCATACTTGGAGAAAAACATAGGAAAACATATGTCTGATAAAGAACTTACATCTGAAGCTTACAAAGAACTTTTACAGTTAAACAATAAGAAAACAAACCACCCAATAAAAATAATTAATAGATCTGAACAGAAACCTCATCAAAGAAAACCATACAAATGGCAACCTAAAATAATTTTTCAAATCATTTCTCAATTGGGAATTGCAAATGAAAACCACATACCAAAGACATGCATTAGGCTAGATAAAACCTGCAAAGGTTGCACTACCACATGCTGGAGGGGACACAGTTTGGAGGAACTCTCTTTTACTGCTGATGGGAATGAAAAATGGTGCAGTCATCGGAAGATAGTTTGACAGCTTCTTGCAGAGCTAAGCGTAGTCTTACCATGTGATCTAGCACTCCAGTTCCTAGGTAAGAATTGATTTGAAAACTTATATTCACACAAAAAGCTGCATGAATCTGTGTTTTAGCAGCTTCGTTCATAAACTCCAAAACTGAAAGCAACCTAAATAAACAAACTTGAGCGCATTCATACAAGGGACTATTATTCAGCCATGAAAAGAAATGAGCTACCAAGCCATGAAAAGACATGAGTAAACTTTAAATGCATATTACTGTGTGAAAGAAGCCGATTTGAAAAGGCCACATACTGTATGATTCCAACTATATGAGGTTCAAAGAAAAGCAAAACTATAGAGTCAGTGAAAATAGTTGTTGCCAGAGGGGATGAGAGGAGTATACAGGTCAAGCACAGTATTTTCACTTTTTTATTTTTTATTTTTGTTGGTACATAGTAGGTATATATATTTATGGAATGTGTGAGATGTTTTGATACAGTCATGCAATAAATAATCACATCATGGTAAATTGGGTACCCATCCCCTCGAGCATTTATCCTTTGTGTTACACACAATCCAATTATACTGTTTTAGTTATTTTTAAATGTACAATTGAATTATTTGTTATAGTCACCCTGTTGGGCTATTGAATGCTAGGGCTTATTCATTTATTCTGTTTTTTTGTATCCATTAATGTTCGCTACCTTTCCTTTGCCCCTACCCCACTCCCCTTCACAGCCTCTGATAACCATCCTTCTACTATCTCCCTGTGTTCAATTGTTTTGATTTTTTGATCCCACAAATAAGTGACAACACGTGATACTTGTCTTTCTTAAAGCACAGTTTTTTGAGTGCTGAAACTATCCTAGCGGGCTTAAATCCCCACTCCTTAAGCATGGGGTAAACTTAGTTACTTCTTTCCAAAGAGTACAGTGTGGAAAGTGGAAAAAAAAAAAGAGCAACTTTATGTGAAGAAGCCTGACAAACACTCGCTGAGCCAGGTGACCAAGGTCCACATCAGCAATGTGATGGGATAACAATGGCACATGATCTCAGTAGTCATCCCCCGAGTAACCCATAGCCTCAGCCTAATCAAAGAAAAGCTTCCCTCAATTCCATTTGAGGGACATCTTACAAAGAACAACCTTGACTCCTCAAATTTATCAAGGTCATCAAAAACAAGAACAGTTTAAGAATCTATCACTGCCAAGAAAGCCTAAGGAGCCATGAGAGGCAAGTGCAGTGTGAAGTTATGGATGGAAACCTGGAGGTGAAAAAGATATTCTACAAAAAGTGAGGAAATCTGAATAAACTATGAGATTTACTTAATAACAATCATCATATATCACTATTAATCCATTAACTTTAAGAAATGTAAGATGTGAATAATAGGAAAAGGGTATACAGGCATATGGAAGCTCTCTATAGCTTCTCATTTTTTTCTGTAAATTTAACACCATTCTAAACAATGAAGTATTTTTTAAAACACTGCCTTACGCTATTTCCATCTCACTTAAAGCAGATCTAAAGTCAAACCACACAGGAGTACATCTCATTAGCAGACCTAAGCCATGCCTGTAATCGAAGCAGCTTAGAAAGTGCACTTTCTGGCTTTCTGGCTTCTGCAGTCCAGGGAGACAGCGGGGAAGAAGATTGGAAATGATGAGGAGCCAAGCCACAGAATTGCCTCTCAGTGACCATATCAAAATTCATTTAACCATTGTCTTATAGGTGGCTATTTATGCCCTATCTAATTTTTTCTCTGTTACCAACAGTACATCTAAGTAAATGTTTCTAGAAGGTAAATTGGAGGTCACAGGGTATGTACATTTTAATAGATATCCCCTGAAAAACCACCAATGTATATTCCCATCCAATTCACTGCCAACACAGGTAATTAATACTTGTTCATAATTTTATGAATTCATTGGGTAAAAACATTCCATATCATTGGTGATTCAGTTAATGTTTCTCTGATTACAAATGAGGCAACTGTTCTGACCACTTGCCAACGACCCTGTGGGAGAGAAAGTGATCTTCTACCCTAAACAGGATGGTGGCTGAACCCATGACACTTTACACTGGACAGATGAGCTCATGGTAGTTTGTTGCTTACATATGCTCAAGGGCTGGGGAGGAGGACATTGCATTTTACACAGGGCCATATGTGCATGGGAACAGAGAGAGCCTGCAGGGACTCTACGAAAAGGAGGCAGGCTTTGAACTAACAAGATGGTGAGGTGCCCCCAGGCCCTATGTGGGTTGTGACTGGCTTTTTTGAATAATTTGATGAGCTGGCAGAGAAGTGAAGCTCATTAGAGTGAGCCTCAGGTTAAGTAGAGCTAGTCCAGCTGATGGGGAACTAGCCGGGCATGCTTCTGGTGTCAGCACAGAGACTTAGGTTTAGACCCTAGATGCCTTATGAGGCTCCAAGGTGTTAAGGTGGGAAATGAAATTTTAGGCCTTATAATACAGTGACCATCTTTTCATCTATTTCTTAATTAATTGTATCTATTTTTCTTTTAATTGTCTGCTTCTGCTTTCTAATTTTATTTATGTTGTTTCCAGGAACATTTTGAAAAAAAAATTAGTTATTAACTCTTTTTTGATTACATGTATTAAAAACACTTTTGCCCAGTCTGTTACTTTTTGCATTAAGAATCCCCTTTGACAACTTTAAACCTGATTTTGACACTGTGCTGCTTAGAGCACATCACTAACTTTTGAAGCAAATTCTACAGGTTTTTAACATGGCTGGGTGCCCGAGGTGCGCAGCCTCACTGGCTCTCACTCACAGTCTCTCTGTTCCCACTTCTCACCGGGTTCCCCTTCCTGCCTGGCTCCTTCTGGCCTCCTCTGCTCCTTTGGTCCCGGCTTCTTCCACCTCCAGGCCTCCTGCTAGAGATTCTCTACTCTTGGTGCGTTCCTGTGAGAGACTGATGGGCACTGAGGGGTGAGCAGTACCAGTTGTAAAACTGATCAAAGATGGTCATATACCCAAACATTGCAGGGTTTGTCACATTTCCTGTATTGTTCTTCACTGAGTTTTCCAACAGCCGTTTTATTGATTAATGTTAACCTGGAAACATAGCTCTATGGTTTAAAATGTGAAAGAATTAAGAATCTGTAGTGAAAAAAAAAAAGTTTTTTCCCCCAAGGCGGGTGGCGGGGACAGCGACGGGGTTAGAAGAATCTGCTGACAGCTGTGCTGTCCTTGCCTACCTTGCCCTCTCCCAGCCATTGTTTTGTTAAAAGCATTTTTAAGTTCCCTGGTTCTTTTTAATACGTAGTTGATGAGATTTTCCTTGGTCTGTCTGTCGAGACGTGATGATATCATCTGTCTTGTTTTTCCTTTGTTGTGGCTGCATATGGATTTTTTTTATTTCCGCAATGTTCTTCTTCCTTTCCATATCCTAATGGACTCCGACAGCTCTGTTCACATCCACCCCCACTGTCACATGGCCTCTTACTTGAATATCCTGACTCTTCCATGATAGTTCTCGTTTGAGGTGCAGAAAATGCTGCCTGCTGCATATAATCTTTGGGCAGAATGAAGCACTGTCGGTTGGTGAGAATTCCTCTCTGTGTCCTTGAATACTGCTTTTCGTGATATCTTTCCCAATATGCCTCTGTCTTTCCTTTATTCCCTCCATCATGTGTTTGATGGATGCCGCTGATTGACTGCTTGATGGCAGTTGTTCTCCATAGGCCCAGGCTGTTCTTCTCTCTATGACTCATCTTAGAAAAGGGACCCATTGGCTGTGCTAGTACTGCGGAGGGGTGGGTTATGTCTGTAGCAGGAAGCGGGATAGGGAAAGCCTGTCTACAGCTTTCACCTGGTGTGTCCTTGAATGTCCTTCAACAAACCTCTTTCTTTGCCCTGGGGACACCTGTCCACCTTCCCCAGGCTTAGACTCTTAAGCTCTTCCAGCTTCTCCATTTTCCTGCTGTGTCCCCCTGGCCCCTTCCATTAGGGAAGCAGCTGGGGCTGGGACGTACAAGTGAACACGGAATCTGCCCTTTTAGGAGCACTTCTATGCTGGCCTGAAGTCTCAGGTGGCAGAGGTCAACATTTTATTTGCCCTCAAGCTCCAGTCAAGATACTTTTGAGTGTAGCCATTTTCTTGTTTTACATAAATTAGATTTTTGTGCCCTCTATTTTTTGTTGATTTGCGGGCATGTATATGAATGTATAAATATCTGTGTAGATATACACATATGTGTATACACTCATATACATACACAAACAAATCAACAACAAAAAATGGATATGCACATGTGTGCATATAGAGCTACCACATAAGGTGAGGTCCGTTCTGCTTTAGAAATAGATGCTACGTAAGGTGAGGTCCACTCTGCTTTGCTCTTTTTGAGGGAACCTAGAAGCTCGATTTAATGTTTACATTTTAGAATATGGCCTGCTTTGCATTATTTTCCATTTGTTTGGACATAAGTATAGCACGGGAATTAAATATAACTAAGCACCATTGATGAAAATCAGCTGAAGAGAAAAATGATATTATAGGGTACGTGTTTTTGAAAGAGATACACACATGTGTGCATATATATACCCAGTAATGCATATATATTTGTGAGTTCTGAGAAACGAGATTAAGGGAAATCATCTTTAAAGAGAAATCAATTTATGCTTTTGCTGAGTAAATTTCTACCCTCATCTTTGAATTTTCCTTACATAATAATGTAGCTGACATAAGATTAAAATGAATCAAAACCACTAAAGTAGTTTTACATCCTTCCAAAAAGAGCTTCGACATCATCATCTTTTGGAAGAACATAGGGCCCTTAGTTCAGCATTTATTATCTGTTAGGAAACTGAGGGAACCCGCTGAGACTTTCAAATTGGTTCTTCCCCATGTTTCTCTGAGGTTATCTAATGGGGCAAGGAGAAATTGCTGGATTGGGAAGGAAACAGGAATTGGACAGGAACTGGAGGCCAGGAAAGGAGCTTAGCTATAGCAGAGACAAGAGGAGGATCCAATTTGGTGTTTTTTCATGACCAAGTTAAGAATTATATTTATGATCTGCAACATTTTTTTTTTACTTTTTCTGTTTTAACACAACAATGGGGACAGAGAATATTTTCAGTCACGATTATAATTATTAATATAATTGCTGTGACTTCAGATCTACGGAAAGCTGGTTTCCACCCACCGCCCCGCCTCTGGGGGGGCTCACCGCTCTGGAGCCACGTAAGGAAGCAGCACTGGGCGAGTTGCTGGGCCACTGGCACCAGCACCGCAAGGAACATGAATCCACTGGTGATTTGTGATTGTTCATTTATTTCCTATAATGAGAACAAACTCCCTGCCACATTTAAATAAAAGCCCAATTACATCTCCATTGCTACAGATGCTATTACCTTTCTGACTGGCTATAAAAGTTAATGAGTTTCTTATTGCTTTGTAAAGTTTTGAAAGAAAATGCAAAGTTTAGAGATAGATGCTACATAAGGTGAGGTCCACGCTGCTTTGCTCTTTTTGACGGGACCTAGAACCTCAATTTAATGCTTCCCATTTCAGAATATGGCCTGCTTTGCATTATTCTCCATTTTTTTGGACATTAACTATAGCACAGGCATTAAATATAACTAAGCACCATTGAAGAAAATGGCATCAAATCAGCTAAGGAAAAGTGAAGAATGTTTTTATGAGCTACATGGTTTTGAAAGAGATACACAAGGCTGACAACCTAATAAAAAGTTAATAATGTGAGCTCAGTCATTTGCTGTGTTTTCAAGGTCCCCTGCCACATGCATGGGCTTGGGAATGTTCAGGATGCATTTCCAGTTGTAAGTCACCAACGAGCAGAGGTTAGTTGCATTGTGCTGCCAGTCTCACGTATGTGAACCTGAATTTGTAAAATTCCTCCCTTCATTGGTTGATTTTTAAAACTCCAGTTACTCTAGGAAAAGAAAAGCAAAAATAAGCCAGAAATTTATACTTTTTCTTCATATTTCAAGAATCATTCTAAAAGCAAGCGATAAAGTTAACTAATTTCTCTCTGAATTTAGTACAGTCACTTTACCTTCCCAAAGAGGAAACCAAGGCCTAGAATCAATGCCATGTGGCCACGTGCAGGTCTGTGTACTACACTGCAGTAGTACCTCACAAGGTCACCTGGAAGCGTGGTCTGCTTGACCACGGTCTGAGCCTGGTCTGCATAGAAGAAGCCTGCTTTGGAAGGATTAAAAAAGGGACAAAAGAACTTGGCACAGTGCATTTCACATGCAGCGCTTACTGAATCCCATGAAACACCTGGCACTATGCCAGAGTTGGAAATCCAGGGGCAAAGACATTGTCCCACTCTCCAGGGACTCTCCTTCCACAGCTGGGGCTTGGGAATCATAATGCAACCAGCAAGTCAACTTCTAGGATTAAGGTAAGAAGAGACACCTAAGCTGAGGAACCACGTGGAGGCCTTCCTGGAGGCTACAGAGAGGTTGTAGGCTGAGCTGGGAGCAGTGGGCAGGTGCGTGTGGTAGGAGCTGAGGCGGTGGGCTGGTGAGCACAGTTTGTGGAGGCTGCAGGGCCAGCACTGCTGACCATGGATCTGGTCCAGATCTTGTTGGGGTGGCAGCTGGACCAGTGGGCAGGGAGCAGGTGGGGCATGCGTTCTTTAGGCTTCAATCACGTGCCTCAGGGAATGGGGAAACATGGAAAATTTTAAGTGGAGTAATAGTGTAATTAAATTTACTTTTCTAACAGTCACCCTGACTGCCATTTGTACAGGGCTGGTATGTTTCAAAACTAAGTGCTGGATACCTATGAGCAGTAAGCCAGACCAGAATTTACAAACTTCAAGATTTACACAGGAAAGGCAGGAAGAGAGAGAGGTAGATGATGAGGAACAAACTGGAGATGAGAAATAGGAGTGTGTAGGTCACCCTTCTGCCCTGTTTTAGTCAGGGACAGTACACCTATCAAGCACCAGCCACATTCTGGATCCAACACCCTTTCATTTTGCAATCAGGGATGGGTCAGAGTGTGTTTCCTTGGTCATCTCCATGTTTACCTCCCCATCACCACCTGTGCTTAGACTCAACTGTGCAGAACTGGTAGAAATATGAATTATCCTCAGGGAAAAGTCCCAGATCCCACACTTTAAAGCTGCACTCTTGCCAACCCCACACCTACCACTGGGACCTGGAGACCTTCCTGCAAGTGCAACGATGATTTATTACTCAAGTGTTTACTGAAGATGCACACAGACAGGTTCTAAACCATGCTTTTGCTTCAAGGCTATCTTTCAAATAAAAATTCAAGGTTTTCTCTTGACCTTTCTGAGTGATTGGATCAAAAGACATTTTATATCATTTCCAGAAAATCTGGATTCAAAAACTGTTGAGTGTGTGTGGGTTGGGGTCAGTGCCTTTTCTTCCTTTTTTTAGAATTATTTTTAAGTTGTGGTGAATACACATAAAAACTTATCATCTTAGTCGTTTCTAAGTATACAGTCCAGTGGCATTAAATGAATTAACATTTTTGTGCAACTATCACCACCAACCATCTATAAAACCTTCATCTTGTTAAAAATGAAACTTTCTACCCATTAAATACAAGCATGCTATCACCAACTCCTTATCCCCTGGCAACCACCATTCTATTTTCTGTCTCCATGAGTCTGAGCACTCCAGGCACTTCATGTAAGTGGAATCACACAGTGCCTCTTCTATTGTGCCTGGCTTATTTCATTCAGTATAATGTTATCAAGGTTCATCCATGTTCTGGCATATAACAAGATTTCCTTCCTTTTCCATGTTGGATAATGTTTTGTTGTATATATGGACCACATTTTGCTTATCCATCCATCCATGCAAGGATACTGGGTGGCTTCACTTTTTGGCTATTGTGAATAACGCCCTTATGAACATGGAGTCCCCTTTCTTTTTAACCATAGGTATTGGTCTTTGGTCTGGAGACTAATGAAATTCTCCTACTTCTCTGTTCTTCTACTGCTCCTCCACATCCCTGTTCTCACCATGAGTGGTATTTTGTTTCTGATAAATGAAAAAGTATAATGGATATGATACTTCATTTAATGAAATGATCAACAGAGACCTTAGGCAAATCACTTAATTTCTTCATAATTTGGCCTTCTCATCTATAAAACAGTAATGTCATCCTTTACCTCTTTGGCTTATGAGGAAGATAAAATGAGACCATAACTGTAAAGAGCTTAGCACTCAAACCGTCACATAGCATCTGCCCAGCAAGTTGAGGATGGCACTTGGTTCCCCACAGTGAGGAACAGGGATTAAGGCAGAGCTCATTCATGCGGGCATAGGGAATGGACAGAGCCACACGCTCAGAGCCAGAGGGACTGTGGGAGCAGGTGCACCCTTAAAGATCTTTAGGAGAAAAGATTTCCAGCCTTTGTCACCTGGCACTGGAGTTCCTGATGAATTCAACTGGCAACCAGTAGGGTTTTCAGGGGCATTATAGTGCAAGAGGGAGATTCCAAGCCTGGTAAATAAGGGCTCACAGTTCTTCAGCTCCTCTGGCCCTGTTACCCTTCCCAGGATGGTTTTCTAGCACTGCCCCAGAAGGGGAACACACCCTGTGATGGGCTGCATTGCATCCTGCCCACCTTTCATGTTAAATCCTCATCTCTAATACCTCAGAGCATGATCTAGCCTGGAAATAGGAGTTCAAGTGAGGTCATTAGGTTGGACCCTAACCCAATATGGCTGGTGTTCTTATAAAAAGGAAAATTAATAAGGTCATTAGGGTGGGCCTTAATCCAATATGACCTGGTGTCCTTATAAAAAGAGGAAATTTGGACAGAGAGATACACACACATACAGGGAAAATGATCTGAAGAGATGGGGAGAAGGCAGCTGTATTAGTCCATTTTGTGTTGCTATAAAGGAATACCTGGATAATTTACAAAAAAAATACTGGCTATTTTACAAAATACTGGATATAATATTAGATAATTTATAATGCCTGGATAATTTACAAAAATACTGGATATAATACTGGATAATTTACAAAAAAAAAGGTTTATTTTGGCTTATGGTTCTGCACACTGTACAAGGAACATAGTGCTGGCATCTGCCTCTGGTAAACCCTCAGGAAGCTTTTACTCATGGCAGAAGGTGGAAGGGGAGCAGGCATGTCACATGGTGAGAGGAGGAGGAGGAGAGAGAGGGGAGGAGGTGCCAGGCTCCTTTAAACAACCAGCTCCTGCATGAACTCATGGGAGAGAACTCAGTCATCACCACAGGGAGGGCACCAAGACATTCATGAGGAATCCGCCCCCATGACCCAAACACCTCCCTCCAGGCCCACCTCCAGCGCTGGGGATCACATTTCAACATGCGTTTTGGAGGGAACAAGTAACCAAACTACAGTTCAGCCATCTACAAGCCAAGGAGAGAGGCCTGGAACAGATCTTTCCCTCACAGCCCTCAGAAGAACCAACCCTCTGCCACCACCTTGACTTTGGACTTCCCACCTCCAGAACTATGAGACAATACATTTCTTTTGGTTAAGCCATACTCAGTATACGGTATTTTGTTATGACAGCCTCAGGAAACTAATGCACACCTTTACAACCCTTTCAGGGACAAAGGAAGATGCTGGTGAGAGCTCTTCCAAGCCAGCAGAGTGACTAACAAAGCAAATTTCTGGCCTCCAAGGACAATTATAAAGTCTGTATAAGCTTCTAAAGTACGGCTGCCTTGCATATTAGTAAATATCCTTTTTTTGGCTAAAGTATTTTATTATACTATATGTAATTTGCAAATCATTTCACAAGAAGTTTTTAAAGCAAAGTTATAAAAATTTATATAAAAAGTAGAGAGTGGACAGCAAAATTACTTTCTTGATAGTTCAAATAAAAAGTTTTTGTTTATCTTATGCTGGCTGAAAATTGTATAAGCCATTCTTCCATAGACAGTTGCAATATTGTATTTTAATGAGCAGTCTCATAGTTAATTCATTTATTAAAAACAGGTTCACCCATTGGACCATGAGAATCAATTGCTCAATTTTAAAGGGAATGATAATAAAATTTCTCATCTATAACATGAAATCATAAATAGCTCTTCAACATGCAGATGTATTCTAGCCTTGTTTCTCTATTAAATTCTTCACAGTTCTAAGTTAAGGAAGCGTCTTCTGCTGTAGCCCAACCTCAGAGCTAACGTCTGGTTTAACTTCAGAGATCCGGAAGTTGTGGCTGTGAGGCATTTAATGGCAGCAGCTGGTTTGATGACAGTGGCTGCTCCCTGGCTATGCTTTTCAACCCCCATCATGACAGAGAGGCATTCTGCTTAAATCTTCAGGTTTTTGCTGCAGCATTGTTATAAAATATTCTCTAGCTTTGTCCACATGCTTGGAGGTCTGTAACATTTGGTGGCAGCAGTGAGGGGTGGTGAGCTTTGCACATCTACTCATGGAGACTGGCCTGGTAGGCGTGCCCTCTGCTTCTGTAGGTGTATGTGGGCATCTATCCTGCAACCATCCAATGCCTGAAAATGGTCCACTTTGTATGTTGTGTTTCCTTCCTTCCTTCTCTCTCTTTCTTTCTTTCTTTCTTTTCACAGGGTCTTGCTCTATCACCTAGGC
Source organism: Sapajus apella (assembly GCF_009761245.1). NCBI lineage: Eukaryota > Metazoa > Chordata > Mammalia > Primates > Cebidae > Sapajus > Sapajus apella. Next base: position 2,020,248 of record NW_022437053.1, read on the forward strand.
TGAAGAGCAATGGTGGAATCTTGGCTCATTGCAACCTCCACCTCCCAGGTTCCGGCAATTCTCCTGCCTCGGCCTCCTGAATAGTTGGGAATACAGGTGCCTGCCACCACACTTTGCTAATTTTTGTATTTTCAGTAGAGACAGGGTTTCACCATGTTGGCCAGGCTAATCCTGACCTCAGGTGATTCGCCCACCTCAGCCTCTCAAAGTGCTGAGCCACTGCAGCTGGCCCACCATATGTCTTGAGTCTCTCTCTTTGCCATTTCTCTTTAGACTTCCATTCAGCAGACATGACATCTGCATTTTCATGAAAACATGCTATGCTATAACTTTTTGTGAAAGATCCCTTTCAAGTACACAGTTTTAAAATTGCACTATATGTTCTAAGAAATAGTTGTGGTCCTTGAAAAAGTACACCTTGAAATTTTGGTTAATGGCAGGGAGTCACTTGGAGAGCTGCTTCTTTAGTTTGCTGACACGTTCTATTTCAAAGATAAGTGACTTCCTTCTCAAGTTGTGGTTTTTCCTGTAAGCCAATTTCTTCTGTTAGTATTTCTGTGACCAACACTTTAAAAATTCTGAGTATTCCAATGATCCAATCAGAGTAGCACTTGGGTGCTCCTAAAGTCTGCAGCAATTCCTTGTTCTCTGAGATGCTTTTTGTTCAGTCTGTTCAAGGCCAACATGCCCAACCAGGGGAGGGCCTCCCGTAAGCTTGCCATAGGATACACGTGGTTTTTGCTACTTCTAAACACACATGCAAGACAAGAGATGGGCAAAGGATGAGTATATTAGTAAATATATTTATATTATTTTTCTAGAAATTATTTCCCCTTTTAGAATTGTGATGAAATCATTCTTAGTAAATCTAAGTCAACAAATAAAACTGGATAAATAAAATTGTAAAGTATGACTCCACTCACCGTGCTGGAGCTTCAGGGCACCTATGTAATCCCTCCACTTCATCGCTAATTATAGAATTTGTCGAATCTGATATTAATCTAAAAACCTAGAAAAAGGAAAACAAAGTCAGCAATGTGTTAACTGGTGAAAGTTCTCTCTCAAAATCAAAATTCAACAGAATTATTTCATGTAACATGGTTTACTTTGTTACAGAAAGTAAGGGTGACAAAATGAGCACAAAAGGAGTTCCTCATAAACAGAAATCTGCCAACAATTCTTTCAGTTTCTCACAGGTCATTTTGTCAGGTTCAAATCTACATGAACCAGGCTGTTAGAGACCCTAAATCCATTCCAACAGGACCAAATATGCGCTTTTTTTTTGAGCTGGAATCTCCCTCTGTTGCCCAGGCTGGAGTGCAGTGGCGTGATCTTGACTCACTGCAACCATTGCCTCCCGGGTCCATGCTGTAATAACCTGCCCTGGGCTAGCATAACTGACTCCATTTTAGCTGTAAACTAACTCCAAGCTGGCCTCCCCGTCCTTACCACATCCCCTTTGGGTGCATAACTGGGTCATGCAGCACTTAGAAGCATTGAAGCATCTGTTCTTAACATTTGTAACATGTAACCTCGTCCTGCTTGGCATACCTCCCCCCTGCCATTGTAAGAAAAAAGTTTCTCTTTAAGCATTGTGTAGAAGGAGCCTGATTACCCCACTTCTGGGTAATTGTGTGAAAACCACCTGCCCCCACAGCCCCTTCCTCTAACCTACTTTTCTGCTTCTGTAAAATTCTGCTGCAGCTGGGTACTCCCCTCCCCTACCTAAATAAAGGTATAAAAGATAATCAGGTTCCATCCTCAGACGGGAGAATTTTAATCATTAGCCTTCTCTCAGTCACTGGCAAATCAATAAAGAACTCTTAATTTAAAACTCAGAGCATGGGGCATTCCTTCTAACTCACTTGGTTACAACAATGTGATTCTCCTGCCTCAGCCTCCCAGGTAGCTGGGACTACAGACATACACCACCACACGAGGCTAATTTTTGTATTTTTAGTAGAGACAGGTTTCACCATGTGGTCAGGCTGGTCTTGAAAACCTGACCTAGTGATCCGCCCACCTCAGCCTCCAAAAGTGCTGGGATTATAGGCATGAGCCACTGCGCCCAGCCCATGCTTTTCTTAATGATAGGAACATATTCCAAAAAATGCATAGTTATGTGATTTCATCATTGTGCAAACATCCTAGAGTGCCCTTACACAAACCTAGATGGCATAGCCTACTACACACCCAGGCTCAGTGGTACAGGCTACTGCTCCTAGGTGACAAACCTGCATAGCATGTGACTGTGCTGAATACGGCAGGCAACGGTAACACAATGGTAAGTATGTTTATATCTAAACATGTCTAAACATACAAAGCGTACAGTAAAAAATACAGTGTAAGAGATACAAATGGTACACCTGTTTAGGGCACGTGCCACTACTGGAGCCTGCAGGACTGGAGGTGGCTCTGGCCAAGTCCGTGAGTGAGGGTGAGTGAGTGTGAAGTCCAGGACACCACTGTACACTATGGTAGACTTTATAAATACTGTGCACTTAGGCAACACTACATTTATTAGCAAATAGATTTTTTCCTCATATTCCTCATTAATTCACCTTGGCTTATTGTAACTTTTTACCCTGTGAGCAAGTATTTTTTTGGTTTTGATTTTTACTTTTTGATTCCTTCGTGATGATACTTTAAAACACAGATTGAACAGCTGTACAAAAACATTTTCTTTCTTTATATTCTTATCCTGTAAGCTTTTTAAATGTAATTTTTACTCTCTTGACTTTTTAAACTTTTTTTAAAAAATGAAAACACGAGCCCACACATTAGCCTAGACCCATCCAGGGTCGGGAGCATCAGTGTCACCATCTCCCACCTTCATACCTTGTCCTACCGGAGGTCTTCAGGGCCAGTGAGCTGTCCCCTCCTAGGATAGCAGTGCTTCTTCTGGAATAACTCCTGACAACCTGACTGAGGCTGTTTAACAGTTAACGTTTTTTATAAGTAAAAGCATACATTCTAAAATAGCAATAAAAACTATGGTATGGGCGGGACGCGGTGGCTCACGCCTGTAATCCCAGCACTTTGAGAGGCCAAGGCGGGCGGATCACCTGAGGTCAGGAGTTCGAGACCAGCCTGGCCAACATGGCAAAACCCTGTCTCTACTAAAAATACAAAAACTAGCCAGGCGTAGTGGCACATACCTGTAATTCCAGCTACCCAGGAAACTGAGACAGGAGAATTGCTGGAAACTGAGAAGCAGAGGCTGCAGGGAGCCAAGGTCATGCCACTGCACTCCAGCCTGGGTGACAGAGTGAGACTCAGTCTCAAAAAAATAAAATAATTAAAAAAATAAAATTTCACATAATCTTTTGGAAGTCTTTCATTTTTTTCTTTATTTCAACAAGCAATACAATTAATTTCTTTATTTAATTCAAGATGTGAAGTGCTAGATGCAGAGTTGAAAATACCACACAGATTGAAAGGAGAATGCGTACTGTGTCCGCTGTCTGCAGCTACTGGATTTTTCCCCTTCCATTCATGTCTTTTTTTTTTTTAATTGCATTTTAGGTTTTGGGGTACATGTGAAGAACATGCAAGATTATTGCATAGGTATACACATGGCAGTGTGATTTGCTGCCTTCCTCCCCTTCACCTATATCTGGCATTTCTCTGCCCATGCTATCTCTTCCCACCTCCCCATTCCCCCGTCTCTCCCCCATATCCCTCCAACAGAACCCAGTGTGTAGTGTTCCCCTCCCTGTGTCCATGTGTTCTCATTGTTCAACACCCGCCTATGAGTGAGAACATGCGGTGTTTGATCTTCTGCTCTTCTGTCAGTTTGCTGAGAATGATGGTTTTCAGGTTCATCCATGTCCCTGCAAAGGACAGGAACTCATCATTTTTCATGGCTGCATAATATTCCATGGTGTATATGTACCACATTTTCCTTGTCCAGTCTATCTTCGATGGGCATTTTGGTTGGTTCCAGGTCTTTGCTATTGTAAACAGTACTGCAATGAACATTCGTGTGCATGTGTCCTTATAGTAGAACGATTTATAATCCTTTGGATATATACCCAGTAAAGGGATTGCTGGGTCAAATGGAATTTCTATTTCTAGGTCCTTGAGGAATCACCACACTGTCTTCCACAATGGCTGAACTAATTTACACTCCCACCAACAGTGTAAAAGTGTTCCTATTTCTCCCCATCCTTTCCAGCATCTATTGTCTCCAGATTTTTTAATGATCGTCATTCTAACTGGCATGAGATGGTATCTCAATGTAGTTTTGATTTGCATTTCTCTAATGACCAGTGATGATGAGCATTTTTTCATATGTTTGTTGGCCTCATGTATGTCTTCTTTTGTAAAGTGAATGTTCATATCCTTCGCCCACTTTTGAATGGGATTGTTTGTTTTTTTCTTGTATATCTGTTTTAGTTCTTTGTAAATTCTGGATATCAGCCCTTTGTCAGATGGGTAAACTGCAAAATTTTTTTCCCATTCTGTTGGTTGCCAATTAACTCTAATGTCTGTTTCTTTTGCCATGCAGAAGGAGTTTGGTTAGGTCCCATTTGTCTATTTTGGCTTTTGTTGCCAATGCTTTTGGTGTTTTGGTCATGAAGTCCTTGCCTACGCCTATGTCCTGAATGGTTTTGCCTAGATTTTCTTCTAGGGTTTTTATGGTGTTAGGTCTTATGTTTAAGTCTTTAATCCATCTGGAATTAATTTTAGTGTAAGGTGTCAGGAAGGGGTCCAGTTTCTGCTTTCTGCACATGGCTAGCCAGTTTTCCCAACACCATTTATGAAACAGGGAATCCTTTCCCTATTGCTTGTTTTTGTCAGATTTGTCAAAGATCGGATGGTTGTGATATGCTGTGTTGCCTCTCAGGCCTCTGTTCTGTTCCATTGGTCTATATATCTGTTTTGGTACTGGTACCATGCTGTTTTGATTACTGTAGCCTTGTAGTATAGTTTGAAGTCTGGTAGTGTGATGCCTCCCACTTTGTTCTTTTTGCTTAGAATTGACTTGGCTATGCGGGCTCTCTTTTGGTTCCATATGAAGTTTAAGATGTTTTTTTTCCAGTTCTGTGAAGAAGCTCATTGGTAGCTTGATGGGAATAGCATTGAATCTGTAAATTACTTTGGGCAGTATGGCCATTTTCACGATATTGATTCTTCCTAACCATGAACACAGAATGTTTCTCCATCTGTTTCTGTCCTCTCTTATTTCGTTGAGCAGTGGCTTGTAGCTCTCCTTGAAGAGGTCCTTTATGTTCCTTGTTAGTTGTATTCCTAAGTATTTTATTCTCTTTGTAGCAATTGTGAATGGCTGTTCGTTCTTGATTTGGCTCTCTTTAAGTCTGTTATTGGCGTATAGGAATGCTTGTGATTTTTGCACATTGATTTTGTATCCTGAGACTTTGCTGAAGTTGCTTATCAGTTTCAGGAGATTTGGGGCTGAGACAATGGGGTCTTCTAGATATACAATCATGTCGTCTGCAAATAGAGACAATTTGACTTCCTCCTTTCCTATTTGAATACCATTTATTTCTTTTTCTTGCTTGATTGCTCTGGCTAGAACTTCTAGTACTATATTGAATAGGAGTGGTGAGAGAGGGCATCCTTGTCTAGTGCCAGATTTCAAAGGGAATGCTTGCAGTTTTTGCCCATTCAGTATGATATTGGCTGTTGGTTTGTCATAAATAGCTTTTATTATTTTGACATACGTTCCATCAATATCTAGTTTATTGAGGGTTTTTAGCATAAAGCGCTGTTGAATTTTGTCAAAGGCCTTCTCTGCATCAATTGAGATAATCATGCGGTTTTTGTCTTTGGTTCTGTTTGTGTGGTGAATTACGTTTATAGACTTGCATATGTTGAACCAGCCTTGCATCCCTGGGATGAAGCCTACTTGACCATGGTGGATAAGCTTTTTGATGTGTTGTTGCAATCGGCTTGCCAGTATTTTATTGAAGATTTTTGCATCTATGTTCATCATGGATATTGGCCTGAAGTTTTCTTTTCTTGTTGAGTCTCTGCCGGCTTTTGGTATCAGGATGATGTTGGTCTCATAAAATGATTTGGGAAGGATTCCCTCTTTTTGGATTGTTTGAAATAGTTTCAGAAGGAATGGTACCAGCTCCTCTTTGTATGTCTGGTAGAATTTGGCTGTGAACCCATCTGGACCTGGGCTTTTTTTGGGTGGTAGGCTTTTAATTGCTGCCTCAACTTCAGACCTTGTTATTGGTCTATTCAGGGTTTCAGCTTCTTCCTGGTTTAGGCTTGGGAGGAGGCAAGTGTCCAGGAATTTATCCATTTCTTCCAGGTTTACTAGTTTATGTGCATAGAGTTGTTGGTAATAATCTCTGATGGTGGTTTGAATTTCTGTGGAATCTGTGGTGATATCCCCATTATCGTTTTTTATTGCATCAGTTTGGTTATTCTCTCTTTTCTTTTTTATTAATCTGGCTAGTGGTCTGTCTATTTTGTTGATCTTTTTGAAAAACCAGCTCCTGGATTTATTGATTTTTTGAAGGGTTTTTTGTGCCTCTGTCTCCTTCAGTTCTGCTCTGATCTTACTTATTTCTTGTCTTCTGCTAGGTTTTGAGTTTTTTTGATCTTGCTCCTCTAGGTCTTTCAATTTTGATGCTAGGGTTTCAATTTTAGATCTCTCCTTGCTTCTCATGTGGGCACTTATTGCTATATATTTTCCTCTAGAGACTGCTTTAAATGTGTCCCAGAGATTCTGGTATGTTGTGTCTTCGTTCTCGTTGATTTCAAAGAACATCTTTATTTCTGCCTTCATTTCATTGTTTATCCAGTCAACATTCAAAAACCAGTTGTTCAGTTTCCATGAAGCTCTGCAGTTCTGAGTTAGTTTCTGCATTCTGAGTTCTAGCTCGATTGCACTGTGGTCTGAGAGACTGTTTGTTATGATTTCTGTTCTTTTGCATTTGCTGAGGAGTGATTTACTTCCAATTATGTGGTCAATTTTAGAGTAGGTGTGATGTGGTGCTGAGAAGAATGTATATTCTGTGAATTTGGGGTGGAGAGTTCTGTAAATGTCTATTAGGTTTGCTTGTTCCAGGTCTGAGTTCAAGTCCTGGATATCCTTGTTAATTTTCTGTCTGGTTGATCTGTCTAATATTGACAATGGTGTGTTAAAATCTCCCACTATTATTGTGTGGGAGTCTAAGTCTCTTTGTATGTCATTAAGAACTTGCCTTATGTATCTAGGTGCTCCTGTATTGGGTGCGTATATATTTAGGATCGTTAGCTCTTCTTGTTGCATTGATCCTTTTACCATTATGTAATGTCCTTCTTTGTCTCTTTTGATCTTTGTTGCTTTAAAGTCTATTTCATCAGAGATGAGAATTGCAACTCATGGTTTTTTTTGCTCTCCATTTGCTTGGTAAATCTTTCTCCATCCCTTTATTTTGAGCCTTTGTGTATCATTGCATGTGAGATGGGTTTCCTGGATATAGCACACTGATTTTGGCTTTTTATCCAATTTGCCAGTCTGTGTCTTTTGATTGGGGCATTTAATCCATTTACATTTATGGATAATATTGTTATGTGTGAATTTGATACTGCCATTTTACTGCTGTAGGACTGCTGAGGTCCACTCCGGGCCCTGCTTGCCTGGGGATCACCTGCAGCAGCTGCGGAACAGTAAGGGTTGCTACCAGTTTCCTCCTCTGCTATCTTTGTCCCAGAAGGATGCCCGCCAAATTTCAGTCTGTTTATGAGGTGACTTTTTGGATATATGGGGGTCAGGGAGCTGCTTGAGGAGACAGTCTGTCCTTTATTGGAGCTCAAGTCCTGAGCTGTGAGCTCCGTTGTTCATTGAGAGTTGCTGGGCAGGTACATTTAGGTCTGCTGCAGCAGAACTCATAAACTCCTTTTTTTTTTTTTTTTTTTTCCCCCAGGTGCTCTGTCCCAGGGAGTTAGGGCTTTATTTATGAGTTTCCATTGTGCTGCTGCCTTTTTTTTTTTTCTTTCAGGGCTGCCCTGCCCAGCGAGGAGGCAGCCTAGTCACTGTCTGCCTGCATAGGCTTTGCTGAGCTGCTGTGGGCTCTGCCCAGCTGCCGTGTGATCTTCCCTGCAGTCCTGTTTATATGGATGTAGTTAGGACTGCCTTGGCAATAGTGGCCCACCTGTGTTATAGTGGACTCTCTCTGTAATGGCAGGTTGCCTCAGCAACAGCAAGCTGCCTCAGGAATGGTCAGACTGCCTCCGTAGTGGTGGAGTGTCTCAGTAATGGCGGATGCCCCTTTCCCTCAGTGCCGGATCAACCGGGGTTCAGCTGTGCTTGCTGTGAAACTCTCAACCTAGAGTGTTTTCAATTACTGTGTTTTTGTTTTGTTTTGGGGGTTGGGGTGGGACCAGCTGAGCCTGATCGCCCGGCTCCCTGACTCAGAGTCTTTCTTTGTTGTTGTTGTTGAACGGTTGACTCTCCCAGTGTTCCAGTCGCCTGTTGAAAAGGCCCCGGGATCTCCCATGCCGCGACTCACTGAGCTGGCTGCAACAGCAGCACTGAGATTCCTGGCAGTTTTTTTGCCTAGGAATCTCCTGGCCTGGCTCGCTATTTCAGATGAATGGGCGACTCTGCCGTCTCAGGGCTCCAATTACCAGCTAAGAGGGCACCCAGACCAGTGTCTTTTATATGGAGAACCGCCGAGCCAGGGCGCGGGCAAAGCAGCCGCGGGGGCTAAAACAGCTGCACCGGCCGAAACAGTCGCGCTGGCGACCCGTGGGGCTCCTCCGCCTGGGAATCTCCTGGTCTGTGGGCAATAAAAATCTGTCTGGAAATGCGGCGTCCACTCACCCTCTGCACTTTCACTGGGAGCTGCAATCCTGAGCTGTTCCTAGTCGGCCATCTTCCTCTACCTCCATTCATGTCTTTAGGGGTTGTAGTGTTTAGGTACCTAGGAAGGACTACTTGATGTTACATTAGCCTAAAAGTTCTGCCTAACTGTTAGGGAGTGTGGTTCCTTAGTATTCTTTGGGTCTACAACAGCATCAGGAAATACACTTGTCATTAATACTGTCTTTCAGATGTTACGGTTTTCACTTCTGCCTGCTCTGAGATTTTCCTTTCTGCATCTGAGGTAGGCTGTGTACTTACTACTGTTACTCATTCAAAACTGAATGTGAAGTTAAGGGATGTCAAGTTAATAGAGGAAAAATTTCCTAAATTTTTATTATTCAAATTCATATTTTGTGTAGAAATACATATAATACTTATAACCTCACTTGAGTCACAAATTATTAACATCTCTTGAGGTAAAGTGAATCTAATTGGTCCTCAGGAAGAAAATTCAATTTCTTAAAAGCATTGTGTGTTAAGGGATCCAAATCTTCAATTAGCTCCATGTCTAAAAGTGAATCCATGTTTGAAGCTTCACTCTCCTCTTAAGAAAGCCACTTGTCCATGATCTCACTTCCTGATGCACTCTCCTGTCAGAACAAATTCATCTCCCCGAGGAGATTCTTATTTCAGATAATCTTAATAGGCAGTCTGTTGCATTTCAAATAACAGGATTGCTGTGCAGATTAAATGAGATAATCTCTAAAGGCCTGCTGTCTATGAAGACTGGCACTTAGTAAGCACCCAACTATGTTCCCTTTGAAGTCACATTCGGAATGCATCCAGTACACAACACCCAGTCCAGGTAGAAAACGTCTCTGAGATCCTGGGGAAGAGTTCTTTCTCATCAATTTTTGTCTCTTCCATACTTTTTCTTTCAGAAGGAAGATAGTGTAGATATGACATTTCACCACTATAAAAAGTCCATTATACAGCTCCTTAAAATAGAAATATCCTGCTATAAAATGACACCCTCCTGATCAAAGCTAAGAAAATTAAACAAATCCCCTAATATCATCTAGTACACAGTCTGTATTCAAATTTCCCCAATCGCCTCAAAAAATGGCTCTTATAACTTTTATTAAAACAAGAATGAAATCTACATTCACACACTACGCTTTGTTACTGCATCTCTTTAATAAAGAAAGTTGTCTCCTTTTTTCTTTTGTCATGGTGCTGATTTATTAAGGGGATTGAGCTTGTGCAACATTTCATGTTCTGGAGTTACATGGTTGAATCTTCTATTTTCCATATTTCATACAACTGAGAAATTAGATTTAAAAGCTTGTTTAGATTTGTACTAAATATTTTTGGCAAGAATACAACTTCTGTGTATTTCATATCACGTCGCATCAAGAGGCACATAATATTAGGAAGTTTGTGTTAGTGATGCTGATAGTACCGCATAGCTAAATGCAACGGTGTGCTCTGTTATCTGAAGGTATGTTTACCCTTTCTGGTCCACAAGCACTCTATGGGGCAATGTTATGAGCCTGCAGGGGTATCGTGTTCCTCATGACCTTGCCTCGAGTGCTTTTCAGCATCTCTTGACGATCCTTGTGTGAATCACTTATTTTACTAGTTTACACTATGGTGATTTTTCTAATTTGTTCATTCCTTCTACATTTATTTACTTATTTTCCTCTCTTTTTTCCCCGCATCATGACTACTGAAATGCTTCTCTTAAAATATCAATTATCAAAATCTTTTAACCTCATACTTCTCCACCAAGGCTTGCTTTGCTGGACCCTAAGCCTGAGTTTCTGAGGGTAATCCAACCCCTTGAGCAGGGCTCCCTTACCTGAGACCCCTGCTAGGCTGCTCAGCTCTGGTTCCAGAGACAACTTCTGAGTCATCCTGAAATTTTAGTGGTAAGACCAGGAGCCAGTATACGAGGCATTTATAATTTTGTTTGCTCTTTATTTTACAGTAATCATAGATTCACATGCAGTTCTAAGAATAATCACTTCCCATAAACTCTTCCCCCAGTTTCACACAGTGGTAACATATTGCATGGCAATAGTACATCGTTAAGTAAGACTGGTGTTGATGCAGTCCATCGCCTCTATTCAGATTTCACCTGTTTCACATGCACTCATTTGTCTGTGTGTGGATATTTATTTCTGTGCAATCTCACCTTCCTTGCAGATTTGTGTAACCGCCACCACAGTCAAGATACTAAACAGACATATCACAACAATTCTTTACTAACCTTCAGAGTCACAGGCCTCTCCCTGTATCTTGAGTCCTTGGCAATCATTAATCTGTCTTCTATCTCTATAATTTTGTCATTTTTGAGTGCTACATTAATGGAATCATATCGCATGTAACTTCTTAAGATTGGCTTTATTTTTTTTTTTTGGTTTGGCACAAATTCCTGGAGTTCACCCAAGTTGTTGAGCATATGAATAGTTTGTTCCTTTTTATTTCTGAGTGTTCCATAGGTATGTACCACAGTTGCACCATTCACCCACTGAGGGACATTTGAGCTGTTTCCAGTTTTCAATTATTATAAATAAAACTGCTGTGAACATTTACATACTGTTTTTTTGTGAACATAAGTTTTTATTTCTCTGGGATAAACCCCCAAGAGTGTAATTTCTGAGTTGTATAATAAGTATATTGTAAGTGTTTTGTAAGAAGGGTTTCTGCCGAAACTTTCCCAGAGCAGCTGTACATACCATTGTCCCATTTTACATTTCCTCCAACAATCTAGGAGTTATCCAATTATGTGACATTTTTGCCAGGGTTTGGTACCATCACTGTGTTTGTTTGCTTGCTTGTTTTAGTCATTCTGATAGGTGTATAGTGATATTTCACTGGGATTTTAATTTGCATTTCCCTAGTGGACAATGATATTGGACATCGTTTCATATGTTTGTCATCTGTCTGTCCTATTTAGTGAAACGTATTTTGCAAAGTTTCTCCTTTGATTATTTTTTACTGTTGAGTTTTAAGTCTTCTACATACATTACAGATACAAGTCATTCATTAGCTATGTGGTTTATAAATATTTTCTCCCAGGTTTTTATTCTTTTCAAATAGGCTTTCACAGAGCAAAAGTTTTGGTGAGGTCGTATTATCAATTTTTCTTTTTCTAGATCATGATTTTCATGCCAAGTCTAAGAAGTTTTTGCCTAACCATACATCCTGAAGATTTTCATTTGCCTTTTTAAAAAGGTTTTCTAATTTTATGTTTTGCATTTCTGTGTGTGTTCCACTTTGAGTTATTCTTTTGTGTAGGCTGTGATGTTTAGGCCAGTGTTCATTTTTTGGCTTATAAATGCCAAATTGTTACTGCGTTGTTTATTAAAAAGAAGATCCTTCCTCCATTAAATTCCTTTATCACCTCCACTGAAATGAATTGCTTTACGAGTCAATTGGGCTTATTTGTGTGGGTTTATTTTTGGGTTCTTTATTCTGTTCCATCTATATATGTATCTATTATTTGCTAATATAACATTGTCTTGATTATTGTAGCTACGTAATATCCTTTATTGCATATATAATAAAAATATGCTTACAATTGACCCTTGAAAAACATGGGTTTGAACTGTGCACATCTACTTACATGAGGATTTTCTTCTGCCACCCCTGAGAAAGCAAGACCAAACCCTTTCCTTCCTCCTCTTCCTCAGCTCACTCAACCTGTAGACAATGAGGATGAAGACCTTTATGATGACTCACTTCCACTTAATGAATAGTAAATATATTTTATCTTCCTTGTGATTTTCCTAATATTTTCTTTTCTCTAGCTTATTTTATTGTAAGAATACAGTACATAATACATATAAGGTACAAAAATATTTTTCACTCATCTGTTTGTGTGATCAGTAGGTCTTACAGTCAGCAGGGTATTAGGTGTGAAGTTTTCGGGAGTCAAAAGTCAATATGTGGATTTTTGACTACAAGAAAATCCACATATATGTTGGGGAGGGGAGCTCCTGAGGCTCACATTGTTCCAGTATCAACTTCATGTACAGCTATCCCTCGATATCCATGGGGCAGAGATCCAGGACCTCCTGCTGATACCAGAATCCCCAGGTGCTCAAGTCCCTGATCCAAAATGGCATAGCATGAGCATATAACTTACATGCCCCCTCCCATATACTTTAAATCAACTCTATTATTAGTTATGTTGTCTAGTACCATGTAAACACTATGTAAATAATTATTATACTATATTATTTGCAATAATGATAAGTCTATACATGTTCAATACAAACTCCATTTTTTGAATATTTTTGATTCATGATAGGTTGGATCCACAGATGCAGAACCTGGGGATACACAAGGAGAATTATATTTGGGTTTTGTCCCTGGTTCCTGGCACAGAACTGTTAAAGTCCATGTAATTTCCTGAATCATAGGAGTGTCTCTTAAATGAGTGTTGGGTTGTGTCAGATATATTTTTTTTCTTTAGCCTAGTGATATAATTATTATATTAATTGATTTTCAAATATTGAACCAGATATATATATATATCTCTGGAATACATCCCACTTGATCAAGTGTGTAATTCTTTCCATACATGTGGATTTGATTTGCTAATGCTTATGAGGGTTTTTGCATCCAAGTGTATGAGCGATATTGGTCCATAGTTTTGAAGGTGTTTTTTGTGTACTCTTTGTTTAATTTTGGTATTAGGGTAATACTAACTTCATAAATGAGTTAGTATTGCCTTCTCTTCTATTTTCTGGAAGTGATTGCATAAAATTTGTGTAAAGTCTCCCCTAAATGTTTGGTGGAATTCTCTAGTAAAACCACCTGGGCCTGAACATTTCATTGTGGGAGATTTTTATTATGCATTCAATTAATTTAATGATTGTAGGACTAATCAGATTTTCTATTTCTTCTTGATTGAGTTTCATTGCCTGTGACTTTTGAGAAATTGGTCCATTTCTTCTCCATTGTTGAACTTACCAGGGTGAAGTTGTTCATAATATTCCCTTATTCTTTTAGTGGCTATGTGATCTGCAGTAATATCTCCTGTTTCATTCCTCATATTGGTGACGTGTTTCTCTCTTTTATATCTTTGTCAACTTGCTAGATGTTTATCATTTTTTATTATTTTTGAAAAAAACTGATTCATTGGTTTTCTTCTATTGAGTTTACATTTTTAGTGTTACAAATTTCTGCTTTAATCTTTATTATTTCCTTTCTTTTCTTTACTTTGAATGTATTTTGCTCTCCTTTGGATAGTTTCTTGAGGTAGAAACTCAGACTAATGATTTGAGACATTTTCTTTTTTTTTACATAAACTTCGAGAATTATTATTGTTTCTTTCTTGAAGGTAGAAATAATCACTGGAGCCATGTAAGTCTGAAATTTTTATTGTGTGAATATTTTAACTATGAATGCAAGTTTAAAATAGATATAGAGCTATTCAGGGCTTCGATAATTTGGGTATTCCAAGAAATGTGTCCACTTCATCTAAGTTACCACACTTACCATAATGAGATGCTCTTAGTACTTTAAAATCATCTTTTTTATATTTATAGGATTTGTAGTGATGTCCCCTTTTAATTCCTACCAATTTTATTGCTCCTTTTTTAAAAGCAGATTTTAGTTTTATTTCTGTATTGTTATTACATTTCATTGATTTCTGCTGTCATGTTTATTGTTTGCAAGTACTTGAAGATTTTTCAGATGTTTGTGTTACTCATTTCTAATTTAATATAATTGTTGTCAGAAAAATTGTGGATTTTTTCAGTCCTTTCACTTTTATTCAGAATTTTTCTATGGTTTATGATATAGTCTATTTTGGTAAGTAGTGTTATGTTCACTTGAAAATAATATGTATGCTGGAGCATTCTATAAATGTCTATTAGATCAGGATTACGGTAATGTTGCTTGAGCTGGCTATATTTTTATTGATTTTCTATGTACTTCTCATTGATTATTGTCAGTGGGATGTTGAGATCTCCAACTATAAATGTAAATTTGTTTCTTCTTGTAACTCTCAGCCTTTTTTTCTTCATGTATTTTGAAGTTATGTTATTAGGAGCATAACATTTAGGGTAATAATATTCTTTTGATGAATTGCTCCTGTTACCATTATGAAAGATCTTCTTTTTCCTTGGTGTCATCCCTTGTCCTGAAATATATTTTGATATTAATATAGTTGCTTTATTTAATTGGTGTTAGCATGGTATGTCTTCTTCCAAACTTTTAGCCTATTCATGTCTTTAAATGAAAATTAGGTTTCTTGTACATAGCATATATGTTGGTCTTAATGTCTCTGCCCAATCTGAAAATCTCTGCCTTTTAACTGCTTGTGTTTGCTCTCTTCCTCTTTGTTTTCTGTTTCTCCCATCTGTTCTTTGCTCACCTTTCTTATGTTTTTCTGCCTTCACTTGGGTCAGCTGAGCACCTGTCATATTTTTAGTTTATCTTCTTAGTTATTTTTTCATTGAAGCCTATTTGCTCTTATTTTTCGTAGTTTATAATGTCATCTTGACTTATGAAAGTCTGATTTTAAATAATATTACCACTTCAAATCTAGTATAAGAGATTTACAACTGCATTCTTCCATTTCCTCTCCCATTATTGCATGATTGTTGTTACATTTTACTTCTGAATTTGTTTTAAAATGAAAATACATGGTTACTTTGCTTTAATCATCTATTTTCATAGTGATTTCAACATGTAAAAATGTCATTGTATTCACCCAAATATTAACCCACACATTTCCATTTTTAGTGTTCTTTATTCATTTAGGTAGATGCACATTCCTATCTACTATCATTTTCCTTATATATAAAAGACTTATTTTAAATTTATTATGAAGAAGGTCAGTTTCTGGTTTTTCTGAGATATTTTTGTTGGGTGCAGAATTCTAGGTTGCCAGATTTTCCTTCAGTACTTGAAAGATGTTTTTCCACTCTCTTCTGGCTTATTGTTTCCACTATTCCATTGCTGTTTTTCTTTTTCTTTTTTCTTTTTCTAGAGATAGAGTCTTGCTCGTCACCCAAGCTGCAGTGCAGTGGTGCAATTATAGTTCACTATAACCTTGAACTCCTGGGCTTAAGAAATCCTCCCTCCTTAGCCCCCTGAGTAGCTGGGACTGAAGGCTAATTTTTTAATTTTAATTTTTTTTTTTTTTTTTTTTGTAGAGACAGGGTTTTGCTGTATTGCCCACGCTGGTCTCAAACTTGTGGCCTTCTGACTCCCTGTCTTGGCCTCCCCAAGTGCTGGGATTACAGGCATGAGCCACTATACTTGGACATCTTATTTTTACTTTTGTTTCTCTGTATGTATTGAGTTCCAATATATTTTAATACATTATTGTATTTAAAACATTTTTTTCATTTTGCCCTAGAATGCAAATAAGTTATTTAGAAAAAAATCTAGTCTTTTCTAAATTTGCTTTTCATCTTTCTTGGGTGAGACAGATCAAACCTTTAATCAAAGCCTTTTTTTTTTTTCTGTTACTGAGCCAATATATTTCCGATTACTATACCCAATGTGTCACATATTTTAACATTTTGTCTTTCTGGCTGATAGAAACAAATATCCCTAGCCCCATGTGACCCCTGGAAATTTTCATGCCTCCTTCATTGGACTATACTTTGGTCTTCGATATTTTCACACACATGCTCTTATCAATTCTAACCTGGAAACTCAAGTGACGTCTTTGCAAAAATCTGGAGATCGATCACTCTCTCTCTTTTCCTCTCTTCCTCTTCCTCTTGCTCCTCCTCTGCCTTTTCTTCCTCTGTCTCTCTCTCTCTCGTTGTCTCTTCCCTCATACTCTATCCTGTGAACTCTAGCTACATTAGCTGCCTTGAGCCAACTCTGTCCCAATTCTGTCTCCTCAATTCAAATGCTGGCTTAAGTTATCCCTCCCTGGGCTCTTGCCTTAAGAACGTTTCCTTTAATAGCATTTTATCCACCACAGAACTTCATTCAGAATTGAAGTTAATCCTCTCAAATCTGTCACTTCTTTATCAACTAAAATTATGTAATATTTTAAATCCTTTGTAGTCATTTCAATGGTGTTCACGGCATCTTCACCAGCAGTAGATTCCATCTTAACTAATCACTTCCTTTGGTAACTCATAAGAAGAAACTCCTCATCCATTCAAGTTTTGTCATGAGATTGCACAATTCTTCACTTCTAATTCTAGTTCTCTTGCTATTTTCACCACAACTGCAGTTACTTCTCCCACTGAAGTCTTGAACCCGTCAAAATCATCCTTGGGGTTGGAATAAACTTCTTCCAAACTCGTTAATGTTGATATTTTGACCTCCTCCCTTGAATTACACGTGTTCTTTGTGGTGTCTAGAATGGTGAGTGCTTTCCAGAAGGTTTTTGATTTACTTTTCCCAGATACATCAAAGCCATCACTATCTATGGCAGCTATAGGCTTAGAAAATGTACCTATGTAATGTATTCATGTTCAATTCAGTTAAACTCAATTAGATTTTACTTGCTAAAAAGAGACAAGGAACAGACACAATAATAAACCACATAAACTCTTCAGGCTCCCTGTGAGTTCCAGACATCAGCTTTTCCTCCCAAAAGCATTGTTGTGGATTGCAGGCCTAGGTCACGTGAGAGGGTGCCCCAGCAGGACACCTGCATGCCTGCTCCAGACTGGCACCTCCCCAGTAGTCCTGAGTTGCACTATAGCATTTCATGGATTGCCACCTCCTTTGCCACAGCAAAACTTAGTTTTCTTTATGCCTCTGCAGAAGCTCAGTGCCATCATTGAAGGAAACCCACAATAACGAGCAGACAGGAAACCAATATATGAAGCGAAATAATTCTTGATTTTATAATAAAATTATCACAAAACTGAAAGTTTATACTCACTTAAGGAAAGTCAAATGAAAAACTGAAAGTTTTCTGGTGCATTTAGAATCACAGTAAAGGGAATTAGTTAGAGGTCTTCTATGTAAGCTCACTCAGTGAATGCATGTGGCCCCAAAGCACAGGCCTGGAAGGAACTTCACTGACGTGTTTTCTTAAATGATCTTCAACTTGTGTCTTTGATTATGTTTTCTTGTAATCCATGCCGGACTCTTTTCTTCTAAGTGAAAAGAGTTACTTCTTCAGGCAGATCAATATCATCCATTAAAATGCAATTTTGTCTTGTTTTTGCAGTCTTTTTTTTAGTCTAACTTTGCATACTTACCCACTGAAATACACTTTAACCAAAGGGTGTTTATAAACTTGCAAAACTCTAGGATGCCTTGCTTTCGTGCCTACTTATAATTACGTTATGTGTGCTAAAAATCACAAGTAGCACTTTTTACCCTATGTTCTTTTCTTCTTTGTACTCCGGAAGAAGAACTAATGATGACAAGGAAAAGCAGGCAGTAGCAGAGCTGAAGAAGAACTTAGGAATTGGCCATGCACAACATGAGTCATAATCCTTGGACAACAAACTTCATCATTTCAACAGACCCAGTCTATTGTCAACATATGTTTTCTGTTAAGTTTCCATTGGCCCAATGAGAAACATTTAAATTGAGCTTCCCTAGATAACATTTTGCAAAGGGCCTGAGATGCTAGCTCTCTCTTGAAAACATTACATTTTGTGTATTGATAAAATCTTATTTTCATGCTTTAAAACTTCACTTACAATTTGAGCCTGTTAGGTATAAGTGGCAGTAATTTCTTTGCTGTGATTATGTCCAAATTTTGTGATGAACATAGAGATAAGGCTAGTTGTCATAGATTTAAATAATCTAAAGCAATTGGGATTGCTTCATGTCACCAGTACTGTGTGCTCCAGGCTCAGGCATGATAACTTTATAATCAGCATCTTAAGTATCTCACGTCTCTCAACTTAATTCGTGTCTTGAGATTGTTTCCAGCTCCAGCATGGATTTTGAAGAGCTCCCTGTGGCTATAAGTCTCTGATGCTTCCCTGTTTGATAGGGGAGCTGGGTCCTGCCCACTGCTTTGCCCCGTCTTCCAATACTCTGGGAAAGTCCAGTCCCAGTCCTGTGCCATGATGGTCTGTGTCTCTTGGCCAGCTAGGGTTAGGCTTAGAGTTAAACTGACAGTTTTAGACTCCAACCCTGGCTTGCTTATTGCACCTGTCTTCTTTGGCTACTAAGTAGTTTCATTTTCTTTTGGTCCCATCTGGCTTCCCCGCCTGCTCTGTGCCCCTAGCGTATTAGTTTGTCAGGGCTGCCGTAACAAAATACCACAGACAGAGTGGTTTAAGTGACAGACATTTATTTTCTCACAATTCTAGAAGTAGGATGGAGGTGTCAGGACAGAAGTCATGTTGAATTAGGGTCCCCGCATATGACGTCACTTAACCTTAATTGCCTTTTTAAATCCTCTAGCTCCAAATGCAGTCGCATTCTGAATTTTGAGGTACCAAAGGGGTGGTTAGAACTTCAACATCTGAATTTGGAGGCAATTCATCTCACAATACTCAAGATGGTTCTTACGCCCTTTCTCAGCCTCAGATGTCCTCAGTCCTGGTGCTGCCCGTGCAGCGTGCCTGGGGGCAGAGGTCACTGCTAGCCTGGTGCACCACAGCTGAACTTCTGACACTGCAGCAACAGTATCCTCTGTCCAATTTGTACCCATAGGTAGGCTTTAGCTTCCAGGCTGATGTTAGATTCTTCTCCTGGCTCTAGAGCAACTTGGTGGTCTCCCCCAGTTTTAGGGACATTTCTCTGCCTTTCAACTCCTGATTCCATTTGGACTCATCTCTGTATGACCTCTCACTATGCGGGCTTGGGTAACTTTGCCTTCTTATTGTGACTCACCACTAATAGCAGTACAAAATCCTGTTTCATCAAGTGAGTTCCCCAGAACATTAGCTACGCTGGACATAAATAGATTTTGTGTAGGATACCAAGCATGTCTGAGAAATGTTGAATGACAGAAGACAAAGTTTGTTTCATACAGAACTTCCTACACCCTTACATGTCCACAGGTGGGGAAGTGAGAAGATACACCCTGCAAGATTGTTTCCAAATGTTTTCTTTGGGTTGGGGGGTGAACTCTGAATTCTGAAATGATCCAAAGGATTTGCCCAGATGCAGTGCTGACAGCCTTGGCCACACTCCAGCCTGGCTTCTACCTGCACTAGCTGTGTGCCCACGGGTGACACAGCCCTTGTGTGAGTCTCTGCTCAAGAAAATGCAATCCTGCTGGACTGCCAGACGTTAATTGTCCCAGCCCGCAAGGCCAAACCATTTTCAGTAATCCTCTGTTACTCCACGCTGTAACTTCCTACTTACAGCCCCAGTCTCTTTTCTGGTCCCCCACTTTTTTTTTTTTTTTTTTTTTTTTTTACTTCCCATGATCTCATTTTGTGCCCTATCAGTTCTCCTTTGAAAACCCCAGTCACCTTTGCTTTATTTGGAATTGAACTGATTAGCAGACCGAGTGGAGTCTGTCTTGCAGCACTTGTGTCCAGTGCTATTTCTCGGACAAGGGGAGCTGCCTCGCCAATCCTGAGATACCGTTTGAAAAATGCTGCTCTGGCATCATGGTCCAAGCGAAACAGTTCCAAGATTTTCTGCAGAAACTATGGCAGAAAGACACCGAGAACACACAGAAATATGCTTGTGCTTTCTATAAGTTTTCCACTTTGTATTAAGTGAAAAAATTATATAATAAAACAAACAGTGGATTTGTGTCACATGTCAGGTATATATGAGTGAGGGCGACATGGCCTCACAGTACAATACATAAATGATGATGCCGTGATATCCTGAATGATGAAAGGATTGAGCCTTCCAGGGAACATTCCCACACTGAGGCCCAGGTCCCCTCTCTGCCACATCCACATTGCAGGCAAATGTCAGCTGGCTGCCACTTGAACATGTGCTGACTTGGACATTCACTGGCAGTCAACATAATTGTCACTGAATGGACTGCCAATGGGGTGTTAGGGCTCCCTATGTGGATGTCAGCTCTTACAAATAAAGCTACCCTCATGTTTGATTGGGGTAGCAGTCTGCAGTCTGTCATCCAGGCATAGGGGAATAAACCTGAGGACAAACAGAGTCCATGCAATATTAAATAAACCTAATTACATACAAAGGAGGGGTCACGCCTTAGTCTGCTCAGGCTGACATCACAAAATGTCATAGATTAAGTGCTTCAAACAACATAAATTTAAATTTTCTCACAGTTATGGAGGCTGCAAATTCAAGATTAAGTTTCTGGAGGCTGGAAGTCCAAATCAAGCAAGTGACACCTATGACCACTTCCAGGAGAGGAGTCCTACTGCACGGTGGAGAACAGAAAAGCATAGCAATGCCTGCTTCCAGGAGCAGTAGTCCCAGGACGTCAACCTACTGCCTGATTTTCAGGCATGACTCACGCAGGCACAGGATGGAACAATGCTTTACACGCATAAAGACAACACATAGCAAGAGCAGCTTCAGTGCCCACTGACGATCCCCATGGCCAGTGGGTCTCCCCCGACAGCCAGCACAGGGAGATGTTCCACACACCCATGGCATAGACAAGGGTGCTTGTTCCCTCCCTGTTAGGAAAAGATACTGCAGTGGGGTTGTTCAGGTGCCATATGATGTACATGCTTAAGCAGAGCGAAGAAGTGTTTCACCAGTCCAGAACAGAGAAAGAGGATCCCCACAAAGGGTAATGGCCAGCACAGGAGCTCTATGTGTGGAGCTCTTTATCTCTTTGTAAGAAAATGTTCCTACCTCAAGGCACACTCCTATGCAACTATGCAGAGGTCAAAAGACTGTGTATGTGTTACTGCTTCTCTCAACATGTTCCTGGTGAGGGCTCTTCCCCTGGCTTGTGGACAGCCACCTTCTCCATGTGTCCTCAGGTGGTCTTTCCTTGGGGCTTGCATGAAAAGAAAGAGAGAGAGATGCTGTGAGAGAGCACTGGGGTGTATTTTCTTATAAGAACACGAATCCCTTCAGATCAGAGCCCCTCACCTTAAAGATCTTATTTAACTTTAATTAGTTCTTTATAGACCCTCCCCATCTCCAAATATAGCCACACTGGGCATTAAGGCTTTAACCTGTGGATTTGGGGGTGACACAAACACTCAATTCGAAATAGGCCAAGATGCATAAACAGAATAATTGACTCAGGAGAAAGATGGCAAAAAGTTCATCGAATGTAGCACACTTTCAAAATATTCTAACTTGTGTCTTAAGGAGAAGCAGGACAATATTGCACCCACTAAACAAGGGCATATGGCAATGAAAAAGAGGAAATCAGAAAGTAAAATATTCTTAAATATTAGAATTATCATCATTAAAAAGACACAATGTCTGAAAGAAAACTTGAAGGACAACTCTCAGCATGTACATAAAGAAAGAAAACATGAAGAGAGATAGGAGAAAAAAGATTAATAAAAACATTTAAATCCATGAAGTCCAAAGAGTTGCATAAAAAGAAAATGATAAAAAGGAAATTATCAAAGAACAGCCTATTAGGAGAATATTTTCCAGAGCTGTGGGGATGGACTGCATGCATTTAGACTTAAAAAGTCACCAACAGTTGATCAAGATAAATTAAAGAATCACTCACCCCTAAATGCATCGTTGTGATGTTTTAGAAGAGAAGGAACAAAACAGGGCATCTGTAAAGAAATCTCAAACTTGCATCAGATTTCTCATTAGTAACACTGGAATACAATGAGGCAGTAACTTTAAAGTCCACAGAGGAAATTATTTTCAACTTAGAATTCTACATCCGGTAAAAAAAAAAAAAATTATATTGAGTGTTGATGCCAAAATAAACACATTTTCAGTTATCATAGGCCTCAGGCCATTTACCCTTTGAGAAAAAGATAAATCCTGTGTAAAAGATAAATCCTTCATGATATTCTGCAGAAACACCAATATAAATCCCAGACAGGAGGAGACATAGGACCTGAGATAGAGTGGCCCCATCCTCAAGACAATAAAAGACTATCTCAGATGACACTGAGCAGCAGACTTAAAGAGCAACTGGTCTACCACGGTGCAAGGTCAGGGGAGTGCAAGTGCAAATGTTGCTAGGGAGAAACGTTTAAGAAGAAAGCAGATTTGTGAAAGCAAAAACATCATGATGGTGGGAAATCTTGACGATAAGTCAGAGGACAAGTTTACAGCAAAGGGAAAGCATCTGGAATTCTAGGAAACTCACAAATATGTATAAGAGAGTCATGCTTCAGTGCAAATCAACAAGCACATGCCATGAGCTAGGAGCATGGACACCTCCTGGAAACTTGTTGGAAATCCTCAGGCCACCCCAAACCTACTGAATCTGGAACTATGGATGGCACCCAGCAATCTGCCTTTAGCAAGCCCTCCAGGGTTCTTGATCCTCTGCTTTAGACCAGGGTTTTGCAGTGGCCTCTTTTTGTAAATCAGTTTTGTTGGAGCTCAGGACGCTTATTTTATCCTGCAGTTTCTATGGCTGCTTCTACTCTGCAACAGCAGAGGGTAGTGGCTGTGACAGAGACCCTATGGCCCCAAAGCCTAAATATCTACTATTCGATCCTTGACAGAAAATATTTGCGAATCCCTGCTTTATATACCTTTGGATAGGCTATAAAAGTGTTTGAGACTTCATTTGATTTTGAATTTTGGTCTGTGCGTCTTAGATATAGCAGTCTGGGAATCCCAGGTCCTTCTGTCTGCAGCCAAGTACACCACACTCCTGTTTGCAGTGACAATCATCCTAATATTGTGAAGGCTGCTTCTTAGTTTTCAGTCAACATCTACAGCAAGCCCAGGAGACTTGGGATTAAGGAATAGGAGTGTAAGAGTTAAAACGTCATAAATGTGAAAGTCGGGTACAGCTCCAGAAACTAGCAGTAGAAGGGAACCACAGGGAAAAATATTTCCTTATCTCAGATAAAAGGGAGACAAGAGAGGCTGTCAAATTGGTGCAACCAGAAAAATATGCTCACACAACTCATAAAAAGTTTTAAAGGCAAAAGAAGTAAAAATCAGACCATAGCTATGAAAAATTGAGAGGGAGTGAAGAGAGAGAAGAGGTGAGGAATAATAGAAGTGTCTAAATCAAGAAATGAGGGATAGAAGATCCTCCAGAGGAATAGAAACAGCAGTGGCAACCAAGAGCTGCTTTGAGCAAGCATCCCAGACAGTTTGACATGGGGCAGACTTTTGTTTTCATTTCTTTGTTTAGTTTTTGTGTGTAAATATACATTTCACTTTAATGATAGTACAGATCTTGACAGGTGGAGATCAACACTGGCAGGACCCTGGCCCACGGAATTAGGAAGCCTCCAAGCCTCACTCTCCAGCTCACCTGACCCCACTGGGTCTGCCCAGCGCCCTGTGCTCCCGAAGCCCCCTCTCCCACACAAACTGCCTTCTGTCTTTTTAAAGTTGTTGATCTAATGTCTGTTTTGTCTGACATAAGAATAGTTACTCCTACTCACTTTTGGTGTCCATTTGCATGAAATATCTTTTTCCAACCCCTTTAACTTAAGTTTATGTGAGTGCTTATGTATTTGCTGAGTCTCCTGAAGATAGCAGAAACTTGATTGGTAAATTTTTAGTCATTCTGCCATTCTGTATCATTATTATTATTATTATTTTTGAGACAGTGTCTCATTCTGTCACCCAAGCTGGGGTGCACTGGTGTGATCTTGGCTCACTGCAACCTTCACCTCCTGGGTTCCAGCGATTCTCTTGCCTCAGCAGCTGGTATTACAGGTATGCACCAACATGCCTAGATAATTTTTTCGTATTTTTAGTGGAGACGTGGTTTCACCACGTTGGCCAGGCTAGTCTTGAAGTCCTAACCTCAGGTGATCCACTTGTCTTGGCCTCCCAAAGTGCTGGGAATTACAGGCATGAACCACCACACGCCGCCCATTCTGTATCTTTTAAGTGGAGGATTTAGGCCATTTGCATTCAACATTAGCATTGAGAAGTAAGGTGCTATTCTGTTCACCATGCTGTTTGTTACCTGAATACCTTGTTTTCTTTTTCACTGTGCTGTTGTTACTTAGGCCCTGTGAAATTTATGCTTTAAGGGGGTTCTATTTTGGTATATTTTGAGGATTTGTTTCAAGATGTAGAGCTCCTTTTAGCAGTTCTTGTAGTACCTAGTACCGGTTTGGTAGCGCTGGATTCTCTTTGCATTTGTTCATCTGAAAAAGACTTTATCTCTTCTTCATTTATGAATCTTAGTTTCACTGGATACAACATTCTTGACTGATAATTGTTTTGTTCAAGGAGCCTAAAAATAGGGCTCCTATCCCTTCTAGCTTGTGGGATTTCTGCTGAGAAATCTGCTGTTCGTTTGATAGGTTTTCCTTTGCAGGTTACCTAATGCTTTTGCCTCATAGCTCTTGAGTTTCTTTCCTTCATCTTGGCTTTAGATAACCTGAAGACTATGTGACTAGGTGATGACAGTTTTGCAATGAATTGCCCAGGTGTTCTTTGAGCTTCTTGTATTTGGATGTCTAGATCTCTAGCAAGGCCAGGGAAGTTTTTCTCAATTATTCCCTCAAATATATTGTATAGACTTTTAGATTTCTCTTCTTCCTCAGGTACACCAGTTATTCTTAGGCTCGGACACTTAACATAGTTCCGAACTTGTTGTCACCTTTGTTCTTTTTTGTTTGTTTGTTTAACAGAGTCTCATCCTTGTCATCCAGGCTGGAGTGCAATGGTGCAATCTTCGCCATCTGGGATCAAGCGATTCTCCTGCCTCAGCCTCTGAAGTAGCTGAGATTACAGGCACCCGCCACCATGCCTGGCTAATTTTTGTATTTTAGTAGAGTCAGGGTTTCACCATGTTGGCCAGGCTAGTTTCAAACTCCTGACCTCTGGTGATCTGCCAACCTTGGCCTCCCAAAGTGCTGGGATTACAGGCGTGAGCCACCAAGCTTTGTTCATTTCTAAAAATTCTTTATTCTTTGTCTTTAATAGATTGGGTTAATTTAAAAACCTTGTCTTCAAGCTCTCAAGTTCTTTTTTCTGCTCGTTCAATTCTATTGCTGAGACTTTCCAGTGCATTTTGTATTTCTCTAAGTGTGTCTTTGATTTCCCAAAGTTGTGGTTGTTTTTCCTTTACGCTTCTGTTTCACTGAAGATTTTTCCTTTTGTGTCCTGGATCATGTTTCTGATTTCTTTAAGTTGGACTTCACCTTTCTCTGGTGCCTCCTTGAATAGTTTAATAATCAACAATTCAGGAATTGCCAGAAAAAGACACACAAAGTTGATTATTAAACTATTCAATTTCATCTTCATTTGTAGCTATTGCTGGTACATTGGCATGATAGTTTGTGTGTGTAAGAGAAGTTTGTTTCGTCATATTACAGAATTGTTTTTCTGGTTCCTTCTCATTTGGGTAGACTATGTCAGAGGGAAGATCTGGGACTCAAGGGCTGCTGTTTAGATTATTTTGTCCCGCGGGGTGCTCCCTTTATGTGGTTTTCTCCCCTTTCCCCTAGAGATGGGGCTTCCTGAGAGCCAAACTGCTGATTGTTTTTGTTCTTCTGGCTGTAGCCACTCAGCGGAGCTACTGGGCTCAGGCTGGTACTGGAAAGTGTCTGCAGAGTCCTATGATGTGCTCCGTCTTCAGGTCTTGCAGCTGGAGTGGACACCAGCACCTGCCCTAGTGGAGGTAACAGGGAAGCGAAGTGGACACTGTGAGGGTCCTTGGTTGTATTTTTGTTTAGTGTACTGGTTTTGTGTTGGTTGGCCTCCAGCCAGGAGGTGGTGCCTTCAAGACTGCATGAGGTACAGTATTATAAGATGGATGTGAACTTGCCCTAGGGATGCCTGGTTAAGCATTCAGGTTTCTCAGGTGGTGGGCAGGGCCATAGAGCTCCCTAGAGACCTTTGTTTTCAGCTACCAGGGTGGGTAGAGAAAGACTACCCGGTGGGGACAGGGATAGTTGTGTCTGAGCTCCAATTTGCCTCAGGCAGGGCTTGCTGTGGCTGCTGTGGGGGTGTGGCTCTCAGGCCAAGGGAGTTACCTTCCCAGGAAGACTATGGCTGTCTCTGCTGCATCACATAGGTCGCCAGGGAAGTGGGGGAAAGCTGGCAATCACAGGCCACACCCCACTCCCATGGAGCCGGCAATTCTAAAGGCCAGTATCACTTCCACTGTGCCCCCACAGCAGCACTGAGTCTACTTCCAG
This sequence comes from Sapajus apella, assembly GCF_009761245.1. Taxonomy (NCBI): domain Eukaryota; kingdom Metazoa; phylum Chordata; class Mammalia; order Primates; family Cebidae; genus Sapajus; species Sapajus apella. The sequence goes on from NW_022437053.1 coordinate 2,047,155, forward strand.
GCAGCTGGTGTCCAGGGCTGAGAACTCGCCCCAGACCACCAGCCTCCCCGCTGAGAAAACCAGCAGACTCATAGAGTTTTGGCCTCTCAGGGAGCCTGCAGCAGGGATCCAGTTCCTTCAAAGAGTCTGTAGATTTTCTCCACTTTCTTGGTATGTTCCTGTGGTAGTTCTTAAAGCAAAAGTTCACAGTGTGAGTCTCCACATGCTGCTCTGTCCCTCCAAGTGGGAGCTTTAAGCTAGTCCTGCCTCGTATCCGTGGTCTTACTCTCCTTGCTGTCTTCTGAAAAACCGTCTCCGCGGCTGCCCCTGCCTCCTCTGCAGGATGTGAAATGGTGGTTGGCGGGGTGAGCAAGAGCACCGCAGCTCCGGCCAATCCTGCGTAGCTGCCAAAATGGCCCTGAACACTAGTGTCCCCTCCCGCAAGCCCCTCTGAGCCCACCCATCAAGAAGCCCTTTCTTGACTCCCCACCCCCATCCAGTCCCAGAGACCACCCTGTTGCATATTTTATGACAACACATCCTTCTCCTTGCTGTAATTACCACAAATGTAATTATTCATTACATGTGCAATTATTCGTTGAATGTTCTCCACATCCAGCTGGGCTGAAGACAGAGAGATGGTGTCTGGCTCATAGACAGCTGGACCTGCCACACCTCCCCCGAGGCCTGCCATACGAGGAGGACTCAATCAGGGCCTGTTACAAGAAAGAGCAAATCCTGCTGGCAGGCAGACAGGCTTCAGCACGGGGCCTGGCACTGCTCTGCTGCAAAACTCAGCACCTGCATAAAGAAACACAGGGAGAAAGGTCGTCAGTGTCTGGGGGCAAGATGATCTTGAACGTCAAGGTGAGAGCTTGTCGGGATTGCTAACAGCCTTGGCAGTGGAAAGGGGGGTGTTGCAGGCTGGGTCTGTCCATCTTCCTGGTGATGTCCTGTCATACCCACCAACGGGCAACAAAAGCTGTAGTTTTCAGGGACATATCAGAGGAGCTGTTTCCAATTTAGTGAAAATTACCTTTGAGATTCTAATCTGAGCTGGGAAATCATTTGACAAACATCAGTGGGGATGGATGTGCCAGAACTTCAATGAGAAAATCAGATGGATCCCTAGAGCCAAAATATAAGCAGCAGCCGGGACTGGCCCTGGGCCCCCTGCTGTGCTGTGTGGATGCTGGGTTGCCATAATCAACACCATAGTGGCCTCATTTTGGAAAACTACTGGAAAGAAATGATGAAGGGAATGGGCTGGGAGGCAGTGTAGACGTTCACTGTGGAAATGCAAGCAGATCTTCCAATTATAGGCAGCTTGGTGCCTGTTCTCATGCAGAGCACATGGCAAGCAGAGACTCCAAATAAGGTCATTGAAGCCGCTCTGGAGAGACAAGCATAAAGCAGGAAAAAAAGCTGATTTGAGTGTCACGTGCAGACAGAGGTGAGGTTTGGGCCACAGAAGAGAGTAAGTTCTCAGAGAGGAAGAGAGGCAGAACCTTGCAAAGTATATTCGTAACCTTGGGGAAGAGCAGCAGGGCAAACTTCCCGGGTTGCTGAACACAGAACCATGAGTGAGGAAATAAATGTTTTTCAAGAATCACAGCGGACGTGAGGCTGAAGGTCCACATGCTGTTAGAAGGAAGTGCACACTCCTCCCACCCCGCTGTGAAAGGTAATGTCTGATGATTCCCAGGAAGAACTTTACTGACCCTTTGGGGCTTTGCAATTTGGCTGAAATGGGTCGTGAAGTCAGCAGCCATTTTCTTCAGGCTACACAACCTGCAAATCTTTCACAGAATCCAGAAAGGGTGGGAATGAGAGGGTGAGGATTTGTGAGCGAGCTTCTAGATTCTTCTAGATTCAAGTCAACCAGATTCAAAATGGAGGAACGTGAGTCTCTCACGTACCGTTTCTAGATACAGATTTTGCATCTGGCTTTCAACAACTGTCTAGAATTTCAGAGGTTCCTTCTTGCTTCTGTCAGCCATGGGTCTTCCAACACCAGCTGAGCAAGAGCCACTTAACTTTTATATTTCTGATATCTCATTTTTGATAAATCTTGTGCCTTTGGAGGGTTGTTTATGAGTTTTTCTATGTCTGTGGTGACAACAAAAATGACCAAGGGATCTTATGGGATTTCAGAAGAATGCCCTGGCCTGCCCGATGGCTCGCGCCTGTAATCCCACTACTTTGGGAGGCTGATATGGGTGGATCAGGGGAGGTAAGGAGTTCGAGACCAGCCTGACCAACATGGTGAAACCCCGTCTCTACTAAAAATACAAAAAAAAAAAAAATAGCTGGGCATGGTGGGGCATGCCTGTAATCCCAGCTACCCGGGATGCTGAGGCAGGAGAATCACTTGAATCCGGGAGGTGGAGGTTGCAGTGAGCCGAGATCGTGCCACTGCACTGCAGCCTTGGTGACAGAGTGAGGTTCCATCTCAAAAAATAAAAATGAAAATAATAGCAATGCTCTTGGGAGGTTATTTCGATTACCACAAAGATTGCACAGGAGAATGGACCGTTTGAGAAAAGCCCAAAATTCTCATGGCAACTAGAGCTGTTATTGAAGGAGAGAGATTGGAGATGGAGGTATCTCTGCCCAAATTAACCCATGAACAAAAACAATCCTTTAAAGGGAAAAAAAAAAAAAGTCATACATGATTCAGTATTTGAGATGATTTTCTGGAACAGATGGTATAGGAGGGTCCAGGTAAAACAGACAAAACAACAGGGAAGCCCAGCATCCTGGACCTCATGGCGAATCCCTTCCCTTTCTGAGTTTTTGACCACGATGCAGTTCCGGGACCCCCTCCAGGCCCCTCTTTGTCAGGTTAGAAAGCAGAGGGGTCTTGGAGCCCGGGGCTTTTCCGGACTTGGCTGTGCGGAGCTGCGGGGGAGGCGCGCCCTCTGGTGGCCACTTCGGGCTGTCCCGGGCCTAGCGGTGGGAAATGGGCAAAGGGGCCTAGAAAGCTCACAGGCAGGTGTTGAGCAATGAGAACGCATGGACACAGGGAGGGGAGCATCACACACTGGGGTCTGTTGGGGAGGAAGTAGGGGAGGGACAGCGAGGGGTGGTGAGTTAGGGGGGATGGCATGGGGAGAAATGCCAGATATAGGTGAAGAGAGGAAGCAAATCACAGTGCCATGTATGTACCTATGCGACAATCTTGCATGTTCTTCACGTGTACCCCAAAACCTAAAATGCAATAAAAAAAAGAAAAGACAAGAAAGCCCTTCCCGCAGACGCCGCTGCAGGAGGAAAGCAGGGAGGCGTGATGAGAGCGCTGATAAGAGACCTGAGTGGGAACCACGGCTGTGGCCAAGCCGCCTTTTTACAAGGCCGAGATTCCCCTGGGGCCTGGGGTCACCCTGGCTTTCCTCAGGACACCCCCGACCCAGCCCTACCTTCCAGGTCCTGGGGGGACCTCTGGGGTCCTGGTGGTGCTGATGCTGCTTGATGAGTGTCGGGGTTGATGCTTGTCCTATGTGGTGGTTAAGGACTTGGGACATGAATCCCTGGGGAAGTCTGGGACAGACTGGGAGGAACGGGTGAAGAAGGAAGGAGAGGAACTGTTGCTCGCAGAAAGGGAGGCAGACACAGGAGTGAAAGAACAGGGCGCTCCCACGCTGAGCTGAGAGTCTGGCCTCCCTGTGTGGCGCAGGTGCAGGAGACCTGGATGCTCTGGGCTGCAGCAAAGGTGCTCTTCGCCGGACCTGGCGATGTCCGTGTCCAAGGCAAGGAGCAAGCTGGTAGGAGGGGAGGCCAGAGGCAAACAGGAGCCAGGAAAAAGGGCAGTGCAGGAAAGGGAAGAAGATCATAGGCACAGGGACCCAGGGCACACCCTCCTGGAAGAAGGATGAGGACCAAGGGAACAAGGGCCAACCAGGGGTTGGAGGGAAACAGGATGAGGCTGGAAGGGCAAGAGGCCATTGGGCCGGAGCAGGAGGGGCTCGGCGAAGCCACAAAAATCTAGAATGGTGCTATTTACCCCACACCAAACTGTCCACTGGGCAGACAGCCTTAAGTTCGTCCTTATACCTGGGAGGCTGAAACGGCCATGGCGTTTTGGCAGAAGAAATTAAGTGAAGGGGCTGAATCCAGAACTGAAGGAAAGCATTAGGTGTGGACTCTCATTTTTATCTCTGCCTAGGTCTAGATGCAGGTGTGCCACCTGGCTCGTGTCACATGGTTGTGGGCAGGTTCACACAAGAGAATGCATGGCAAGGTTCTTCACATCAGAGTGCTCTGTGTATAAGGCTGTATTGTTTCCAGCACAGACATTTTTGCACATGTAAGTCATTTTCTCAAATATGAAGAAACCGGATTCCTGGAACATTTCTATGATTCCATCACCTTTCCCCAAATGCAGCTCTTTCGTCCTTGTTGGGGTGAGACCAGAATGTGTCAGCTGCTAAAGGAACCCATATAGCTCAGGCTGTCACCTCCATCTCCCAGTGCACCGAGAGGAGTGGCTCCCCTGGTCCTCTGCCCACAGCTGCCCTGCAGACCCTGGGATAAATGGCATAGGAAAGAAGATTCAATGTGCTCTGGTAACCCCAGAGGTAGTACTAAGATCCACAGGTGCAAATTGCAAAAAGAGAAAGATCAATTGCACTCTGACCCATGGAATTTTCCAAGCCTGGACAAGGAAGTCTCTGCAGCTGATGAGCCCCATCTCAGGAGTGGGCATTGCTGAGAGCCCACACAGCTCTATGGCCTGAGCCCAGTGTTCATGGCATCATCAACAACCAAAGCTGGTGACAGGCATGAATGCGGGGGTGGTAACTATATGAGGCTTAAGAAAGTGAAACATTCTGTATTTTCACCAGTACTGTCAATAGTATTCTTCTTTTCCACAGATCCTTTGAATCTGGGCAATGGGACCTCTGGGTAAGAATGGGGCTGGGCTGGGTGTGGCCCAGCACTTTGTGAGGCCGAGGAGGGCAGATCATGAGGTCAGGAGTTCAAGACCATCTTGGCAAACATGGTGAAACCCAGTCTCTACTAAAAATACAACCATTAGCCAGGAGTGGTAGCATGCATCTGTAATCCCAGCTACTTGGCAGGCCGAGGCACGAGAATTGCTTGAACCTGGGAGGTGGAGGTTGCAGTGAGCCAAGATTGAGCCACTGCACTCGAGACTTGGTGACAGAGCAAGACTCCGTCTCAAAAAAAAAAAAAAAAGAATGGGCTGAGACAGTACAAGCAGGCGGACTTGGTGCAAACAGCTACGTTTAACTCCCTGCCTATCATTCACCATCTGTGGGCTTTTAGCGAGACATTTTGTCACACGTTTGCTTTCTTGTAAAGTTCAAATAGCTTAATTTACAATGTTATTGTACAACTCAACTAAGCTTATCCTTGTAAAAGTCCTGAGTAAGAAGTATAAAAACTGCATGTCATTTATCAGTGGGCATTATTGGGATGTGAGATACCCACACTGCATGTAGATGCAGAGAATACAGGTTAATTACAGGCCTTTCAAAAGAAGTGGGAAGCACTCATCACCTTTCCCTCCTTCTGCAAAGGCGAATATACAAGTCTTCTCTTAAAGCATGTCATGCTGATATATGCATAAAATTTTGTTTTCTTAACTGAACTTATTACTGAGATAACTGTTGATTTGCATGCAGTTGTAAACAATAATACAGGAAAATCCTAGGTACATCTAACTCATTTTCCCCAATAATAACCATTTTAGTATATCACACCAGAATATTGACATGGATAAAATTCACTGATTTTGTTCAGATTTTTCCAGTGTTACTTATACTTATTTGTGTGTCTGCATGTGTATTTAGGTGAATATAGTTCTATATAAATTTACTACCAATGTTAGTTCATGTATCCACCACCAAAGTTAAGATAGTTAAGAGTACTGATCAATAAATACCTGCATTAAAAGAGAAGAAGGTCCCAAATAAATAGCCTAACATTACCCCTCAAGGAGCTAGAAAATGAACAGAGCAAGCCCAAAGTTACCAGAAGGAAGGGAATAATAACAAAGATCAGAATAGAAATAAGTCAAAATAGAATATAAAAAAAACCAAAGAAGAAATCAATAAAACCAAAAGTTAGTTTAAAAACAAACAAAATCCACAGACCCTGAGGTTAACTAAGAAAAAAGAGAGAAGCCTCAAATAAATAACATCAGAAATAAAAGTAAGGACATTACAACAGATGCCTCAGAAATGAAAAGGATCATAAGGGACTACTGTGAACAATTTTATGACAGTAAATTGGATAACCTAGGGGAAACAGACAAATTCCAAGAAAAATTTAACCTACCAAGATTGAATCAGGAAGAAATTAAAAGCCTACACGGACCAATAACAAATAAAAAGATCAGAGTAGTAATTAAAAGTTCATAACAAGTATAACAACAACAAAAGCCCAGGATCAGACGCTTTTGCAACTAAATTCCATCAAACATTCAATGACAAATTGATACCAACATTTCTTAAATTCTTCCAAAAAATCAACTTGGAATACTTCTAACACATTTTATGAGTCCAAGATCACCATGATATCTAAGCCAGACAGATATTGTAAGAAAAGAAAACTACAGGCCAATATCAGTGAAAATATTGATGAAAAATACTCAATAAAATGTTAACAAACCAAATTCAATAGCACATCAAAATAGTATACATCATGACTGAGGGAATGTATTCTCTTTCCGTGTTCACAAGGGGGTGTAGGAAAGAACTTCCTAGCACCATGCCTTCTTCCCCCCTTCCCCACCTCCGCACCTCTCCATCCGGAATCTTAAAGGTCTTTGTTTAAGCTTTGGTGAGTGGGAAGAATCGAAGATCAATCACTCCAGTGGAATTTTAAAGGAACTCCATTCATAGGCCAGGGGGCTTGAATGAGGTGGGAATTTCTCCCAGGTTAAAAGTCCCCTTCTTCCACACCTCTTCAGACTCCATATCTGGATCCCCTTCTACAATCTCGTGGAAGCTTTTCTCTCTCATCTTTTTCTGTCTCCTTTTTTCTTTCTCTGCTTAAATAAATCACTTTCAGCAAAACTCTTTGGAGTCCGATATTTACTTAATTGTTCACTGCGCCCAGCGTGGTCCCCTTTCCCATTCTTGGGTGAGTGAGAGACCAAGAGCCTGGAAGAACATCCTCTCAGGGGAGCTGAGCCTCCCCTGCTCCCCGAAATTCAGTCACATGATCAAGCGAAATTTATCACTGACATGGAGCCTGATTTAACATATACAAATTAATCAATGTGTTACATTGCGTTAACAGACTGAAAGATAAAAATCCCATGATCATCTCAATTGATGCAGAAAAAGCATTCAACAAAGGTCAACGTTGTTTCTCAATTTAAACTCTCAACAGTTGAGGCATAAATGGAAAGTTAATCCCCATAGAAAAAGGCTGTTCATGAAAAAGCCACAGTTAACATAATAATCAATGGAAAAAAAGGTAAAGCTTTTCTGCTAAGATCTGATACAAGGCAAGGCTGCCCACTCTTGCTGCTTCTGTTCAACGTGATACTGCAAGTACTAGCAAGAGGAATTAGATAAGAAAAAGAAATAAAAGGCATTGAAATCAGAAAAAAAAAACCTCAAATTATCTCTAGAGATGGCATTATACCATATTTAGTAAACCCCCAAGACTCCACCAAAATAAATGTTAGAATTAAAAAACAAATTTGGTAAAGCTAAAGGATACAAAATCAGTTGCATTTATGTGCACAAATAACAACCTAGGTGAAAAAGAAATCAAGAAAACAATTGTATTTATGAAAGCATGAAAAATATAGTTAGAAACAAGTGTAACCATGAAAGTAAAAAACATGTACCCTGAAAATTATAAATCATTGATAAATAGAAGACACAAATACATGGAAAGATAACCCATATTTATGGATCTGGAGACTTTATATTGTTAAAATGTCCAGATTACCCAAAGGAATATGCAGATTCAGTGCCATCCTTATCAAAATCCTGATGGCATTCTTCTGAGAAGTTAAAAAAAAAAAAACCCTCAAATTTGTATGGAACCACAAAAAAGCTAAATAATCAAAGTAATTTTGAGAAAGGAAAAAGACATTGGAGTTATTACACTTATTTAAATTAGATTGCAAAGGTATAATAATCAAAACAGTATGGTACTGGCATAAATTCAGACACATAGACCAGCGGAACAAAAGAGAGCCCCCAAATCAAATTAAAAAAATACACAGTAAACTAATTATTGACAAAAGCACCAAGAAGACACAATGGGAAAAGGATAATCTCTTCAATAAATGATGCTGGGGAAACTGGATTTACATGTGCAAAAGAATAAAATGAGGCCCTTATACCATACACAAAATCCAACTCAAAATGGATGCAAGACCTAAATGTAAAATCTAAAACCCTAAAACTCCAAGGATACAACATAGGAGAAAAGGTCCTTCACATTGCCTTGGCAATACTGTTTGAATATCACACCAAAAGGCTACAAAAGTATAAATAAATAAATGGGAATACGTCAAACTGAAAAGCTTCTGCACAGCAAAGAAAACAATCAACAAAACAAAAATATAACCTTTAGATTGGAAAAATAATTGCAAACATATATCTGATAAGGTTTAATATCCAAAATTTATAAAAAGTTCACACAACTCAATAGCAAGAAAACATATAACCCAATTTTTAAAAATGGGTAAATTATCTGAGGGTATTTCTCCAAAGAAGACACAAAAATGACCCACAGGTTAATGAAATGATGCTCAGTGTAACTAATCATCAGGGAAATGCAAATCAAAACCATTATGAGTTATCACCTGACACCAGCAAGTGGAGGTTCCTAAAGAAATTATAGTTAGAAGTATCATAAGATGCAGCAATTCCTCCTCTGAGTATGCATCCAAAGGAAGGGCAATCAGCATTCACAGAGTGAGCAGTGCCATGTTCATTGCAGCATTATTCTCAATATCTAAGATAAGGAAACAACCTAAATGTTCACTGACAGACAAATGGGCAAAGTAATTGTGGTATATATGTACCAAGGAATATTCTTCAGCCTCAGAAAAGGAGATCCTGCCATTTGCCACAACATGGATGGAATTGCAAGACATTATGCTAAAGAAAATACGCCAATGCAGAAGGCAAAATACTGCATAATCTCACTCATATGTAAAATCTTTGAAACAAATTCAAATACACAGAAATAGAGAATTACGCAGTGGTTAGCAGGGGAGGTATGGCAGAAGGAAATGGGGAGAAGTAGGTCGAAGGATACAAAGTAGCAGATAAAGAGGGTGAACAAGTCTAGAGATCTCATGTAGAACATGAGGACTGCCAGTACTGATAGTGTATTGTATTCAGGATTTTTGCTAAATAAGTTGATTGTAGATACTTTAGCTCCACACACAAAACATGGGTATGTTAATTCACTTCACTATATTGACCATTTTACTATATATGTGTATCTCCTAACATCATGATACATACCTTAAATGTACACAATTAAATGTATTTTAAAAACCCATCATGATGTACACCTTATATACATAAAATAATTAAAATAAAATAAAATAAAATAAATGAGATTCTCCGCCTCCCACAACAAGAAAGGCTTTGAAAGGACTTGAATATAAGCTGGTGGAATAATTAGGTAATAAAGCCCTCAATTGAGACCTGGGACATTTCTTGACTGAGATGTCAGGTGCCACGGTGAACGGTGTGATGTGAGGCCAGAGACATGGGGCAGGCATTGTAGGATATGACCAGTATCCAGTCTCCGCCACGGTGATTCTCTATGTGCTCAGACCATCTGGAACTATTTTCTGTTGTTCTTTTGATGTCTCTGCAAATCCTATTTTATCTCGCCAAAATGTCCTCCCCTCCTCTGCTTAAAATGCAATGTCCTTTAAGGTCCAGCTCACGGGCCGAATCAGCTATGCAGTGGCACAGCCCTGCAGGAATGAGCCCAGGGCCTGGGCTGTATCTCGTGTTGCAGATTTCTGGCTTCCTGAATCTTCTCCTCATCCTGACCTCTCTAGTCACTGCCACCCTTCATCTTTGATCCCACTGGTGGGCTTGTGCACGTGTGCAGGATGGGACCTGAGCTCTGGCCCCTCACATTGACAGTCGCAGTAGTTGCTTACCAGCATCCTATGACTTGGCCCTCTTCCCCTCAGAGGCAGGTTGCCTGGAAAGAACAGAAAGAACAAAGGGATCCATTTCTGTCTTTCTCTGAGGTACTGATTGGAGCATCTCCAAAGATGGGGACTACAAAATGAGATTTGCTCACAGCCCACAACAAACACAAAACTACATTTTTGGCAACAGATAGAAAAAAATTTTTAAAAACTAGGACCAGTTTCTGAAGATTTTCAGATTCAAACAAACCACATTCTTGGGAAGCAACATTTAAAAAGGCACACAGAGAATTGAAGAGCTCTCGAGTAACTGAAGAGAAGAAGGCCATGTGATCTTAACATAATCTCCCACAACCCAAGTCAGGGTCTGTCTCTAGGTTGGCTTGAATGCTGACGCTTGGCTAGAGGAGACACATGTCAATGTGAAAGCAAAGCTCACATCTGTGTCTGGTGGTTATTAGCCGTGTGGCCCCACCTCCAGAGGAGGATATCTGATCAGCCCCCGGGGCTTCATCCCTAAGCACCTGGCAGGTGTTGGAGCTGTTCTTCTGAGGCTGCAGGTGAACATGTGAGTGGTCATGCTTTGTTAAGTGGTATGACCGTGGAGAGTCATCCGGCTCTGTTGAGGCATTATTGCTTTCTGCTGGAATAATTGTGTCTTCCTGAACCTTGAAGACAAACTACAAGCTCACTGTTGTTGTCTGTATGCATGTGTAACAGAAGAAAATAATTTCTCTAGAGAGGTGTTCAGTGCCCCCGTCATCCTTTTGCCCAGAAAGCACCCCTGTGAGCACAGTACTCCCACTATCAGTGAGGGCAGGTGCTATATGCCTGGGGACAGGCGACTTCATCTTTATGGGCCTTGATCTCCTCACCAGCGATGAGATCTGGATATATTGAACACACTTCGGCTGAGTGACTGCTACCAGTTAGCCCCTGGCCCACATTTCAGTGGGAAGCAGAACAGGACCCAAAGATGAGAAAAGACACAGCCTCATTGTCAAGAAGCTCACAGCTAGGAAATGAGATGCCCTTTCCTTAGTTCCTTGTCAAAATCCCCGTTTCAGGCCAATAACCACGAGCCGCTCTGTTGGGAAAATGCTGCAGTTAGACAGACGTGCATCCCACCCTCTGGAAATTCACGGCACCAAAAGTTGTCACAGAGCAAGCTGGTGGCAAAATGGCCCTGAATGGTGCAGTCTTTAACCTTATGTCACAGATGTTAGCAAAGTTAGCCCAAGAAGAAAAGGCATTAATACTGTTTTTACACATTGTTTTAAAAGGCATTTTTGATTATGCAAATAACCCATGTTACATATGGAATAATTATGAAATCCAGGTAAAAGGAAAATGAAAATTACAAAATTAGGGATACCTGGGAATATCTGCTTCTGACTGTGGGTCTGTCTCTCTGCCTCTATTTGATTGCAAGTAGAATAATGACATCTTTGCTGCTCTGCAACCTGCTTAGGACCTAAATGAATTTTCCATATTTATATAAATGATGAAATCCCAACACTGTCATTTTAATGAATGCAGAGTGATTCAGTTTGGAAGTGCTGTGATTTGATTATCCTAAAGAAATTACAGTAACTATCTTTACATCGATATATCTGTCCTTATTTGCTTAGAATGAATTCTTGGAAATTGAATTGCTGAATAAAGACACATTTTATACACATTGCAAAATGGATAAGTCTTTTGGGTAATGTACTTCGCGGATAATAAACTGCAATATGGTATATACTAAACATTGCTTCTTCTCAGCATGCCACCACAAGTTACCATTCTGACTTCAGATGACTCACTTGAACAAACTCACATGCATGATGTTGACTCACCTGTTAGTGCACCACAAAAAATGTAGAGTGCATCATGCTTTCACACGAATTAGCATGGAAAAGTGGTAACTTTATATTTTTACCACCTCAAGTTTTTGGGTTTTTTTTGAGACAGAGTCTTGCTCTGTCGCCCAGGCTGGAGTGCAGAGGGGCGATCTTGGCTCACTGCAACCTCCACTTCCCTGGTTCAAGCAATTCCCCTGTCTCAGCCTCTGAGTAGCTGGGATTACAGGCGCATACCCCCAGGCCCGGCTAATTTTTTTGTATTTTTAGTAGAGATGGGGTTTCACCATGTTGGCCAGACTGATGTTGAAGTCCTAGGCCTCCCAAAGTGCTGGGATAACAGGTGTAAGCCACCGCACTTGATCACCACCTCAAGTTTGTTGTTGGTGTTTTTGAAACAGAGTCTCTGAGCTCTGCTGCCCAGGCTGGAGTGCAGTGGTGCGATCTCAGCTCACTGCAACATCCACCTCCTGGGTTCAAGCGATTCTTCTGCCTCAGCTTCCCAAGTAACGGGACTATAGGCAGAGGCCACCATATCCAGCTAATTTTTGTATTTTTAGTAGAGATGGGACTTCACCACATCATTCAGGCTGGTCTCAAACTCCTGACCTGTGATCTGCCCACCTCAGCCTCCAGAAGTGCTGAGATCACAGGCGTGAGCCCCGCGCCTGGCCAAGTTTTCAATACCTTTCTCACTGCAATGTATTGTCAACCAACGTGAACCATAACAGCACAAAGAGAAAGTAGGATGCAGAAGGGGAGGAAGAAAAGTCATATTCCTTAAAATGTGATGTTCTCTAAATTTTGAAATATTTAACAGAAAGCATTAACAAGTTTTTAAATCTTTAACACAAATCGAGGTCTCTTTCCTCTGTGGGCCCCTGGGAAGGGTATGTGGGCCAGTAGTGAGGACCTGAGGCTGGGCTGGAAAGGCTGGGCTCTGGGTCCTATTCCATACTTTAAAGCTCAGTGAACACATTTGAGCAGACCAATTAAGTTTCCCATCTGGAACCAGATGAAAAAGCTTGCCAGATCCACCTCACGTGATACCACAATTTCCTATGAAGATTGCTATTAAATTAAGGAGCTATGATGAAGACCAACTGGCATAACTGCTTGGGTTTGGTTATCCTCCAGAAATGATGAATGCCATACTTGTTTAATTAGATTCTTTCAGTTATTTGAAAGGCTCCTTTCAGGAGGATGTTGGAACACGATTACATGTGATGTTTGGCTGAGAGCAGGGACACCTAGGTCGTGACCTGTCCACCTGCCTGTGTCCACAGCAGCATTGAGCAGCTCTGCCCAGAAAAGCCAAGACAGTGGGAAAATGATCACCTGGCTTATAGCTAAGCGTGAATGGAGGCTACAACATTGTTGAGCTACACACAGCCACAGACACCAAATGCATTACGTTGTTTTAAAACCACCAAGGATTCTAATGTTTCGTAGCTACATTTGTGGACTGGACATGATGGAGCTACCTAAATTCCATAGATATTCTGGTCACAGTCTCCTACCGGATGTGATTTTTTTCTCAAGTTATCAATAGGAAAATGAACAAGTGAGCAGGCTCCTCTCCATCTCCCTGTGGAACAGCCAGCAATTAGGAGAAAGGAAAGTCTCATAGCTGGTGAGAGACTAGGATGTGAAGGCTGGAGGAGCTGGGATTGGCGCCGCAAAGGACGAAGCACAGGGAGGAGTGGTTAATGCTGACCTTCTTCCAGGCACTGCAGCCAAAAGAAGCTTGCTTTTGACCAAACTTCTCAGTAATTAGCATTCATCTCCATTGTATAGATAAGAAAATAAAGACCTAGAGAGGAATCACTTTCAGACGCATCCACAGTCAGTCAATAGGTGTCTGAAGTAGTTTTCTGTGTTTTTCTTGTGCCAGATACTAAACTCTTTCTTCTAGAGAAGAGAGATCTTAAAATCATGAAGTCCAATAATAGCCAAGATAGAGCTAGACAGGGCTGGGGCTGTTCAAATATAAACATCACTATTAATGATGACAGGAATAATCACTGTGATTATAACCATAATTAACATTTGCTGAGTACCAACTATGGGCTAGGCATGAATTGGGGCATATTAAATTCTGTTTTCCTTAAGATGGGGGGAGCTGATACTGCAATAATAAAATATCATCAACACTTTCTGAGACCTAAAGTGACAAAGACCCAGAAGATTCTGTGGGACTCTGTGTCGATTTCGGACTGCCAGGCTGTGCTGTATGTTATTTTGCACTACCTGGCAGACAGACAGAAATTTCAGATCATACACTGTCTCCTGAAACTGCAGCCAGAAGTGGACAAACAGATGCCACAAACCAACGCACAGCCCCAAGCCCAGGCCTGATCTGAAGGGGAGCAGGCTGTGCCTAAAGGAGAAGGACCAGAAATATCCGGTCCCAGCATCAATGGCCGCCATGCCTGTGTTACACCATTTACCTCCCCAAAAGACTTTACAGAAGGGAAAATGGGGTACGGAGAGCTTCAGGGACCTGTGTAAATGCCATGCAGCTAAGTAGAGACGAGCTTGGCCTTGACTCCAGGCAGCTGGACTCCACAGTCTGTGGTCTGTTTGTACATTTATTTTTTTGACTGGCACATACTAACTGTATATATTTCTGGTGCATGACATAATTTTTTTTCTTTCTTTGTCCTGATTGACTGTCCTAAGAACATGTTTTGATATACAATATGCACACACTGTGGAATGGCTAAATTGAACTAAGTAACATATGCATTGCCTCACCTACTTACAGGTTATTTGTGGTGAGAACGCTTAAAACTACTCTCTTAGACGTGCTCAAGAATACAAGACATAGTGCTTAGCTGTGGTCACCATGCTGTGCAGCAGATCTCCTGAAGCTTCTCCCCCTAACTGAAATGTTGTATCCCTGACCAAGTGGGAGGTGCTTCCTCTGCCCCAGCCTCTGGTAAGCACCATCCTACTGTCTGCTTCTGTGATTTGTCATTTTAGTGAGATCATGCAGCAACTGTCTTTCCACACCCAGCTTATTTCACTTAGCATAATGTCCTCCAGGTTCATCTATGTTGTTGCAGATGACAAAATTTCCTTCTTTCTTGAGGCTAAATAGTTATCAACGGTGTATTTATAGCACATTTTCTTCACCTGCTGATGGACACGGAGGTTGATTCCATATTCTGGCTGTCATGAATAGTGCTGTGATGAATGTGGGTGCAGATAGTCTGCACCCTTTACCATCACTCATTTCTATCTCTCTAGCTACTGTGGCTTGTGAAAGGTCACCAGGAAGTGACAGCAGCAGCTATGTACCAGGCATGGAATGCACCATTATTTACATCCTTTACTCCTCCCAATCCTTGCAGATTTTATTCATCACATTTTACCAGTGAGGACCATGGATCCTTCCGTGAGGACAATGAAGCTATAGAACTTCTTCTGATCTCCCAAGCAGTAGTCCAAGTTTGAACCTTAGCTTGCCTGACCCCAAAGCTGATGTTCTTCAGCATTACCTTATGAAATTCTTGGCAGAGCTAACACAACTCTGAATTTAAGAAATATGAATTCAGCACCTACTCTACACAAGTTACATGAAACTCAACCCTCTCTCATGCTGGCTTGTAGTCAGTCATTAGTGATATTTGAGAGCACTAGGTCATCTGGAGAGATGGGACACAAAGCAGTCACAGCCCACAAGCTGTCTCCATGAGATCAGAAAAGAGGCACTTCTTTCTCAAGACATGTTACTTCTATCTCTTGGGATGCTGCCATATTACACCACTTTGTTAGAGTAAGGTCTCCTACTACCATCTGCTAGAGAACTGTTGTAAAACACATGCAAGTCTGTGGAAGCTGTGATGTGCATGGTTCCTGCAAGGATGTGCACCAAACCACACACCGTCAGTGGGTGGCCTGGCTCTGCTCACCAGAGGGCTTCCTCATCTCCTTCTGCATTTTTCCCAGGCTGGATTCTATTTGCATGTTGTGTTCTAGAACACACAGAGGCAGCTTTGTTGTCATGATGCAATGGCAGTGATCAGAAATTATCACCCCTTCCATGAGAAAAAGCATGAGAATTTAAAACTACACAGACTTCCTACTTCAATGCTGAAAGAGAGTGATATGTTTTTTAAAAAAAATAGAACCTGTTTTTACAAAAATAGACATAGTCAGCACATGTCCGTTTTTTAAAAAGCAGGTTCTCACTTTGCTTCCCAGGCTGGAGTGCAGTGGTGCCATCTTAGCTTACTTCATCCTCAGCCTCCCAGCTCAAGTGATCCTACCACCTCTGCCTGCCAAGTAGCTGGGACTATAGTTAAGACTTTTTTTTTTTTTTTCAGCTAGGCACAGTGGCTTACTCCTGTAATCCCAGCCTTTTGGGAAGCCAAGGCAGGCAGATCATTTGAGGTTAGGAGTTTGAGACTAGCCTGGCTAACATGCTGAAACCCCATCTCTACTAAAAATACAAAAATTAGCTAGGCACCTGTAATCTCAGCTACTTGGAAGGCTGAGACAGGAGAATTGCTTGAACCTGGGAGGCAGAGGTTGCAGTGAGCTGAGATTGCACCATTGCACTCCAGCCTGAGCAACAGAATGAAACTTCGTCTCAGAAAAAAAAAAAAAAAGACTATTTTTTCCTTCTTTTTAGAGGTAGGATTTCACTTTGTCACCCAGGCTGGAGTGCAGTGGCATGATCATAGCTCAGTTCAGCCTCAAACTCCTGGGCTCAAGCAATCCTCCTGCCTGAGCTTCCTGAGTGGTTAGGACTTTTGGCACCTAGCACAATGCCTGGTGAATTTTTCTATTATTATATTTTTTGTAGAGACAGGTCTCGCTATGTTGCCCAGGCCAGTCTCAAATTCCTGGCCTCAAATGATCCTCCTGCTTCAGCCTCCCAAAGCACTGGCATGAGCCACCAGCATGCCTGGCCTTACAAATGACTTATGTTCTGCAAATCTGAGTGTTCATTTCAGCTCTGCCACATTCTTCCTGGCGACCTTTCACAAGTCACTGAATCTCTGAGCATTCAGTCGCTTCTCTTTCTAAAGGAATGGTGTCCCCAGCTTGTGTGCCTCACACCAGGGCCCTGTTTCTGCTTTGTGAGGACTTTGAAGCACTAGGGGGATTGGGATACACCACATGCCTCCTGGTTCTGCATCACCACCCTGCCTTCTGAGTGCTCCTCACCCTCATCACACACATGTGAGCTCCCGTTGCCAAGCCAGGCTATGTGTCAGATGTTGAGATATAAGAATGAAGAAAACTTTACCTGGGTAGTTAACTAGTGTCTATTCACCAGAATGAGTCATTTGAAGGTAAAGAGTCTACATTAAGCTTTTCTCTGCCACCCAACCCTTGTACCTAGGACAGCTCCAAGGTCACCAGATGTGCCTGATGAGGTGTTTTTAGTTAGGAAATATTAAGAATAAATCTCTGCACATGACCCAGTGTCTCCTTGGTGTTAGATCTTTTTGTGGTACCAGATGACCAAACCTTAACTAGTTTCCTTGTTTCAGAAAATAAAGACTTATTATCTTAACCCAACCCCTTATCTGCTTTTTAAACCATGAATTTGGGAGCATTTAGAGAATAGTGTATTGATTAATACAAACTGATAACAATAATACTAATGGCTACACTTTGTTGAATGATTCCTGCATATTGCCTTTACAGCTCCAGGTTTACCAGGAGTAATTCTGTTCTGTTAGGAAAAAACTGCGATTGCCCTTTAGACCACAGTGTGTTATATATCTCTACTTCAGGCCGGGCACGGTGGCTCAAGCCTGTAATCCCAGCACTTTGGGAGGCCGAGGCGGGTGGATCATAAGGTCAAGAGATCGAGACCATCCTGGTCAACATGGTGAAACCCCGTCTCTACTAAAAATACAAAAAAAATTAGCTGGGCATGGTGGCGCGTGCCTGTAATCCCAGCTACTCAGCCTCCTGAGTAGC
>NW_022437053.1:2065137-2137600 GCF_009761245.1 Sapajus apella
CCGAGGCGGGTGGATCATAAGGTCAAGAGATCGAGACCATCCTGGTCAACATGGTGAAACCCCGTCTCTACTAAAAATACAAAAAAAATTAGCTGGGCATGGTGGCGCGTGCCTGTAATCCCAGCTACTCAGGAGGCTGAGGTAGGAGAATTGTCCGAACCCAGGAGGTGGAGGTTGCGGTGAGCTGAGATCGCGCCATTGCACTCCAGCCTGGGTAACAAGAGCGAAACTCCTTCTCAAAAAAAAAAAAAAAATATATATATATCTCTACTTCAGCCAAGTGCTTGACACTGTGTCTGTATCTTGATAGATATGTTAATTTCCTGGGCAAAAGAGAATTTACCTGGGCTTAGAGATCAACCAAAGTAATTTCCTGGGTTTAGAGATTCTTAACTATGTCTCTAAAGAGTACTGACTACCAGGTCTGTGTCAAGTTGAAAGGTGATTCTGAATGTTGGGTCATCAGCATATATTGTTTAGTACGTTTATCAGAAGCTCAAGGGGAAACAGATTTGCAGCTTTGCTATAGAAGATAGCTTGAAGACTTGTAAAATGACATTGACATAAGAATGAGGAGCTACAGAAAAATTAAATAAAATTTATTAGGAAAAAGGGTAATAGCCTGTAATACAGAAAGTCGCTTGCAAGGTACAAAGGATTCCTGGCTTGGTAATGACTCATGCGAGGAAGGAAGGAGATTTAGACAAATGAAACCTTACATAAAGAAATCCTGTGACAAGGCTGCCAAAATAGTGAGAACAATTGAAATCCACCGCCCGATTAAAAGGCGGCAATAGTTGTGCTTTCTCTGTGAATATTGCTGTAACTAGAATTATTATTCCATTCTGAATTCATTTTTATATTCTAAATACATTTACATCTATTGAAAATTTTTCCATCAAAATGTACATAATGATATATTGTCAATGGACTTGAAAAATTAGAAATATTTTAATAATTCAAAATAAATATTCCACTCAAGAGAATGGCAGAATAGCTTTTCTCATGTTCATCATTGTTGAAAAATGCTTGTAGTAGTTATTTATATACACACTTTTAAAACAATTTTTACTAGTTCTGTTAATTGACAAAATTGGGAAAGATTATGAATTCCGTTTATAAAGAGGAAAATGAAATTGAGATGTGATCATATCATGATAACTCATTCAGGAATCTCATATAAGAATTGTTAGGTGAGTCATTTTGGTGGGAGCAGGGCAGCTCATTTTAAGGATGATATTGACAAAGAGGGTATAACACAGATGGCAGGAAATATGAAAAATGTCTTCTGTGTAGAAACCTAGAATATTTATCCAAGGAGTCATAAATAATAAAGGTCTTCCACTACGTAAAGGCATGGGCTGTAAATAAATAATCCCTGTGTTCTGAATATCACCAAATGTCAAAGCTAGGAGTCCTAAACAGGATGATTAAAACAAGTTATAAGAAACAAACATGACAACAAAAATGTTTTCAGAATGAGGCAAGCTGCCTCTGAGAATAGACTTCGTTACTAGGTACATTCTGGAGAAAATCTTTAAATTTTAGAATAATCTCTGGGGTGACTCATGAGGTCCTTTCTTACTATAAGGTTGTGTGCCCCGTGGTGATAACATCTGGAGTCAAATTATCATCTGAATCCTAACCCATGTTTCTGGGCTCACTGCCGCCATGACACTCACTCCCTTTGCCACAATGCCAAAATATTTGTATTTGCAAACTCAATCTGGCGAAGTATTGAAATTTTTGAACAAATTCTGTGTTTCTTGATACAAGGCAGTTTGTGGAATGTGTAAGTGACTTGAGTCTTCCAGGAATATTTAGCTTCTATTTCTTTCCATGTATACAGATGCTTCCCTATTCTGGTAACAGTGGATTAATTTTGTGGGAAATAGTTAAGTCATGGCTAAACAAAAAGCAAAGTGTTTCCAATCATCAGTGTGTTTTTTTCTTCCCAAGAGAAAATATACTTCCTATAAATTTAGGAAGAAATCAAGCCACCTCACTTCCTTTCTTATTTTTTTTTTTGACTTATTTTTGCTATTCACTTTTACTTGTGCAAAAATAGTTAAAGAAAAACCCTGGAGATTTCTAAAAAAAAAAAAAAAAAAAAAGTATGCTATTTAGGTTCAGTTTCATTTTACAGACCTAGAAAGCAATAGTGTCTTTGTGGTCAAACAGAATTTAGGAACAAGGCTGAGAGAATTTTTCTTTAAGAGTGATATTTCATAGGACTTGTAAAATATAAATAGTTATAGAATTATAACTACAGAAAACACTCTATGATATCAGCTAACAAGCTGCACGAGAAGCCTCATCTGTCTCATGCATAAATCCCTATTGCAAAAGGCCCCCTGGCCAGCAGGAAATCAACCTAACTAACCTCACAGTGGAGAGAACTTCTCCTGCAGAACTGCAAGATCAAAGCAGGCCTTGTGGAAGACATGGCATTGGATCCAGTCCTGAAAGATAGGAAGAATTTGAAGTATAAAGTGGAATATTTTTCAGCCATAAAAAGAAGGAAACCCTGCCATTCGCAACAACACAGAGGAACCTTACATAAAATAAGCATAGGAAGACACAGACAGACAAATGCTGCATGAACTCATGTGTGGAATCTAAAAGGGTCAAACTGGGCCAGGCATGGTGGCTCACACCTGTAATTCCAGCACTTTGGGAGGCCAAGGCAGGTGGATCTTCTGTGATCATGAGTTTGAGACCAGCCTGACCAACACGGTAAAACCCTCTCTCTACAAAAAATACAAAATTAGCTGGGTGTGGTAGTACATGACTGTAATCCCAGCTCCTTGGGAGGCTAAGGCAGGAGAATCACTTGAACCCAGGAGGCAGAGGTTGCAGTGAGCTCAGATTATGCCATTGCACTCCAGCCTGGGCAACAAGAGTGAAACTCTGTCTCAAAAATAAATAAACAAACAAGTGTCAAACTCATAGATGCAGACAGTGAAACAGTGATTGCCAGGAGTAGGGGAGAAGAGAAACTGGGTGAGAGGCTGGACAAAGGACTCAAGCTTTCAGTTATAAGAGGAATTAGTTCTGGAGATCTCATATACAGCATGGGCAGTGATGAATGTGTTCATTGATTTTGGTAATCATTACACAATGCATACATATGTCAAACCATCATGTTGCACACTGAAAATATTCCATTTTTGTCAAATATTTTAAATTTTTAAAAATATATTTTTAAAATAAAATATAATGAAATGGACTGTCATCGTGGTTAAGTAACCTACCCAGATACAAGGAGATAGAAAACTAGAATATTCTCAAGTATGCAGAAAGAGCCACCAAAGCTATGCAAGTCAATAAATGAGATAAACCACAGGAACAGAATTAAAACAAAAATCACATGATTATCTCAACAGACACAGAAAAAGCATTTGACAAAATCCAGCACCCCTTAATGATTAAAACCCTCAGCAAAATAGCCATAGAAGAAACATAACTTAAGGTAACAAAAGCCATCTACGACAAACACACCAACATGATACTGAAGGGTGACAAACTGAAACTATTCCCCCTGAGAACTGGAATAAGGCAAGGGTGCCCACACTCACCACTTCTATTCACTATAATACTGAAAGTCCTAGCCAAAGTAATCAGACAAGAGAAGGAACTAAAGGGCATCCAAATTGCTAAAGAAAGGAAGTCAAACTGTTGCTGTTTGCTGATGATATGATTGTATACCTAAAAACCCTAAAGACTTTTCCAAAAAGCTCCTAGAACTGATAAATGAATTGAGCAAAGTTTTAGGATGCAAAATTATTGCACACAAATCGACAGCAACCCAGCTAAGAATCAAATCAAGAACTCAATCCCTTTTACAATAGCTGCAAAAAAATAAAATTAAAAAAGTAAACCCCCAAAAAAACCTTAGGAACATACCTATCCAAGAAGGTAAAAGACCTCTCTACAAGGAAAACTACACAACACTGAAAGAAATCATAGATGACACATACAAATTAAAACACATCCTGTGCTCGTGGATGGGTAGAATCAATATTGTGAAAATGACCATATTGCCAAACGCAGTCTACAATTTCAACACAATTTCCATCAAAACACACCATCATTCTTCACACAACTAGGAAAAGCAATCCTAAAATTTATATGGAACCAAAAAAGAACCCTCATAGCCAAATCAAGACTAAGCAAAAAGAACAAATCTGGAGGTTTCAACTGATTTCAAACTATACTGTAAGGCCATAGTCACCTATGGCCTTATATACCATATAAGGTATATAACACCTATATACCAGAACCAAAACAGCATGGTTCTGGTATATAAACAGGCATATAGACCAATGGAACAGAATAGAGAATCCAGAAATAGAGTCAAATACAACCAACTGATCTTCAACAAAGCAAACACAAATATAAAGTGGAGAAAGGACACCCTATTCAATAATTGGGGCTGAGATAATTGACAAGCCACCTTAGGAAAATATCACCAGTATAAAAATCCACTGCAATATACTAAATTGTGTTTGGCAACTGATTAAAACAAGAATTGGGTAGTAAGAATTGGCATAATTTATTAGAACTCTCCAGATGAGAGATGTGTTGTGGATAGAGAGTAGTCTGGCCTTGTCTTATATACCTATGTGGATCTGGGGTGGTCTTCCTGATTCATATGGCCTGTGTACAATGTCCCTTAAGAGCATCCAGTTCCTCCTGGGCTAGGCCATGTTGCATCCAGGCCATTTGTACCTCCTTTCCTTCTCTCCGTGGCTGCTTGCCCTCTCCGTGCATGTTCCAGACTTTCTTAGACTTTTGGGGAAACTCTATTTGGGAAAGAGAGCTATTAATTAGCCACCCACTTAGGTGGCAATTCGGTGTTATGCTAGTTTGCTTTCCTGTGGGAACAACCTCAAACTCTCAGTGGCATAAACCAACAGCTACATTCCGCTTGGGTTATATGAGGGCTGCATGTTGTCTGTTGGTCTGATCCATGGCTTGCCTTTACTCCAGGGTCTAGGCTAAAGGAGATGCCCTGTCTTGGCAAATGCCATGCTCCTACTAGAGATAATCTTGGACTGGGCACACTGATATTTCACTGCTCATTTCATCAACCCCACCCAGCCACTGTGGGGCAAGCCAGTGTTCCTTGCTTGTGGGAGATGCTGTACTTTGCATGCAATGGTGAGGAGAGTGAACAGCAGGGTATGATTAAACAGTCAACAGCCACCTGAAGCCACTTTCTTTGCTAAGTGGGCCTCAACTCGGTGGTCTCATTCTGAAAGATGTGGCATAATTTCACACTTGGAATCGTAATTTCTCTCTAATAGGCTCTGCTGTTCTCTTGCCAGTCAAGAGGATTGAAGGGGATTGAAGCTCTGCCCCTCCTCCACAGCCACTGGCTTCTGGCAGACATTCCTGGTGCTGATGTGCTCCTCAGAGTGCTAAGCTTTGGGGGAAATCCTGTTGCACGGTGCCAGACCCTCTTTCTCCATCTCATAACTCCATCACAGAGTTGGTCTGCCATGGATGAACTTATCCTAAGTTCAAGAAGTTCTGCCCAGGTGACTGGGCTTCTTCAGTGACAGATGGACCACTGCTCTTACCCCCTCATACCTGCTTCATCTGAACTACTGGCCAGTGGCTGATCTTGAACTCCTGACCTTAAGTGATCCACCCACCTCGGCCTCCCAAAGTCCTGGGATTACAGGAGTGAACCGCCAGGCCCTACCAAAAATTGCCTTTTTCTATTGGGTCATTTTTCTTTTCTATACTGATTTTTATATAGCTCATTAGGTTCAAAATTATTCTTTTTATGTTGGTCCTCCCTGAACAGCCAGTCTAAACTAGCATCTCCCATCCCTCACCAAACTCTGTAGTCTCTCATCTGCTTTATTTCTCTCCTTGGCACTTTCTGAAATCTGAGGTTTATCAACATATGTGATGATATATTTATCAGTGTCTACTTCTCCTATGAGGAAAGGCTCTTATTAGTTTCATTTCCTACCATTACCCTGGTGACTAGAACAGGGCCTGACACATAGACGTTCAATAAGTATTTGTTGGCTGGATTAATTAACTGGATTGATAAATATCCTAGATATATCATCTGAATATACTAAGCCCTTGTCAGCTATAGCACATGGTTAGAGATACGTGATACCTAATCCTTGATGAGTTATGGTGTATTTTTGTATACAGGTATGTTTA
This sequence comes from Sapajus apella, assembly GCF_009761245.1. Taxonomy (NCBI): domain Eukaryota; kingdom Metazoa; phylum Chordata; class Mammalia; order Primates; family Cebidae; genus Sapajus; species Sapajus apella. The sequence goes on from NW_022437053.1 coordinate 2,071,327, forward strand.
ACTTTAATGTTGTCAAATTATTATAATAATTATTTTTTTGTGATTGCCACTTTAGTAAATCTGTCCCCATCCTGAGAACAAAAACATTATCATTGTTCTTCCAAAGACATGCTGAATTTTGCTGTTCACTTTTAGGTTTTTATCTCTTGGAAACATTTTTAGAAATGGTGTCTGATAGAAGTCTATGTTTTTTTCCTGAACGAACAGTGTCTGGATCATTTTATCCCATAGTTTACCTCTTACTTGCTGATCTGCAATGCGTTTCTTCACACTTAAGGTTTGATTCTCTTTTAGCCTATGAGCTGTGTCTATGCACTGCCATACTCTTTAATCTGCATAGATTCCTAGCAGGGTTTGATAGTTTTAGTTGGTAAGTGCCCACCCACTTTGGTTCCAGTGCATGATTTCCTAGAAGGACTCACAGGACACAGAACAGCTGTTAGAGCCACAGCTACTGTTTATTAAAGTGAAAGGATACAGATTAGAAGCAGCCAGGAAAAAAGGTACACGTAGCAGAGTCCAGCACCAATGACGAAGGCATGGGCTTCCAGTTGTGCTCCACGTGACTAACCGTAACCACTCAGTCTGCAGCCAGCTGTCCGCCACCCCCAGAAGTCAAAGTGACACAGTCTGACCCAAAGCCGAGGCATGCATAAACAGGTATTCACCATAAAGCACGTTGATAGCATCTGGTGTGACCCAGAGCTTCAGGTTTACAAAGGCACCCATAGCACACAGAGTATTACAAGGGCTCAGAGGTTATCTCCAGGAGACTGTCAGGGATTATCCTGAGGCCCTTTGGAATATGCAGGGTTTGGGCAGCCCAGGCTGCTGAGTTAATACTTTACTGCACAGTTCTTCTTTTCCAAAGTTGCTTTGTTTTTTTCTTGGCCCTATATACTTTCATACAAATTTTATATTTAACTTTTTTCAGTGAAATACCCTGCTGGTATTTATATTTGAATTGAATTTGATTTAATTATTAAATATATTCATAATATTTAGACCTCTGGTACAAAAGCTTTGTCTATCTACTCATTCTTTTTTAGTTTATTTTCTGTCTTGAAAGACAATGCCACGTTTACTTCTGCACAAAACTTTTGCATATCTATGTTAGATTTAATTTTAGGTATATTGCTTTTTGTGAGAATTGTAAAGTATATATATATTTTTAATTCAGGATATTTGCATCCTTCTCCATCAATGAGCTTGGACTATAATGCTTTGTTCCCACACATTTTTATTTATTTATTTATTTCTGATTATTTTTCTATTCTCTAGTACAGATGACATAAGACTAGAAGTATCTGTACCTTGAATAGAATTTATTAGCAACACCTCTTTGACTCTTTGTTGAAGTTAATTTTCAAGAGTTGGTGTAATTCATTTAATTCATGTAGGACCATTAAGTTTTCTCTCTTCTGTAATTAATTCATCTGCTAGAAAGTTTTCTAGGAAACAGGCGACTATATTTTGCCATACTGTAGGTTGTCTAGCAGACCTGTAGTTTGCCAAACATGGCTTCTTCCTGGCTGTCCCTGGCTCTCAGATCTCTACATTTCCAGAAGAAGTCAGCCACCACCCTGATAGGACACTCAAGCAGCCCTGGGGCAGGAGGCCAGGTGGGAAGCAATGGACTTATCGGCACCCACTTCCCAGAAATGTGCCTTGGAAGAAGGTTCTCCAGTTCAAGTTTTACATGGCCGCCACCCCAGATATCCGCCTGAAGCCTCCTGAGAGCTCCCAAACCAGAAACACATATTTGAGCTGCTCCTAAGTACATGACCCACTCACAAATGAGAGATGATAAAAGATTATTGTTTTTGAAATCACTAAGTAGGGGGGCGACCTGTTATGCAACAATATATTACTAATACAAATGTTTTCTTATCATTACAAATAAAAACTCTTATTTCACTAATGACCTATAAGGATTTTAATGATACTAACATAATTTTTTGTTATGTTTTGATTTCTAATTTCCTTGCCTTACGATTGAAGAACAATTGGATAACAATGTCTGCGTATCTTTATTGAAAACTTTCTTGTCTTTATGGCACACAGCCCATTTTTATAAATGTTCCATGAGTGAATGAGAAGAATATGTACTTTCTTAATTATTTGTTGCAGTTAAATATTGACACACTTGACAAATATGTGATCATTTTACTTACCAATTTCTCCTTGAAGTTCTGACTGCGTAGTTGATATTCTGTTACTAGGTTTGGACAAGGTTAAAATTGTTGTCTATTTCTGTGGAGTTGTATACTTGACCCTCAAGTTCTGAATTTATTTGTTCCTAATGATACATTTTGCTGTTTGGTTTATTTTTCTGGATGGTAATAATACCACGGTGGCTTTCTTCTGGTTAGAAAATGTCTGAGGCCAGGCATGGTGGCTCATGCCTGTAATCCCAGCAGTTTGGGAGGCTGAGGCGGGTAGATCACCTGAGGTCAGGAGTTCGAGACTAGCCTGGCCAACATGGCAAAACCCTATCTCTACTAAAAATACAAAAATTAGCCAGGCATGGTGGCGGGTTGCTGTAATCTCAGCTACTTGGGAGGCTGAGGCAGGACAATTGCTTGAACCTGGGAGGCAGAGGTTGCAGTGAGCTGAGATTGTGCCACTGCACTCCATTCTGGCAACAAGAGCAAGACTATCTCAAAAAGAAGAAGGAAAAAAAGAAAATGTCTGCTATGCCTGCTATATATTTTCCTTCCTTTTGCATTAATATTTCCATTTCCCTATACTACATACATGTTTACTCTCAACTACATTTTCTGTTATAAAATATTTCAATAGGAACACCTGTGTCTTTTTATTGGCATGTATTCATCTCCTCTTCATCCCATTTGTGGATGAGAGATTACCACACTAGGGTTATGGAAATGACTAGACACAACACTGGGCAGATGAGTTCACACCAGCTTATGAGTCATGGGCACACACAGTCCAGGTGAGGATGGACCCACATAATGTGGGGCCACATGAAGGCTGCACTTGGGACCAGAGTGAACAAGCAGGGGCTGAGGGAGTGAGGGAGGGAGGCTTTGTAGCCACAAGAGGGTGGAGTGACCCTTGCTTCCTAGCTCTGCCACCCATGAAAATGAAGGTGTCTAGCTTGCCTGTTGCCGGAGCAGGGTGGGTAGGGGGGTTATAGTTAGGCTATTTAAGATCCTCCGGATTCTAGGTATTAAAGTGGCACATAATATTAATTTTATGCCTTATGACAAACATCTTTTGATTGTTTATGTTTATTATTTTATATTACCAATATATTACCAATATATTTAGATGTGTTCCAGTCATTTTATTACATGCTATGTATTATACTCAATTTTCTGTTATTGTTTTTTAGTATCTGGCTGAAGAGCTATACATTTTATTTCTCTATTTTTAAGGATTCCCTTTCATATTTTAATAGATATAGTTAACTATGCCGTTTTAATTCCACCAATTAACCAGAATAATCCAAAGACCTTAGGACTTGTGAATTCTCCCTTTCAACTCCCATTATTTAAAATCTGGTGTTTTGGCTTCGTTCGGTTTTTTAAATCTGAAATTAATTATGCTGTAGTTATGAGAACTACCATCCTTTTCTACCTTTATCCTGCTAGATGGGTCAACTGGAATCCTGGGTGGAGGGCCTGCCCTTCACAGCTGCCCTGTGTTTGCTCCCTCTAGATCCCTGTGGTGACACAGTGATGGCCACCCTGATATCCCTTCAGGAGTAAAGGGCTTATTGCCCCGAGACTGACACAGTGCTGCCAGCAGAAGCCCTGGACAGACAGTCCTTTCAGGAGTAAGGACTTATTGCCCCATCTGACAGCACAGCCAGGCACAAGCCCCTTCCGACATTGCCCCACCACCCAAAGTCATGACCCCCTCCCAGAGGATCCCAAGACTGACCAACCTGGAGCACTAAGGGCCTCACCTCTCGCCCTAATCCAGATAATTTTTAAGAGCCATGCAATCTTTAGAACTCCCTGCAAGTTTGGCTGAGTCTTGCTGTCTTCCTCGACTCAGTCCTGGCTTCTACTCCTCACTTCCAGGCAGAGATTCCTAGAGCATTCCCTCATACCTCTCCTGCAGGTCAGTCTCAGAGCTTGCTTCCCACGACAATGTCCCAGTGGCATGACCATCCAGGAAACAATTCCTATTAGCATCTTACCTTATACGCCCCCAAGCCATAAGGAGAGCATAAATTCACACATGAATACACTGGAGGCATCAGCCTTTGCCTGTAAATCCTTTACCACCTATAACCTGCGATCCGTCAAACAGGCTTCCTGTTGTTTCTCTGAACCCATGGGAGGCTGGATGTTTTTCTACTCTCTGGCTTACTGGGAGGGAGGGGCAGTGTCAGCTTGTGGGACAGGCTTACTGTGAACCTAGGTCTAATTTCCACCTGACGCAGCCCCAAGCACCACCTCCTACTATAAAAGGAGAATGTCAGTGGGGTCCACTCATGTGCTTTACAGTTCTGATTTGCAGCTTCCTCTTAAACTGTGGTCTTGGGACTTTGTTGGAATTTCAGCTCTCCATTTGAGACAATGTTTGCTATAGTATCAGTACTTCTGAATGTTCTGCACTAGGAAGGTATTCAATTATCTGGTCTGCCCCATTGCTGGGAACGCACATCTTCTCACTATAAATGATGCAAGCATTTGTTTATACATTTTTTATGAGTTCGATTTATGAGATTCATCCTTTCAGAGATCTGTCCTTGTATGAACTGGTGTAATGAGGTTTCCAAACCTAAATGCGTAGAACCGCAGGCTCTGCTGCTTGTGGAAAGTCCTCCAGGTACACACACCATTGCTGACAGTGCCTGCACAGCTCAGGTTTGCATCTCAAAGAGCTCTGTTTAGTTGAATGGATTATCTACTACAGAAATCAGGTCCTTGGGTTCATTTGATAAAGAAAGTTCCACTAGATTGCAAATTTCCATCTTTTTTTTCTGCCTCTTTGACTCCAGAACCTGGCTCAGGGCCTGGAAGTCATAAGGGCTTAACATAATTATTTTGATGAATTCTTTTAAAAAGTGATTTTCCTCATTTTGTACTTTCTTCGAAAGAGTGAAAAATAAATAGACATTACTGAGGTTTTTTTTTGGAATAAATCAAATATGTTAGATATGGTTTTTCTACCTCATAGAGGAGTAAAGGTACCATGGTTTCTGTCTGAAAACGAAATAGCACAAAACTGGCTGCTCTTGGCCTAGCCAGGAATTCTCTTGAACATGATAATGACCTTCAAGTTCATATAAGTAACACTTTTCAAATGGGTCCTAAAACATTCTTTAACTTTAAAAAGACTTGGAAGTAATATTTCTCTGAATTACTGCACTATGCAATGAAAGTCTTTCGCTGCCAGTGATGGGTATCTTTGCACTAAATAATTTTGTTTTGCACCAAAAATATATGTGTTGCACTAAGAAATTATATTGGAGTACATGTAAATGCCTAGCTTAACAACAAATGGCTCACTTTAAGGTAAAAGCTCATAGTTTAAAAATTAGACTTCCCGGTGGCTCACCTCAGCACTTTGGGAGGCTGAGGTGGGCAGATCATGAGGCCAAAAGATCAAGACCACCCTGGCCAACATGGTGAAACCCCGTCTCTATTAAAAATAGCCTGTAGTTCCAGCTATTCGGGAGGCTGAGTCAGGAAAATCGCTTGAACCTGGAAGGCGGAGGTTGCAGTGAGCCAACATAGCGTCACTGCACTCCAGCCTGGCAACAGAGCAAGACTCTATCTCAAAAAAAAAAAAAAAAAAAATTAGACTTCTACTTTCTTTTAAGGAGTAATGCAGCATCCTTTCCACATGTCCTTTGGTGAAGATTAGCAGAGGAATGGATACAACTCTTCAAGCTGAAAGAATCCTTAGAGATCATTAAAGGGAACCCCTTACCTAAATATGAGAATTGACGTTACAGCAGATGAGAAAGAATGCGCTTGGGAGGAATCAGACATGGGTTCTTTGAAACCAAAGCCATCCCTTCTCGCCTTTCTCTGTGCTCAGTTCAAGATTACCATCAGTGATTCCCTCTTTCCTTTCTTCCATCAAGACAAACCTGATCTCTCTTGTGCTGCATTTTCTGTTTTTATCAGGTGACAGAGTGCTTTGTGCTAAGTTGTTAATAGTTTTGTTGGTTTGTTTTTTTGTTTGAGATGGAGTTTTGCTCTTGTCTCCAGGGCTGGAGTGCAATAGCGCAATCTTGGATCACTGCAACCTCTGCCTCCTGGGTTCAAATGATTCTTCTGTCTCAGCTGAGATTAGAGGTACACATCATCATGCCCAGCTAATTTTTGTATTTTGTAGTAAAGTCAGGGTTTCACCATGTTGGCCAGAATGCTCTTGAACACCTGACCTCAGGTGATCCACCTGCCTCAGCCTCCCAAAGTACTGGGATTACAGGCATGAGCCACCGTGCCCGGCCAGGTGTTAATAGTTAATAATACCTTGATCTCGTACCACTTTCCTGCAGAATGTTCAAGTAAAACATTAACTTTATTTCTAATTTAAAATGGAGATCTTTGGGGACATTATGTAGGCTGTTATACAGGGCTGAATCAGTTAGTTTGGTTTGATGCTGTTTTCAATGCTCCCAAATTCAGAACGCCTGTAATCTACCTGTGAGGTTAGTCCCGATGTGGCCTCCAGATGGAACACTCCAGAAAGGTTTTCCTTCATATCATTCGCCAGTTATCTGAGTCCCTCTGTCTTGGGATGGAGATTGAGCAAATAGTCAATATGCATTAAACACAAATGACCTAAGTGAGCATTTAAAAGCTGATTTTGGCAACTTTGGTAATCCTGGGAATAATGCCAATTATTTTTAAATTATAAAATTACTCTGAATGTACCATATTGACTTGCTTTTCACTACAGCATTCTAGAAAGCAGCCTGGATCAAGGCTTTTTCTTTTGCAGAATCTACAGAATTTCAGGAGGGAGAGACATGAACACCAGGGACCTGAGCACAGACTGGGGTAAACGGTGTCTCTGATGGGTCCTGGTGATTCCTGCCTCTTGGTAGGCAAGCCCTTCCCTGAGTTTCAGCTGGACCTAGTGACTCACTTCTAATGTGCTGAACACAGCAGATGTCACTTCTGAGATTAAGCTACAAAACACCAGTGTCTTTTGCCTTGAGCACTCTCTCTTGCTCTCTGCTCAGTCTGAGGGAAACCAACTGCTATGCTGTGAGCTTCCTAATGGAGAAACCCACAGAGTGAAGAGCTGAGGGTGGCCTCAGCTGAAAACCAGCAAAGATCTGAGCTCTCAGCCCAATAACCTGAAAGGGGCTGAATCCCGCCAACATCACAGGAGTGAGTTGGAGCAGCTCCTTGCTCAATTAAATCTTTAGATGAGATTATCATCTGAGCTGACACCTGGATGTGACCTTGTGAGCGATTCAGAGCCGAAGATGCATCCAAGCCATATCCAGTTTCCTGGCACCCAGAAGCTGTGAACCATGGCTCTTTAGGTCTACATGTTTTGGGATGATTTGTTGTGCAACAATCAATACCTAACACACAGGGTAAAACACATAGAACTATATGGAACTATTCTGATTTAGTCTTTTCTTCTGGAACTAAGAACAAAAAGAAACCAGTCCTAGTTAATAAAACAGTTAAGAACTGATGTGGCCAGTTAGCATTTTTTTTTTGTATTTCTTTAAAATATTGCATGTAAGTATTGTATGTGCTTATCTCAATATGAGGCAAAATACATTTACAAGTGTGTTTTCAAATTCGGGCTTCATAGCCAATACCCAAGCACCATGGTCAATGATTGCTTTGGACTCAAAAAATCATTGAATGTTAAGTTTGCAAATGCAGCATTATAAGAAACAAAAATTGTGGCAGGCATCAGAATTCTCCTGTCTCTAACTTAAAATTGGGGGCTCAGCATAGCTTGTCCCCCATTATTCTTTACATACTCTTAATTAGATATAATTTGTTTTTTTCTAAACAATTATTTGAATTTGCTCTACTTAGCAATACCTATTACTAGAGCCTCATCACCTGAACTCAAGTGAAAAGAAAAAGGGAGAGAGAGATATTATGAGCACCTGCCAAGTACAAGGCCCTACACCTGATATTTCTAGGGGCAAAGATGGAGTGGTCTAGTGTCTATGCTCAGGTAAGTGGCTGCAAATTAGGGATAAGTAAACACTACACAATGCATCTAATACCAGGCACAAGATGTCCAACGCAATAAAGACATACTAGAAAAGTGACATGAGGTTTCAAACCAGAGAGACTTCAGAGCTAATTGAGAGGATCAGAGAGGATCTGTGAAGGGTCTCACCCCCAGTAGGTCTGGCCCTTGTCAGCTCCACCCAAGGGTGGATTACTCTGCAGCCGCATGAGAAAGGGGCCCAGCTTCCCAGGGAGCGTCTCTCCAGAAGCCATGTCTTCTTCTCTGGTGACACCCATCACAGTGAGTTGGCCTTAGGTCCTCCTCTTACCTGCCTGCCCAAAATCCTCACTGGAAATGAGGTTCTGTTTCCCAAGTACTCTGGGACCTGGTCACATTTCATTCCCCCGCTGTGGTGGTGTGCTTGGTCATGGAGGAAACAGGTAGGCCATATTTCCCAAGCCAGCCCCAGCTGGTTTTCCAGTCCTGAGTTCTCTGCTGACTTTGGAAGGCAGCTCAGACAGAGTTGACATTTGTGATGTGACTTGAAGCAGGAGGAATAGGGTGGATGGCGGAGTAGAGGGAGATGCTTAACCACATTGTAGTGAAATAGGCCAGGCACACAGCTTCAAGCTGTAACTATGTAAATGCTCTACCCTCTTCTTTGTGTTCAAACTAGGAAGCTTCCAGGGACAAATACCGTGGTTTACAGAATTGTCTTTGCAATTGAAGGCTTTATGTAATGAACAGTGTTTGTTTCTAGGAGAAAGTCTAAAGGAATTTGCCTCTATGGCTGGTTTTATCTTCTGTAATTGGCTGGGTGCGGTGGCTCATGTCTGTAATCCCAGCACTTTGGGAGGCCAAGGTGGGTGGATCACAAAGTCAAGAGATCGAGACCATCCTGGCCAACATGGTAAAACCCCGTCTCTACTAAAAATACAAAAATCAGCTGGGTGTGGTGGCACCTCCACCTCCCAGGTTCAAGCAATTCTCCTGCCTCGGGAGGCTGCAGCGCCAGGCCCGCGACCCCCAGTCTCCCTCCCAGCCGCCGGCCCGCCGGGTCAGGAGCAGGGCGGCCCCCTGAGCGGCGCCCCGCGGCCCGTGCGCTTTCTGCGCACCGTCGCCGCCCGTGGCCTCGCGCCGTGTCACCGCCTTCCTGAGGGTGCTCGGGCCCAGGGCCAGGGCGCGGGAGCAGCGGTCCGGGGCGTCGGACGGAGAGCAGGGGTCGCCGCCCCTGCGACTTCGAGGCCCAGAGGAGGGAGGCTCGTCTCTGTCTCTTCGGCATCCACAGCGTGAGGCCCTCCCGATTATCCCCGCCCTATCCTCCGCGCCATCCCCCGCTTCTCTGCTGCATGCCTGGCTACAATGTGAGCCCCCTCGCCCCCCCTACTCCGCCTTTCTGTCCCCAGCTCCAGCTCTCCTGTTCCCAAGATTGTTCCATTTCTCTCTGTGTCCTCGGGAGGCCGAGGCAGGAGAATTGCTTGAACCTGGGAGGTGGAGGTTGCAGTGTGCCGAGATCACACCGTTGTACTCCAGCCTGGTGACAGAGGAAGACTCTGTCCCCTCCCCCTCAAAAAAGAAAAAAAAATGCATGTTTTCGGTAGAATTTATTTAAAAATCTACATAATTTTGGCATGCTGGGAGGCAAACAGGGGGTCTAACTGCAGTCTATAAAGTATGGGCTGGCAAAAGATAAAAAATATACCAGCAGTTTTCCTTAGACTCTAACTGAATTCACTCGTTTACAATATAGGTCGTTCTAGTAACAGCAGGGGCTGTGGAATTATGAGAGTGGAGAAGATATTATAATTTCGAGATCCTTAAATTCATGGTGAATGGAATTTTCTTTCAGTCGTACTTGGTGAGGAGTATATTTGACTCCCAAGAGAAATTTTGAACATCATTGTCAATACATTCTGCGAAGACCAAAATTCTTTTCTCTATTATCATGGAGTCTTAGCACAGAAAGGTATTGTGAGAAGTCAGAGCATGGAATAGATTTTTGGGAGCAGTGTGAATAATGGTGCTGTATTGGGAAAGAATAGATTAGGGTAAGGATGGGAATTAAAAGATCTATTGAAGGAAGAAAAGACATCACAGGGTTATCAGTTGAATAGAACTGATCCCGCTATCAGAAAAAAAAAAAAATGATCAGACATGGTGCCCAGTATAGAATGAGTGAAAAAGGATGAAGATAAGTTATTATGAGGCTGTGGTAATAGCTCAGGCCAAGGAAATGAACATGCATGACTGTGCCTTTTTTAGTCCAAAGACGAGCAATGATCTCAAAGACCGTTTAATGTACTAAATTGAGAAGCCAGTAGAAGACAATTTTGAACCATTACTAAGGTTATCTGAACTTTCAATGAGAAAAGCATGCGATTCCCTTCCTCAGGTTATGTTGGGATTTGAAATGTAGATCGAAGTATTTCCAGCTTCCCCATAATCAATTTCAGTTTTGCCAAGCTTTGAGATGGGAATTCCATGAGGGGCGTTAATCCTGCTGAGAATAAAGGGGATGCAGTCCACAGAGTTTCAGGTCGCTTTTCTGAATGTGTGTAGACTCGGTCACTGTGCAAAGGTCCTGGCCTTGCCAGCTGCACAGGAGCTCCGTGGAGGCCCAAAGGCAAAGTCAGAAATAAGGTATCAAAAAAACTGGGATCATATCTTTGTTCCAGCCACTGGGTCCTCAGCCCCATGTGGCATGGTTGTCCTTCTCCCCTGACCAAAGCACATGGGCACGGCTGGCCTCTGGTCCAGGGATCTTCTGCCCTGGTGAGCTCTGACGCTCTGCACTACTGAGAAACTAAGTCGGTACCACCATCATTTACCTGTGTTCTGTTGTGATTGCTTTGCTGAATAAAATGTTTGGACATTGATATAACCTCAGGAAAGCCTAAAGCATAATTTGTTCATACTGTGTCCTCCTTATTAGAACCATCAGAGAACTGTGAGATCTCAGAGTTACGTATCTATGCTTCTTTGGGTCTTCAAAACCCTTTGAATTATATGAACAAGGATATTTCCCACTTAGACTAACTGCTGGAAAGTTCTGGATCTGTGTTCCCAGTTCTAACAAAGTGTCCAGGATTAAGTGGATTTTTTTTTTGTATTAATTCACCTTTCTCTGGCTTTATTTTCCTATCTTTTTTTTTTTTTTGCCCTTTTCTCATGATTTCTCTAACTTAACTTTTTTTTCTGCATTTCAAGTCCTGTTGAAAAACACTGGTGATCCAAAATTATGTTTACAAAAAAAAGCAGCCCTTCAGCTTAAGTTATCCTTTTATTTTGATGAGCACCAAAATCTTTTCCTTTAAATCAATACATATGAGGCTCTTTTAACTTATTTCTTTATTTAAAATATCCTTTCTCACACATAATCATCTTTTGCAAGTAAAATCGCCTACACTTATCAGCTTTGAGAAACCTCCTCCACCCATAGTATTTCCATGATGAAATGCACATTTTCATGAAACGCATGTCTTTCATAATGTGCTGTGATACAGCCATAAAATGGCCATCCACAGTTATCGCTTTGCCACCAAGCCTGTCTGCACCAGCAGCTCCCTGACCATCTGGTGCCCAAACCCATGCATCCTGCAAAGGCATTTGCTCACTGGCACTGCTTCCTATCGGCCTCCAGCCTTCTCTCCTTCTGTCTAGTCACAACCTTCTCATGAGTTTTAGTGCCAGGACAACTGCAAAACTGTGGTCTGATTCCAGGGCCCAAAATGTCGTGGGAAGCTGGATACCCCTGACAGCCACTCTTATGGAAGCCCCATTAGCCACAGTGGCATCTTGTACCCGTGGACCACGGGGTATCAAGATTAAACCATCTCTGTAGTGCTGAGCACCTTTTTGTGAGTAGAAAAAAGAACCCCAGAGACCAGAGGGAGAATCCAGCCCAGACTGAGAGATAGCCAATCCTCCAGCCTCCCCACAGCTTCCAGACACAGACCCTTCTCCATATGCATCTTTGGCAAAAGGCACTTCAGGATCCATTTTTTTCACATACGCATGGAATTGGTTTGAAAAGAGCCACACCGGCTTACTCATAATGCAGCTTAAAAGGAGCCACATGCAAAGGAAGAGTGGAGCATAGTGAAAACACCATGGGATTGGCTATCAATGACCCTAGATCCCACCGTAGCAGAGTCTGAGCTGGTGGTGTTGGTTTCATCATGTTAAAATATGGCTAATAAGGCATTCCTTATTTTTTATTATTATTTTTTTGAGACAGAGTCTTGCTCTGTTGCCAGGTGCCAGGCTGGAGTGCAATGGCGCGATCTTGGCTCACTGCAACCTCCACCTCCCGGGTTCAAGCAATTCTCCTGCCTCAGTCTCCCGAGTAGCTGGGACTACAGGCGCCCGCCACCACGCCCAGCTAATTGTTTTTTGTATTTTTTAGTAGAGACGGGGTTTCACCATATTGGCCAGGATGGTCTCGATCTCTTGACCTCGTGATCCACCCGCCTCGGCCTTGCAAAGTGCTGGGATTACAGGCTTGAGCCACCGTGCCCGGCCCCTTATTTTTAAAAAATGCAAGGAGATAATGTGTATAAAAGAATCATAAAATATTTAGGTTTGTATTTTATGATGCTTGTATACACACTTGTTATTTCAAACAAGGGTTTATACTTTAAAGTCTGGAGTGGTATTTCCAGCCTGGTTTATCTAAACCTATTACTTTTATGAGAGGAGAAAATAGAAACATATATTATCTATCAATATTGTAAATTAAATCAGTACTTGATGCCCTCAGTGGCAGATTTAATTGCCCATGTAAAAAGCGAAGGCAAGCTTTGACAATAAATGTAAATGTAAACAAGGTCATCCTGAAACATCACAGCATTCTGACACATTTATTACCTGTATAGATTATTTTGTTTTCCTGACAGTTAATTTTAGGTATCAAATTGGCTAGGCCAAACTACTCAGCTATTTGGTCAAACACCAGTCTGGATATTGCTATGAAGGTTTTTTTTTTCCCATTTATTTATTTTATTGCATTTTAGGTTTTGGGGTACATGTGAAGAACATGCAAGATTGTTGCATAGGTACACACGTGGCAGTGTGATTTGCTGCCTTCCTCCCCATCACCTGCATCTGGCATCTCTCCCCTTGCTATCTCTCCCCAGCTCCCCACCCCACACCACCCCTCCCCTATTTCCCCCCAACTGACCCCAGTGTGTAGTGCTCCCCTCCCTGTGTCCATGTGTTCTCATTGTTCAACACCAGCCTATGTGTGAGAACATGCGGTGTTTGATCTGCTATGAAGGTATTTTTTAGATGAGATAAACCTCTAAGTCAGTAGACTTTCAGTAAGGCAGATTGCTTTCCATGTGTGTGGGGGCCTCATCTAATCAGTAAAGGCCTTCAGAAAAAACAGACTGGAATTCCCTGGGAAAGAGGATCCTTTGCTCCATTGGCCTGCTGGTTCAGATGTGCTAACCAGTGAAAGAAAACAAAATTTGCATAAATCTTGGGCTACAGTTTGGAATCTTTTTCACTGTGTGTGGACCTCCTGGGTTTGTGTATTGTTTTGTGTACTACAATTTATCTGTCTTTGTTACTTGTAAACTAAGTTACATGTAACATGCCTCTTGATATTCACAGCATTTAGCACAGTTCTCTGAAAGCTCTAAATCCATTTTTCGACAGCACGTACTATCTTCAATAAAAGTTTTGATGCATTGCGGCCGGGCGCGGTGGCTCAAGCCTGTAATCCCAGCACTTTGGGAGGCTGAGGCGGGGGGATCACGAAGTCAAGAGATCGAGACCATCCTGGTCAACATGGTGAAACCCCGTCTCTATTAAAAATACAAAAAATTAGCTGGGCATGGTGGTGCGTGCCTGTAATCCCAGCTACTCAGGAAGCTGAGGCAGGAGAATTGCCTGAACCCAGGAGGCGGAGGTTGTGGTGAGCCAAGATCGCGCCATTGCACTCCAGCCTGGGTAACATGAGTGAAACTCCGTCTAAAAAAAAAAAAAAAAAAGTTTTGATGCATTGCTTAAATAGGAATATGGATATGGAGACCTACATTCTGTGTTTCTACTCCCCCCCGCCCCACCACTGTCCCCTATGTTCTTTTGAAGAAAGATCTATAAAGGCTTTTTTTTCCTCTTTTAGTTCCAGAGCAAACCTCTTGACCATTCATCCTAGAAACTGTCATGAACGGAAAACAATGTTACACATCTGTGTGTGGTTCTCCTTACTTTTTAGGGAGAAAATAGAACTAGTAAGTTGAGGAACATAGGACCATAGGAAGAAGGATGAGTTTTTAGCTTAGGAAAGAGTTCTAATGTACGTTAATGTCACACCTTAACCAATTAGCAGTAGTCCTGTGGGCAAAACTGTTTATATTTTAGTATCATGAGTTTTGTTTGATTTCAGTGCCATAAAACATTAATAACACCTACAGAATCACAGACCAGGTAATGTAGCTAAAGGTCACTAAGTCACATTTAGCTATGAAAGTCTTAATATGTCTAAAACTGTATGCTGCTTTTCTTTGGTAAATATAACCCTAAAAAGTCACTATCAGGTTATTATTATTTTTAAAGGTGTTCCTAGTTGCTTCCATTTAATATTCTATTTTCTGTTTCTATTTCCTTTTTGGAGTGGGTGTCTGCAAGGGCTGCTCATGAGCTGGATTGATGTTTGCAGTTCCTGTTTTTTTTTTCTGAACTAGAAGATAGTAAAGAGCATCACTGGTGGCTATACAACAGAAGTACTTCATTTTAAATAGTACCTCAAGTACCGGCATAAAATAAATATTTTTGTGTTACAAAGGTTTTATTTTAATTAAGGATATTATTACCCTCGTAGTTTTATATTTACAAATGTAAGGCTAAAACCCCACAGAATTATCTGAGGATTTAGTCAGTCATTCTCTTTCTTTCTCCCTCTTCTCGGTGATTTCTGCTTCATGGGTATTCCCTATTTTACATGTATAGGCCAAGCAGGCAGGACCTGGAGATCATGTAAACTTTTTAATGATAAACTTGAATTTAGTATTAACATTCAAACATCCTACAAAAGGATGCCACTTGATATAGTGTTTACACTATATGGATAAGGTTTTTGATGTGCTATTGCAATTGGTTTGCCAGTATTTTATTGAATATTTTTGCATCTGTGTTCATCATGGATATTGGCCTGAAGTTTTCTTTTTTTGTTGAGTCTCTGCCAGGCTTTGGTATCAGGATGATGTTGGTCTCATAAAATGATTTAGGAAGGATTCCCTCTTTTTGGATTGTTTGGAATAGTTTTAGAAGGAGTGGTACCAGCTCCTCTTTGTATGTCTGGTAGAATTCGACTTTGAACTCATCTGGACCTGGGCTTTTTTTGGGTGGCAGGCTGTTAATTGCCGCCTCAACTTCAGCCCTTGTTATTGGTCTATTCAGAGTTTCAACCTTTATCTCTTTTCTAACATCTTGAGCTAGATTCAAAGTTTATTAAATTTTTAGTCCTCTCCTTTTTCTCAGCCATAAAAATGAAGCTGTAAATTTCTAACTTTAGTTGCTTTTCGTAACCTTGTTATGTGGAATCTTAGCCATCTGTTAATTAATGCTATTTTCTTATAATTCATTCATTGACCTATGGGTTATAAATAATTATACTTAATTTCCAAAAATGATGGCAAGATATTGTTAGTAATTTCTGTTTTAATTCTACCATGATCACAGATTTGCTGTAGCATTTTAATAATTAAAATGTATTAGCATTTTCTTTGGTCAGTTTTTATAAATATTTTAGGTGTCCTTGAAAATAATTTGCATTCTATGGTTGTGGGGTGCATCAAATCATGTCTTATCGAGTCAAATTTGTTAATCCTTTTGTTTAAATCTGTGCCTTATTATATATTTTTTGTCTTTTCCATGATATTGGGAAAGTCGCTTTAAAAACCCCTATAATAATTATGAATGTCTCCTTGTAGTTATATCAGTTTGGTTTATAATATTTTCAAATGATTATGTTAGTTGCATACAAATTCAAAAGTGTTTTATCTTACTGGTGAACTGAACATTTTATTCTTAAAATGTGCCTCGCTTTATTCCTTTTAATGCCTGTTGTCCTTAAGTTTACTCATTTTGAAATAATGTATGTATTTTAGTTTTTATTTTTTATCATTTTTACATGGTACAGTTGAAGAAACAATTGTACTTTGAAGTAACCTTTCTGTATGTTTTATATACAAATATGGGTCTTTTAGTGTAATCTTACAGTCTTTGTCTTCTCACTGACTTTCCAATTTATTTACATTGAGTATAATTACTAAACTTTTTGAGTTTACAATTTTTTTTTTGGTAACTATTTCCCAAACCTGCTTTCTTAAAAAATTTATTCCTGTTTGCTTTCCATTGGTAGATTAGTTTATATTATTCCATTTTGTTTACTATTTATTTGGAATTCATTTATTATTGTACTTTCTATTAGTGGCTGTGCTAGAGGCTGTTAAAAACACATTTGACTTATTATTATAATACTAATTTGTACTTTTATTCTTCTTTCTTTCTCCCAGACGATGCAAAGATCTTAGAACACTTTAAAATCAATGTATCTATCTATAAATCTCTATTTCATTCATATATATGGATGTCTATGTGTATTTGAATATGTATCTATATATCTGTACATGATTATTTTTCTTAAATTCTGCTGTATAAAAATGTCCTCATTTTACTTTCACTCTTATTTTCACTGGGTATGGAATTAAAAATTGGTAGGTTTTTTTTTTCTGCACATTTGATATGGTTTGGCTCTGTGTCCACATGCAAATCTCACCTCGAATTGTAATTCCGGTCATCCCCACAGGTCAAGGGAAGGACCAGGTGGAGGTAATTGAGCAGGTGTGGATAATTGACCAGGTGGAGGTAACCAAATCATGGGGCTGATTTTCCCCACGCTGTTCTCAGGATAATTAGTGAGTCTCACGAGATCTGATGGTTATACAAGCGTCTGGCATTTCCGGGTCTTGCACTCATTCTCTTCCTGCTGCCCTGTGAGGGGGAACCTTCCGCTATGACTGTAAGATTTTTTGAGGACCCCGGGTCAAGTGGAACTGTGAGTTAATTAAATTTCTTTCCAAGTTACCCGGTCTTGGGTAGTTCTTTATAGCAGCATGAAAATGAACTGATAGAACATTGAAAATATTAATTTATTTCCCTTGGTTCCATTGTTTCTGTTAAGAAATCAGCTTTAAAGAAAATTCAGCTCTTTGTTTGTATTCTTCCATTTTACCGCATGGTAGCTTTGTGAAGATTTCTTTAATTTAGTGTTCTTTGGGAATAATTGGATGTTTGAATCAGTAAAGTGATGTCTTTAATTAGCTTTGGAAAGCTCTTGCTTAATACTACCTGTGTTCCATATACTTCTCTTTCTAAAGTTCTGAGTACGCATATGTTGGAACTTTGCACTGTGTCCAATATGTCTCTTACCCATTCATGCTTTTGTCTTTCCACTATGCTTAATTCTCAATATTTTTGACATAACTTAGTTTTCGAATTCTCTCTTCAGCTGTGTCTAATTTACTGTTAAACACATCTCATTTTAAAATTTTAGCTCTTGTATTTGTAAATTAGAGATTTTTGAGTTTTTTTTTTAAAGCTGCAAAGTAATTTTCATAGTTTTGTTTTCTACTAAAACTTTTGTTCAAATTCTTGAATTAAACAAGCAGTTATTTAAAAGCATAAGTCTAATAATTATATCCAGTCTCCCTTTAAATCTGCTATTAATTTTTAAATATTAAATGTTGATAAAATTTACTGTTACTTTCCCTTTATGTTATCTCATTTTCATGTTTGTTGAGTATTATACTTGAAAATTGTTTATGGACATAATCTGAGGCCTAGAATGATGTTTTCTTCTTAAGGGGATTTTGTTGGTGGCCTCTCCTCCATAGTTTCCAGTTTTTTCATTTGTCCTAAACAAGAGAGCTCGTATTATTTAGTCCTCTGTTACAGAAAATGCCCTGAATTTTATCCGTTTAAAATATTGACATCTGTTTGTGTCCACTTTCTACGATTACCCTAAGCTTAGCAGTTTCTTGAAAAGTTCAGTAATGATCAAATGAAGTGATTCAGTGTTTTCCTTTGCACATGATTTAGGTGTTCTAAAATGTATGTTTTCGGGTCCAGAAATAATATTGCTTTATCATTGTTAAACTAAATTTTAAATATATTCACCAAGGAGTATTTTCATTTGAAATAATTGATACTGAGTTCTGTATATCTCTTGGCAATGTTTGTGGAAGCCATTTTTAGGGGTGTGGTATGGAGGACATATAATTAATACTAAAGATGTTTCTATTCCTGTTAGCTGGTATACGTAATTTATCTAAAAAGTTAGCTCAGGGTTTCTGGCTTTCTAACGTCTATACTAGGGAAGTTATAAGTGATAGTGGCAAAAAAGAAGAAAAAGGTGTTGTGGCCCGGCGAGGTGGTTCACACCTATAATCCCAGCACTTTGGGAGGCCGAGGTGGGAGGATCATGAGGTCAGGAGATCAAGACCATCCTGCCCATGGTGAAACCCCATCTCTGCTAAAATAAAAAAAACAATTAGCCAGACATGGTGGCACACCTGTAGTCCCAGCTCCTCAGGAGGCTGAGGGAGGGGAATCACTTGAATACAGGAGACTGAAGTTGCAGTGAGCCAAGATCGTGCCCCTGCACTCCAGCCTGGGGAAAGAGCAAGACTCTGCCTCCAAAAAAAAAAAAAGAGGAGGTCTTATATCAAAAATGTTTTGAAGTCATGACTTAGCCTCTCATTAGCTGTATTACATTGGACCTGTTCATTATCCTTTTTAAGCCTCAGTTTTCTAGGTTGTTAAAAGGGACTGGACAGTGGCTATTTCATAAAATTTACATGATGATAAAATATGCATATAAAGTGCTTAAAATACTGCCTAGCACTCTTTAAATACTCAATAGATCTTACCTGTTCATTTTATTTTAATGATAGGGCCTTATTACTTGCTATTTAAGAATGGAGATTGATTGAGGCAGAACTCATTCTCTCTGGCTTTGATAATTTAGCTAGTACTTACGTAAACACATATTTCTATAAAGCACATATAGGGCAACCTCTAACTCAAGCTGTACCTCATTATAATTTTCACAAGAATTACTTTCAAGATCTGATTTCCTGACTCTATATATGTACAATTGTTCTGGAACCCAATTTAGAGCTGAAATTTATGCCTGTTTAATTTGATACTATGTCTATCCTTGATTCTTTTATCTATTACAGAAGTTAGCATGTTTGTCCACAAATAACAATGTATTCATTAAGGCCATTGATAAAAAAAATGTTAGATTTAGTAGAACCAAGGTGTTGTTGCAGTATGTTATATGTAACATAATCTGGCTTAAAAATCTTAATATACTTTTAACAAAAAGAGGCACATTTAATGTGGCATGAGCCATCGCTCTGGTGGTTCATCAGATCATTATAGCCTTTTCTAAGGGTAAATGAACTTTCATGTTTACTGATTCCTCCAGGTGTTTCCTGGGTATCAAGTCATTGGGTTAACTTGTAGTTTTTATAATCTGAAGACTGGGGCATCATTTGACTATTTGCAAAATTTTGATACTCTGGAATTTTGCTAGATTTTTCCACAGGTTACTGCTATAAGATTCTGCTTACACTTCCCACAGTATGATCATTTGTTGCTGAGATAATTGCACTTATTAAGAGGAATCATGTGGGGGTTTTTTAGTACACATTCATAGATAACCTCAAGCTCAGCTCCCCTTTTAAAAATAGCCAGTATTTATACTATGTTTTTTAATTGCTAAAAACTAGTGCATATTTTTTGAGATCCATTTTACTTGATACTATAACATAAATTTTTGACTAAAGAAGATGACATTATCTTCTTCCCACCATTTGTCATGAAAGAAATCATTTTTGATGGGAGGAAATGATAGGTTTGGTGTGTCTTTCAACAAACATATTTTTCACTTTAATAGAGCAGTTGTGTCATAACTCTTCCCATGACAGCCAGGTAGAATTAGATGCATTAAAAATCATCAGACGAAAGTTAAGATTACAATATAAAATGTTTAAATATATATTAAAACTTTAAATATGTACATTATAAAGGACTAAGTCAAAAAAGAATGAGGTGACAATTTTTTAGAAATCATTATTTGGTCACTATGTTTTATAGACCAACATAATTTTAAAAGTACAAAAGACATTAGCAAATTAAGGATTCTTATTTTTCAGTGGACAAGACAGAAACCCAGAGAGGGGAATAGCTTCCCCTAAATCACATGGTTTTGGTGGTGAGAAGAGCGATGTCACTTTCAGTATTTTGACTACTCACTCTTGTAACTCAAAAGCTTACTGTGTGGCAAGACCTGGCTTGGCAGAAGATTTAGTAAGTATATCCTGTTCAATCTTATTGCGGGAGGAAAAAAAAGGCAAAATGAAACTTATGAAATACTTGCTTAAGTCAGAAAAAGAATCCACCAGTTTCGCCTTTTCTTTGATGTTTGAATTTGCAGAATGACCTTTGGGATGAAAGAAATAAAAGATACATTCTAGTGCCACCATGTGTAGAAGAGGCAGGATCAGGCTTGTGGCAATAAAATAATGTTGCAAGGACTTAAAGGTTTCTTCAACAATTATCATAGAAAAGTTCAGTTGTTTGTTCTGAACAAAATGAAGTGATGGGCTGCAGGAACAAAATAAAAATATTGAACTCCTGAGAACTATTCAAGCTATTCCTCTACATCGGGCACAGTAAAATGTAACAGCATGACTGGGTAACATGTTTTACTTACTTTTTCTTCTATATTTAAACATCTCTGCATTCTCTTTCTCTTGTTTCTGTCACACTCTTTCTCTTCTTTTACCTGTTCAATGCATCTTCAAAATTTATCTCTGACTTTTTATCTGCATTACTTTTTCTATTGTTGTTTGAGACGGAGCCTCACGCAGGCTGGAGGGCCATGGTGGGATCTTGGTTCACTGCAACCTCAATCTCCTGAGTTCAAGAGATTCTCATGTCTCAGCCTCCCAAGTAGCTGGGATTACAGATGCCCGCCACCACGCCTGGCTAATTTTCGTATTTTTAGTAGTGATGGAGTTTCACCAAGTTGCTTAGTTTGGTCTCAAACCTCTGACCTCAAGTGATCCACCCTCCTTGGCCTCCCAAAGTACTGGGATTACAGGCGTGTGCCACTGCACCTGGCCTTATATGCATTACTTTTTATCTGCATAACTTGTTGCTCACACAGTGTGTTCCCTTCTGCACTGGTACATCTTCAAACTTGATCTCTCAAAATTCCTCCTGAGAAACTTTCTTTAGTAGCTTGCTATTCTAGAGTAACAGGGAGAGGATATTCCAGGGTGTGAGAGCTGTGTCCCTGCTCTCAAGCATCTTTCTCTCTTGGAATAATTACTCTTTTAGATTTCTAAATGGCAAGTGAGGAAAAAAATACAATTTAAGCCAACTACTGACTTCCACAATGAATTTTATGCTGTTAAAAAAAATCCTGTTTCCTAAGCCATTATATAAAACGAGTAATTTTTATATCCCCATTAGCAAGTAGGTAGTAAAATTTTAAGGTGAGTGTATCTATAGCAAATATATCAAGTGTTTTTTTAAAAGTCTGTTTCAAAAGTAGTTAAATTTTGGATACTGAGTTTATATGCCCCCTTTCTTTGTATATTTTATCCTTAAATAGCATTGACAGTTGCACTTAGGTGGCAAATAATAGTGAAAATGAGTTTTTCTTTCCTTTTTGATATAGTTAGCAAGGCAATAATATTGGGTATATTGAAAATGGCAACATTTTAGTTTAATTATGTGCATTGATTCTCATATCCATATGGTCAAGTAATTGGTGATAACTATATGACATAGCTATTTTGCAGAGATTTGTTATTCAATCACATAAATAAGCAGTGCTTTTTTAAATCAAAAGACATAGAAGCAAAAGGAAGTACATAACCCAGTGGATTTTATTGTTCATAGCTTCTTTCTAGTTGCCTATTTCACATATAAAATGGAGTCTATTTTATCTCCTATATTCAATTGTCCAGTTGGAAAATAAATTTACAGTAAAAGAATGATGACTGAAAAATAACCCCTGTTGGACAGTATTTTCCATTTTCACAAGCCCCAATGGAGCAATCCAAGTTTTGTTCCATTTTGGAGTCAAAATTATGTTTGCTATTACTTGTTTCATTGGAGGGTCTCTGTTGCACTTCACATCACAGCAAATACGAAGTCAGTGATTTTATCTATAAGCACAGTTACCTTGACCAGCCTTTTCAAGGATGCTTAAGTCCAGCTGTCATGATTACATATAATCATAGGCTCTCCAGCCTCTTCTCAAATTTTTGGATAAGAGAAAATGTATTGTTTTATGAACTGTTAATTCCAGAAAGTTTTAGGTAAAAAGTATATCTATTTTTAATCCAAATATCTTCTTCCCTGTAATTGTTCCATTGAGTCTTCTTGTTTCCTGCTAAGCTGCACAGGCTTGGTTTAAACTGTCTGATTCCGATGTTCTTGAAAGCAGCTTGTATGGCTCTTCAGAGGGGTGGTTTCTGTTTATAGAGTGGCCATTCCATTTTCCCAATTCCTGCCTTCATCAGAGGAGGAGGAGTTTTTCCCCTCCTGTAGATCAAGTCAAGAGGAGTTTTTGCTCTCCTGTAGATGCACTTAGGAATATTGAGGTTTCCTCTAAAGGATGGGAAAGAAGTGGCATAGAAAGAGAGAGACAGAGCAAGATAGGGAGAGAAAAATATGTAAAAGAGATAAACACAGAAAAACAGAGACAGCAGAAGGCAGAGGTGCCAGGAGGGAAGAGCATGGCCAGGGGCTGTATGAACATTTGTCAGTATTCCCATAAACTTCTTGCTGTTAATATTTCATTTTTTAAATGCAACCCAAGGTCAATATATTTTGGCTATCTCATCACACTGTTGATTCGCATTGAGCTTTCAGGCAAAACAGCTCCTTTTTAAAAACTAACGTAACAGTAATTTAACATTCATTGAGAGTTGAATCTGTGACTCAACAACCTTTTAAGGTCATTTAATCCAACAGCATTCATAAAAGATCAGTACTGTTTTTATTATACCTGTTTTATGGATGAATAAATGGAAACACAAAGAGGTTAAATAACTTGTTCCAGTTCATGTGGTAAGTGGTAGAGCAAAGATTCCAGACCATCTTTCCTGTCCTGAGCTTATTTTTGATAAAGCTTAGTTTTGATAAAGTCTAGACTTTATTTATCTATATTAATTTTATTTTTCGTGAATTTGGCTCATTTCATCCTGCTATTTTTAATCTCAACTCAGCTATGCGTTGGCTATTTCTCAGATTTATTTTTATGAGAAAATAACCAAATCACTTTTTTCTTATTCAAAGCACTCATGGACTTGATAAACAGCATGGCCAAGGGTGGTGTATAATGGCTTTCCCTAACCACCTGCACACTACTTGTTGCTTCTCACTAGCCAGTTCTCATTTTATTCTGGTTCACTTTTCTTATCGTTCTTATTACTGCCTTTGAGATAAGTGATAAGTAAGGACCTTGATCTTGTGGTTCACTATTTTATCCCTGGTCTCAATCACTTTGTAAGGCATGTGAGAGTTATTTAAATGTTATTTACACAAAGGACTTTTGGGAATGGTTCATAAACTATTCACTAGTCATAGTTATTAAAATGTTTAATACTTTCTCTGTATGTATCAAGTGTTAGGCCATATACAAGCAAAATGAACACATGGAGCTGATATTATTTTTGCTGTAAAGATTTTATTTTTTTCTGATACTTGCTTTCATTTAGTTTGATGGGTATATATGATAGACAGAGAAATATGGGCACAGACCAGGACTCAACATAGCAGAATTTTATGTACCTGTTTTTTTTTAAATATATTTTACCAATAAATAGGAATCATGCCACATTAACTTATTTATATAATGTCTACTGTGAGGTCATGTGTCTAACAGATATTTTCTGTTATTAATTGAGGAGAGTAAATATCACCTGGTGACATCAAACAGGCCAGACAGAGACAAAACTCCTTATCTGAGGAATGTGTAAGAAATTAAATTTCCTTATTATTTAAAGTCAGCATTTGGTTCCAGGCCTCTTTCCAAAAAGAAACTTATAACTGGAATTCCCATACATCTCCAGAATGCATGCATGCCAAAACTCGTTATGTAACCCCTGCTGACATTAAGGCACTAAAATGTCTACAAATATAATCCTTTATCATGATCTACATGGCTAATAGGGTCCAAAGGACCCTTAAGCTCCCACTTTAAGGTACATAAATGTTCCCAAGGAAAATCTGCCACAGCACATTCACTCCTCTCTTGCTGAGGTACTCACCGCACTCCTCTGCAGTGTACATCTATCTAATAAAACTTTCCTTTTCAAATCTATACTGTCGTCAATAAATTCTTCTTACCGACCTTCAAGTTGACCCCTTTCCACTGCCGTGGCCCTGATACCTCGCTTGGCGTTAATGATAGACGGAATATACGAAAGGGAAAGTCGTACCTTATTGGAGAAACTGAATGCCTAGATTTTCATTTTGATTCCTTTATGCATTTAATATTACAATTTAAAAGACATTCTGTGTCTGGGCTCAAAAATTTATGTATAAGAAAATATTTATAATACAGGTTTTTGGGATTTGGTGGAGTTAATGAAGAGAATTTACTTGAAAGAAGTAGAGATAGATGTTAATCTTTTCTTTTGCAAGATAAATTTTGGATTATTCTTTCAAAATAGCATCTTTAAGTTTTCATTTTGGTAATACCATATATTCTGATAAGTTGATGGATGTTTCATGGTGTGAATCACTGCTTACAATAATTTTTTTCCATCTCCTTTCACTGAAATGTTGAGATGTTTCCTGTTTCTTTAAAATAATTTGAGTGTTCATCTTGATTCATAATCTTTTTCCGTATCTCAAGTATTTGTGCTTCCTGTTTTAAGCAGGAACAGCTGAAAATTTTGAGAACTCACTTAGGGAAACATAAACAACAGGTTTAAAGTACCAAAATGGAGCATTGCCTTCTTTCTCCCGTCTTTTTAATTGTTAAATGTAAATGCTTTAGACTGAATATCCATAAAATGTAATGGTTCTGTTGTCTTCCAGTTTCTTCACATGTTTTTAAAAATGCAACTTTTTTTTTTTTTTTTTTGTTAAGGGTGCTACAGTTTTTGCGTGTCTTTTCTATTCTCTAAGCTTTTAGTGCACAAAGAAATCCTTATAATAGCCCTGTTTTCAACTTTCATTGCAAAAAGTTGGCCGGGGTACAGAGTCTCTGAACTCTTAATTCCAGTGCGCCCCAATGTGCTGTGAATGGAAATCAGCTGATCCTAATTGCGCCCTAATGGGAGGGCTTCCTGGAAAGCAGTTTTCTACATGTAACACTTCAGAAGCCATAGAAGGCCCAGCAAGTGGAGATAACAAAAATTGCTCGAAATCTGAAGTCTAATAACCTGGAGTTACACAAGCCAATTTCTGTCTCACAGGACACTTTGGGTTGATGACTGATCTCGGCTGTGTATTCTTACAGGGTAAACAAGGCACATCTATATGCTGGACTAGAACTTAGCAATAAGTGTTTTGCTTTAATTAACAAAAACATGAAAGAAAACATAAGTACTAATTTCCTTTTCCACCTTTATAGATACTCAATTCAATTCATTTCCTCATTTCTGTCATAATTCCAGGCCCTCCAGGGTCATTGTCTCCTCTAAATCTCTTAAGCCAATCATGACCAGGATAAAACGAATTAAAATAGTCTGCTGCCTTCTTCTCTCATTGATGAGCACTCATGTTTTCTTCCATAATTTTTCAAAGAAAGTAAAACATTTATTATTAATTTCTATTCCAGTGGGTATATATGTGTTCTTTGCCATGGTAGATTACAAACTCATCCTTTCATCTGATCGTGAGAAACCAGCAGACAAGCCTAAATTCGGAGGCATTCTTCAAAAATAACTGACCTGTACCACTGAAAACTATCAATAACATGAAAGACCAAGAAAGGCAGAGAATGTTACAGATAAAGGAGACTAAAGAGATAGGACAACTGAATAATCCAGGATTGTCTTTTGCTTATAAAGGGTACAAATAGCTCTTAAAAAAGACCTATAGATTAGTTGCGTTACGTGTTAAAGTTACTTTTCACACCTGTAATCTCAGCTACTTGGGAGGCTGAGGCAGGAGAATTACTTCAACCCAGGAAGTGGACATTGTAGTGAGCTGAGATCGTGCCACTGCACTCAAGCCTGGGCGACAGAGCAAGACTCTGTCTCAAAAAAAACACAAAAAAACAAAAAAACTTGGCCCTCCATGTTGAATCCTTCTTAGAGAGGGCTGACTTCTCTGGTGGGTGCTGTGTCTGACCTCTCCTCCAGAAACAGCCTCCCAGCTGTGATGGTTCGTCCAGACCCAAGTTAATATCTATAATTTTATGTACAATGCTTGGTATTCCAGAGATTCTATTATTTGCATATTATTTTTCTACCTTTATGCTTTTATTTATTTATTTATTTATTTATTTATTTATTTATTTTTGAGACGGACTTTCGCTCTTGTTACCCGGGCCGGAGTGCAATGGCGCGATCTCGGCTCACCACAACCTCTGCCTCCCGGGTTCAGGCAATTCTCCTGCCTCAGCCTCCTGAGTAGCTGGGATTACAGGCACGCGCCACCATGCCCAGCTAATTTTTTGTAGTTTTAGTAGAGACGGGGTGCTTTTATATTTTTATTTAAAAAGTTATATTTCAAAATATATTTTGTTTGCCCTATCAGTGCTCCCAAATCATTCAAGGTGATTTGTCATTAGAATAGACAACAGAAGGTTTTCTTTTTTTAATTGTACTTTAGGTTCTGGGGTACATGTAAAGAATACACAGGATTGTTGCATAGGGACATACATGGCAAGGTGGTTTGCTGCCTTCATCCCCCATCACCTATGTCTGGTATTTCTTCCCTTGTTATCCCTCCCCTAGCCTCCCAACTGACCACAGTGTGTGATGCTCCCCTCCCTGTGTCCACGTGTTCTAATTGTTCAATACCTGCCTATGAGTCATAACACGTGGTGGTTGGTTTTCTGTTCTTCTGTCAGTTTGCTGAGAATGATGGTTTCCAGATTCATCTATGTCCCTATGAAGGACACAGACTCATAGTTTTTTATGGCTGCGTAGTATTCCATGGTGTATATGTGCCACATTGTCTTTATCCAGTCTATTGCCGATGGGCGTTTGGGTTGGTTCCAGGTCTTTGCTATTGTAAACAGTGCAGCAATGAACATGTGTGCATATGTCCTTATAATAGAACAATTTATAATTCTTTGGGTATATACCCAGTAATGGGATTGCTGGGTCAAATGGAATTTCTATTTCTAGGTCCTTGAGGAATTGCCACACTGTCTTGCACAATGGTTGCACTAATTTGCACTCCCACCAACAGTGTAAGTGTTCCTATTTCTCCACCTCCTCTCCAGCATCTGTTGTCTCCAGATTTTTTAATGATCACCATTCTAACTGGTGTGAGATGGTATCTCAATGTGGTTTATTTGCATTTGTCTAATGACCAGTGACGATGAGCATTTCTTTATATGTTTGGCCTCATAGATGTCTTCTTTTGTAAAATGTCTGTTCATATCCTTCGTCCACTTTTGAATGGGTTTGTTTTTTTCTTATAAATCTGTTTTAGTTCTTTGTAGATTCTGGGTATTAGCCCTTTGTCAGATGGGTAGATTACAAAAATTTTTTCCCATTCTGTTGGTTGCCAGTTTGCTCTAATGATTGTTTCCTTTGCCGTACAGAAGCTCTGGAGTTTAATTAAATCCCATTTATCTATCTTGGTTTTTGTTGCGATTGCTTTTGGTATTTTAGCCATGAAGTCCTTACCTATGCCTATGTCCTGAATGGTTTTGAGTAGGTTTTCTTCCAGGGTTTTTATGGTTAGGTCGTATGTTTAGATCGTTAAACCATCTGGAGTTAATTTTAGTGTAAGGTGTCAGGAAAGGGTCCAGTTTCTGCTTTCTGCACACTGCTACCCAGTTTTCCCAATACATTTATTAAACAGGGAATCCTTTCCCCAGTGCTTGTTTTTTCTCAGGTTTGTCAAAGATCAGATAATTGTAGATGTGTGGTGTTGCTTCTGAGGCCCCTGTTCTGTTTCACTGTTCTATGTCTCTGTTTTGGTACTGCAGTAATCAAAACCATGCTGTTTTGATTACTGTGGCCTTGCAGTATAGTTTGAAGTCAAGCAGCATGATGTTTTATTGATCATGATCAAGTAGGCTTCATCCTGGGGATGAATTGTCCCCTATGGCAGGGATGACAAACACACATGCTTATAAGGGTCAAGCTGACTGCAAATGAGAGAAGCAGCCAGGGCACATGAAAAAATATCTCTCTATATATATTCACTTTCCTCTTAACTCTATAATAAAAAATCACCATGCATGTGATAATAAATGGTAACATAGGTATCTTACAATCAAAGACAGAAAAGTTATATAAAAGCATGAAAGATTAAATTTACCTGAGATTTTGGCAGATTAAACTACTGCTAACGTGGTTAATATTCTCTCGTCCTTTCTCCATGTTCTCACATATACATATACACGTTAAAATACGTGTAAGGGGAATCATGTACCTGGAAGCTTTCTCATGTAATAAGTACATATGTATCTAATCATTCTATAATATCTGAACACTTTTTCATTGTATATTTGTGCAATAATTTAAGTGGTAAGTCATCTATTGATGGACACGGAAGTTTACATTTTTTTGTACTGAAATACGTCGCACTGCAACATACCCATTTATTTAGGTTTTTTGTTGCTGTTACTGCAGAGCCAAAGTTTTGTTTTTTTGTTTTTTTTTTTGAGATGGAGTCTTGCTCTGTCACCAGGCTGGAGTGCAGTGGCGCAATCTTGGTTCACTGCAACCTCCGCCTCCTGGGTTCAGGCGATTCTTCTGCCTCAGCTTCCCAAGTAGCTGGGACCACAGGCACATGCCACCACGCCTGGCTAATTTTTGTATTTTTAGTAGAGATGGGATTTCACCATGTTGGCCAGGAGAGTCTTGATCTCTTGACCTCGTGATCTGCCCGCCTCAGCCTCCCAAAGTGCTGGGATTACAGGCGTGAGCCCCCGCACCTGGCCAGAACCAAAGTTTCTATGCATTGAAATTTAGACTTGGATTGCAAATATGACCTCCAGAATTCCCTAAATAATTGTGAATTACACTCCTAAAAAGAAGCAAATCCATAAACTCATGCCATGGATGATTAAAGGAAGCTTGAATTACTCAGAGGCATTTTTATTTTCAAGAAAGATACTTGGAGAACAGAGTGAATTAATTCAAGAAAATAAATACTGAATATTTGATTTGTAGGTATCCTTTTAAAGTCCAACAACAGAAACCTCAGGATATGCCACATAGCTAGTAAACGGATACATTTATGGGGATGAGAAACATGGTGTGACTGCAAAACTGAGTGTTAATCATTTCTTTTTTAACTTGTATGCTTTCCTTAAGGAATTTGTTAGGACCTTTGATTGCTGACTTTTATTTTGATTACTGGGATAATAAGAGTATGTATGAAGTGATTCAGGCACTCAGAACATATAGAACTCTTTTTGAAATATTTAGTCTTTCAATTCTACCTTCATTTAATGCTTATATAAAGGACATCTCCTGATTAGCCCCTGGGAGAAATCTGAAAAATGAACCATCTTTATAGGGTAAATAAAAAGGAGAACATGAGAGAGAGCTGTTTTGCATGAGCATGGGACAAAAGAGCAGAAGAGATTTGGGTAAGGAAAAAGAAAACTTGGTGGTTTTGCTGGAAGGAAGGTACACACTTAATGAAAGAGAATGAAAAATTGGAATTTATTTTCTGATCACTGTAATTATCAGTAATGGTCAATTGTAATTATTACAATTTAGAAAAATGAAGGAATCTGGCTGGCACTCAGGCATTTAGTTGCCATGTTATGACGATATCATTTGGAAAGCTTTCATTTGCATTCATGGAGATGAATAATTTCTTTTTGATTTAATGAGAAGAAAGCAAACTTCGTCTGCTTCATTTTATATCTTACAATCTGCTGGAGAAATGTCTCATTTCTATTCCTTTTATGCAAATGATATGCATTATGATCACAGAGGTTTAGCAACTTTTTCTCCCTTTTGTTGTAATTTCTCCTCTTTGAGGGAAGCATTTGGTCCCCAGTGGCCTATGCCTTACCACCTAATAGCATGCTCCAGCTGCTGAGCACTCTCTACAGTGGAATAACTCATTGGATAAAACGTGATAGTATTTCTGTTTTGTGTTACAGATCATGCTCTTCTGCTGATAAGAGTTGTCACATTTATTATGCTATAGCTTCCTTGTGAGAGAGTATGTGTCCTTACTTTTCAGATAAGAAATCTGACTCAGAATTAAAAACATTTTTCTTTTAATTTTATTTTTCTCCTGTTCCAGTGCCCCTTTAGATGACATAAGAAGGTCAAAATTTATTTTCCCAGAAATTATTCATTATGCCAGTGCCATTTACTAAAAGAAAATCTTTCCTCCTAAAATGACAATATCATTTTTATCATATATTAATTTCTGTCCATTTGGATATGTGCATGTATGTGTGTATCTATACATAAATATATGTACACATGTATATGTATACATAAATTATGGACTCCTTTCACTCTAAACAACAAATTCATTGTTAGAGAAAAATCTGCCTTATGTAATATTTAAACTAACACGTTAATACAAGTAATATGAACAAATCTCTAAAAATTAGTATAAATTATATAAAAATTCGATAGATGATGGATAAGTTATAGACTGATTATTTACAGAAGAACTGCTACAATCTCAGTAACAGTTAAGAGATTGTGAATTATAATCCAATATGAGACTGATTTTTACCTATTAGTGAATGAAAAGAGAGTAAGCACTAAAAAAGCAAATAATCTCTTTGATAAGATTTGCATGTTTTATGAATGTAGAATAAACTGTGGAAGGTTATACATTATGCCTTGGAGAAACGGGGTCGTATTAATAAAGCAGGAATAAAAATGGAAGCAAGATTATTAACTTTTAAAATATTTTTAACTTTAAAAAATATTCATGTATTACTTTTGCAAATTAAAAATTAGTGTGATGAAAATTGGCAAAAATGAACATCTAGAAAATTATAAAATGTTAAAGAAATTCAGAAAAACAAACATTCTCTTCATATGTTTTAATTTGAATTCTTCAAAATTGGTCATGGAAATAAAGATTTGTTTTCAAGTAGTTTATTTGGAAAGTGATACTAAAAAGTTCTGTTACGGGAGTAGGAAAGTGAAGCAGGGTAGAAGGCAGTCAGTTAGGGTATGTGACCACGCCCTTGGCCACTGCATGTTATCCTGGTCAAGGGCCAGAAGAGCTGAGGTATTTATGTTCCAACTCTGGTCATATGGACATTGATTCCAGAGGGAGGAATTAGCTAATCTTTTGAAATGTAGTTCACGTCAGAGTATTCCATCACTTTAGAGTCCCAGCCACAATTTTTAAACATTAGTTTTAATTTGTGCATGTGTGTGTGTGTGTGTTTTCTGTTATTAAAGTGAAATTTAACTGATATTCCACAGGTAAAATAAAGGACCTATAAGAGAGACTGCAGTTTATTATAAATACCTTTATGCCT
Source organism: Sapajus apella (assembly GCF_009761245.1). Lineage (NCBI taxonomy): Eukaryota > Metazoa > Chordata > Mammalia > Primates > Cebidae > Sapajus > Sapajus apella. The sequence goes on from NW_022437053.1 coordinate 2,103,185, forward strand.
TCTCTTTTAACCCTCTCGCTGTCATATTTCATATACATACACTTATATGTTTACATCAGCTTCTATTTTCAGAAGGCTTTTTTAGTATTTGATTATTTTGTTATGAATCACAATATCTGTAACACTGTGAGGTTTTAAACACCTTTCAGCATTTTAATATTTTTTTTACTATTCTCAAAATGGGCCAAGCACATTTCAAAGCTAAAAATTATTTCTCAAATAGATGTGGTTATCTGTTGCCTGGTTTTTGTAATTGAATTACAAATTGATGAATCTTCCGGAATCTCCTCTTGATTAAATTCTCATTTCAATTTTGGTGGCTTTGTTGTTTAATGAATGAAGGACATCTTTGAATTGATCTGTTTGATCAAGCTCTCTGGGCATCTGCCACATTCTTTACTTGTCATGATTTGACACTCAGCTGATTTCAAAATGACAGCAACAAGATGATTTTTCTCTTCCTTCTTCTCTATAGTCAACCTGGTTTAGAGCCTGTTTATTAATTTTTTCATTGCAATATAGTACACTGTTGTTTTTATAATACTGTGTACAATGGGTTATTTTCTAAGATTTGTAGAACCAATGAAGTACGTTTGCGTATGTGTATTTTGTTTTGTTTTAGAGATGGGGTCTCCCTCTGTTATCCAGGTTAACTTGTGGTGGTGTGATCATAGCTCACTGCAGCCTTGAACTCCTGAGATTAAGTGATTCTTCCCCCTCAGCATCCTGAGTAGCTAGGACTATAGGTGTGCCTGACGACACTTGGCTAATTTTTAAATTTTTTGTAGAAGTGGGGTCTCGCTATGTTGCCCAGGCTGGTCTTGAACTCTGGCCTCAGGTGATTCACCCATCTTTGCCTTCGAAAACACTGAAATTACAGGCATAAACCACAGCACCAGCCTGATGCATTTGTGAAAGTCACCACAACGGGTGCAAAATTATGACAAATGGATGTGGTTTAATAAGAGGGTAGGATTCAGAGAATTTTAGTTTTTTATATTTAGGAAAAGTCTAGAGAAAAGCTATGTATGTAAAAAATACTGGTAGTCTTATTAGATAAAAATAATTAATACTTCCTTCGGTGGGCCAAGAAGTATCAAATTCAACAAATCCCTTAGGGATTGCAAATTGTAAAGCTCATTTCTGAAAATGGATTTAGGAATGATAACATGATTAAAATAAACTGAAATGCAAATAGTAATAATGGATTATGTAACATACCCATGGCTAGTAACCTTTGATTTTAAGAGAAATAAAATTAATCTTCATTTTAATTCCTTATATATTCATACTTCCATTAATTATAAACTTTGATGACCTAGTTTTGTCACGTGACTCATTTCCCCAGGAAAACTAAAACAAACTTGTGTGAGCTGAAGTGGACCTCACCTTTCCAATATTCACTTTAATCCACATCAGTGTTTTAAGAAGGTTAGTGGCCAGTTATCCTGCTGCGTAGAGTTCTTTTAATAGCCAGACCAGGTCCTCTACCTGGAGGAGTTTTTAGTCAGCACTATTTTTTAAAAACTAATTCATATGTGTGTATACGTGTGTACATATATATATATATATATATATATATATATTGCACTTTAGGTTTTGGGATACATATGCAGAACATGCGGGATTGTTGCATAGGTACATACATAGCAATGTGGTTTGCTGCCTCCATCCCCATCTCCTATATCTGGCATTTCTCCCCATGTTATCCCTCCCCAACCTCCCTACTCCCACTGTCCCTCCCCTAGTCCTCACAACAGACCCCAGTGTGTGATGCTCCCCTCCCTGTGTCCATGTGTTTTCACTGTTCAACACCTGCCTATGAGTAAGAACATGCAGTGTTTGATTTTCTGTTCTTGTCAGTTTGCTGACGATGGTTTCCAGATTCATCCATGTCCCTACAAAGGACACAAACTCATCATTTTTATGGCTGCATAGTATTCCATGGTGTATATGTGCCACATTGTCCTTGTCCAGTCTATTATCAATGGGCATTTGGGTTGGTTCCAGGTCTTTGCTATTGTAAGCAGTGCCAAAGTGAATATACGTCTGCATGCGTCTTTATAATAGAATGATTTATAATCCTTTGGGTATATACCCATATTCTAAAATCATGTATCCTTTTGAGTCTTATATTTCCATTTATTTCTGCTGGCTCTTACAGTGCTTTTGTCATTTTGATTGTGAGCTCATGTTCCTTGAAAATAGATCTGTGGTAATTCTTTGAAGCCTAGGCTATATTGTTTCTATACATAGGGTTTATGGTCACCTCTGAAAAGGTCTGAACATACTAGCAAATGAAGACAAGTTTAAAATTCATTTTTTACTTTCAAGTTTTCCATATGCCACAGTGTAGATTTAGGCCTCAAACCTTCAAACCCATGTTTGCTTGTAGTTACAAAATTTTAATTTACTCCTCTACCAATTGCCAAATTTGAGGCTAATACTCTGTTAAAGGGTGGATTGAGCTGTAGTTCATCTCACGTTGTGAATGGATCCCTGGAGCTAGGATTCTGCAGGGGGTTCCCATTAGATTGTCAGCACTGGACAGAATCTAGGCTTCTCTATTGGCCCTCATTCTTCTTGAAAACAGACACATCAAAACAAAAGCCAAGTTCCCCGAGATTTTGGCATATGCCAAATGGTGAAAAGCAACATCTAAGCTGGTTTTATCTGTTGGATTCCAACTGTCACTCAATTTTTGGTGTCTGATCAGTGCTTATTTTCTCATTAGTTCAGTTACTCATTTTTTTCTTTAACTCCAGAATTTGTAGTTTTTAAAAAATTATTATTTTGAGGATTGATGTATATTTATAGGAACCATGTAATGTCTTATTTTCTCTTGTATAAAATTTGGTGTTGTAATTTTGATTGTAGAGGGACATAAAAATTATGATATGCAAAACTTATTACAATTTTGATATATTTTATTAGAATCACACACACATGCACATATGCACCCTGTGTATAACACTGATTACCATATAAAGAACATTTCATACAAAGCTTTCTTGAGAAACTTCATTCTTTACATCTTCTTATCCTTTGACAAAAGTAATACATATTGAGTTAGAAAACAGAAAATATGGATAACGAAAGAGTTAAAAATTACTGCCACCTATTTATAGCAGCTGTTATCATTTGATTTGATGACAAATACAAAGTTATGTTATACAGGCTTTCTTGTAGCCTGCTTTTCTTCACCTAATAATGTATTGGAGATGCTTTTCTCCATTATTACATGCACTTCCAAAATGTTTTAAAAGACTCATAGTGTTCCATTTTATGTTAGCAAGATCTTTTTAAAAACTAGTCCTTTATCTTTTAGACTTATACCTTATAAAATTGTTATTTGTAAAATATATACACTTCCTCTATATGCATTGAATAAAATTGAACTTAAAAAAAATTATGCCTGTAATCCCAGCACTTTGGGAGGCCGAGGCAAGCAGATCACAAAGTCAGGAGTTCAAGACCAACCTGGCCAATATGGTGAAACCGTGTCTCTACTACAAATACAAAAATTAGCTGGGCATGGTGGTGCATGCCTGTAGTCCCAGTTACTCAGGAGGCTGAGGCAGAAGAATCGCTTGAACCTGAGAGGCGGAGGTTGCAGTGAGCAGAGATTGTGCCATTGCACTCCAGCCTGGGTGACAAAGCAAGACTGTCTCAAAAACAACATTATTTTCTTTTTGTTATTTCATATAATGTAATAATAACTGTCCTTGTATACAGATATGTATCCACATCATAGATTATTTCCTTTATGTAGATTCCTGTAAGTAGAGTTGTGAAAATCCCAAACAGAAATGTTCTTAAATATCTTTTATGATTGTTGCCAAATGGTTGTCTGGAAAATGTATTCCATCACCATTTCTGACCAGCACACTTTGACTATTTCAAACACTTGGAGCTTTATATATTTTTTCAATAATTATTAACTAAAAAAATTTTGGCTTTTTAATGATACAATATTTTTAAAGAGCAATTCTATTTATGTTTTAATTACTTTAATTATTATGCTATTTTTCTGTACTGATAAGGGTTTTTACATTTCTTCTGTTGCTAGTTCTTTAATGAAATTACCTATTTTTCTACTTGGCTCCAATGCTTTTCACCTTATTTTGAGAATCTCCATTAAGTTGAACCTTCATTATACCTGTGAAATGTTATTTTTTAGCTCTTTATTATTTGATGTTTAAAGGCTATCTTGGCATCCAGAAGCTTCAATCTTTACATACTTAATTTTTAAATTTGTGTTAGTGTCATTTCCTCTATTGCATTTGACTGATAAGTCATTCCCACCTCATATTGTTGGCAGTTTTTATTAAAAACTAATTTATATTCTAACTGAAATGTTTTAACCTATGATATAAAATGTGGATCTGACTTTACATTTTTAAACAACAGTTAGCCATATAACCAGTCCAAGTATGCCTGTATCATTAAAGTGAATTGGAATCAGGAGATGTGCCTCTTAGTATTTTACAAAGCTAAAATCATGTATAAAAAAGTGTTTTCTTCTACCTCTAACTTTGCATCCATTCATGCTTAAGTACAAGATGGCTGCTCATCTTATTTTATATGCTTGCATCATTAAATAAATCACTACACAGATTTTATTTCTTCCTAATTGTTGGCAAACTTTTCCTTTACTCTCATTTCTTATTGGCCAGTTTTGCCAGTGATAATATAGATTGCTTGTGGATGGACATGTCTAAAGGATATTTATATCTGTGCACAGCTAATTCTAGGCACACATCTAATGTCAAAGTAATGAGCATATAGCCTGCCCTTGCCTTTCTTCACAAGTTTCAGATTCTGTTGAAGGGAGCAAAAATAGAGCCTCTTTTTCTTCTGCAGTGACCATCCAAGTGAGGTAACGGAGTGTTCAATTAGCTGCCCCTATGGAGCAGCTCCCCCAGTTACACAGCAAGATGCTTTTGAAGCCTTCGTGCTTCCTGCTCAATTTCATTCTCTCTGGTAACATTTTCAACTGCATGAAGAATCCTCTTTATTTTAAAGGCATTCTTTCTATACCTTACTAGTCGGGCAATATTTCAGCTAAATCCCATATATATCAACTTTGTTGGCACATAGAGGAACATTTAAGTGTTATGCATGCACATTTCTCCAGTCCATCTTTACCTCTTCTATCTTTGAATCCATTCAAAGCTAGGGGAGACAGGCTGCCAACTGCGGGAGAAATTCTTGCCCCAGCCCTTCACATAGCTCACTCCAGACCTGCTGTCTTCCTGGAGAGGAAGATTTCAAAAGTCACCATGGAATACTATGCAGCCATAAAAAACAATGAATTCATGTCCTTTGTAGGGACATGGATGAACCTGGAAACCATCATTCTCAGCAAACTGACACAAGAACAGAAAAATCAAACACCACATGTTCTCACTTATAGGTGGGTGTCGAATAATGAGAACACATGGACACAGGGAGGGGAGCATCACACACTAAGTTCTGTCGGGGGGAACTAGGGGAGGGACAGCAGGGGGTGGGGAGTTGGGGAGTGATAACATGGGGAGAAATGTCAGATAGGGGTGATGGGGAGGAAGGCAGCAAACCACATTGTCATGTATGTACTTATACAACAATCCTGCATGTTCTTGACATGTACCCCAAAACCTAAAACGTAATATAATATTTTAAAAAGTCAGAGAAGGAAGTTGAATTGTCACTTTCCTTGAAATATGCAGTGTTGACAGAAAGTGTGAAAATTAACAGAAAATAAGGAATGCAGACACAGCAGTAGGACTTGTGGTAGAATCAATTCTTTTAACTCTGCCAGTACCGTAGGGAGTATGGAAGAATGCTGGGTTTGCATTTGGAAGCTTTGAGCCTGAGAACAGGCTCTGCCACTTAACTAGCTGTAAAGGTTAACTAGCTCTTCAACTCCAAGCCTCAGTTTCCTCATTTTTTTCTCACATGGATAGTGTAAGAGTAAAAGGAGGTAACATGTGAAAGTGTTTTGTAACCCAAAGGATTGTACAAAATATAAAGACGTGTTATTACTCTTATTCCTCAGAGAATGCAAACAGTGAGACAAGGAGAGAAGTTTATTTGTAGACCTTTCCTAGGAAGGCTTGTGGATAAAGAGTGCAAGGAGGATGACAGAAACAGGATGAGATAAGAATCACAGGTGGCTGGTCATCCTGGAGACTAAGCCTCAATGCATGTCCTGCAGAGAACCTGGTCATAACATTTAAGACTTGATTTATTTTGTCTGAAATAAGTACCATGAGAAGATGTTATTTTCTTACTGAGTGAATGAGTCCTGAAATTCAAATGTTTAGGAATAAATTCATATATCAATCCATTTTTCCATCCATCTACTCATCCAGATGATCAATATGCATTTTGTGCTGATTCTGCATAATATACTATGTTAAGCGCTATGATTGCAAACATGAAAAAAACAAGGTTTCTGCTTTGGAGAAGCTCAAAACCCAGAAGAGGAGATGTCTAGCAATTACAGACGTGGGTGTTCTCTTTTCCTTAAATAATCAAAATCTCAAAAGAAGGCCAGATGAATAAAACTAAACGTAGTCTCTAAAATCACTCTAGATACTTGGGTTAAAATTTAAAGGCTATTCTGTACCATATTGAGAGGCCCCTGGCCACACAGTATTGTTTCTGTTATCAGGCTGTTTACTGTTATTCTCATGTGGCTAGCACATAATTCCTATTTTAAAACTTTGAGATGTATTTAAACATTTTTTTCTATAAAGTCAAAACCAATCCACCATCTGAAATAATTGTGCTTGAGCATCTTGTAGTAAATAGGTCCAGTTACCAGATTCAACAAGAGTCTAGTGAAATAAGACTAAAGCAGGACCTTCCAAAATACATGGGTAGAGGGCAGGCTAATGATCTAGTTTCCATTCACACATTTCCTTTGAGAATATGTTCAACATCTACTTAATAGTGCTGAAGAAAACTCAAGTAAGGCATGTTTTGTCATGGTTTGTTACTTTCTATTCTGGGGATAGGAGTTGATCATTTTACATTTCACTAGTTATACAAAAATTCATATGTAGAGATCTAAGTTAACTGACAACACATTTTAGATTTGCTGATATTTTAATCATCTTTGTAGTTTGGTAGCTACTCACCTGGTTTGTCCGTCATGTGGCTCAGAAATGAGCCTTATATATTGTTTTTTTATTATTTATTTATTTTTTTAAATTGCATTTTAGGTTTTGGGGTACATGTGAAGAACATGCAAGATTTTTGCATAAGTACACACGTGGCAGTGTGATTTGCTGCCTTCCTCCCCTTCACCTATATCTGGCATTTCTCCCCATGCTATCTCTCCCCAACTCCCCACCCTCCACTGTCCCTCCCCTATTTCCCCCCAACAGACCCCAGTGTGTAGTGCTCCCCTCCCTGTGTCCATGTGTTCTCATTTTTCAACACCCGCCTATGAGTGAGAACTTGCGGTGTTTGATTTTCTGCTCTTGTGTCAGTTTGCTGAGAATGATGGTTTCCAGTTTCATCCATGTCCCTACAAAGGACACGAACTCATTGTTTTTGATGGCTGCATAATATTCCATGGTGTATATGTGCCAGATTTCCCCTGTCCAGTCTATCATCAATGGGCATTTGGGTTGGTTTCAGGTCTTTGCTATTGTAAACAGTCCTGCAATGAACATTCGTGTGCATATGTCCTTATAGTAGAACAATTTATAGTCCTTTGGATATATACCCAGTAATGAGATTACTGGGTCAAATGGAATTTCTATTTCTAGGTCCTTGAGGAATCGCCACACTGTCTTCCACAATGGTTGAACTAATTTACGCTCCCACCAACAGTGTAAAAGTGTTCCTATTTCTCCACATCCTCTCCAGCATCTGTTGTCTCCAGATTTTTTAATGATCGCCATTCTAACAGGGGTGAGATGGTATCTCAATGTTGTTTTGATTTGCATTTCTCTGATGACCAGTGAGGATGAGCATTTTTTCATATGATTGTTGGCCTCATGTATGTCTTCTTTTGTAAAGTACTTGTTCATATCCTTTGCCAACTTTTGAACAGGCGTGTTTTTTTCTTGTAAATCTGTGATAGTTCTTTGTAAATTCTGGATATCAGCCCTTTGTCAGATGGGTAGATTGCAAAAATTTTTTCCCATTCTGTTGGTTGCCGATTCACTCTAATGACTGTTTCTTTTGCCGTGCAGAAGCTGTGGAGTTTGATTAGGTCCCATTTGTCTATTTTGGCTTTTGTTGCCAATGCTTTTGGTGTTTTGGTCATGAGGTCTTTGCCTATGCCTATGTCCTGAATGGTTTTGCCTAGGTTTTCTTCTAGGGTTTTTATGGTGTTGGGTCTTATGTTTAAGTCTTTAATCCATCTGGAGTTAATTTTAGTGTAAGGTGTCAGGAAGGGGTCCAGTTTCTGCTTTCTGCACATGGCTAGCCAGTTTTCCCAACACCATTTATTAAACAGGGAATCCTTTCCCCATTGCTTGTTTTTGTCAGATTGATCAAAGATCAGATGGTTGTAGATATGTTGTGTTGCCTCTGAGGCCTCTGTTCTGTTCCATTGGTCTATATCTCTGTTTTGGTACCAGTACCATGATGTTTTGATTACTGTAGCCTTGTAGTATAGTTTGAAGTCCGGTAGTGTGATGCCTCCCACTTTGTTCTTTTTGCTTAGAATTGACTTGGCTATGTGGGATCTCTTTTGGTTCCATATGAAGTTTAAGGTGTTTTATTCCAGTTCTGTGAAGAAGGTCATTGGTAGCTTGATGGGGATAGCATTGAATCTGTAAATTACTTTGGGCAGTATGGCCATTTTCACGATATTGATTCTTCCTAACCATGAACATGGGAAGTTTCTCCATCTGTTTGTGTCCTCTCTTATTTCGTTGAGCAGTGGCTTGTAGTTCTCCTTGAAGAGGTCCTTTACATTCCTTGTTAGTTGTATTCCTAGGCATTTTATTCTCTTTGTGGCAATTGTGAATGGCAGTTTGTTCTTGATTTGGCTCTCTTTCTGTCTGTTATTGGTGTATAGGAATGCTTGTGATTTTTGCACATTGATTTTGTATCCTGAGACTTTGCTGAAGTTGCTTATCAGTTTCAGGAGATTTGGGGCTGAGACGATGGGGTCTTCTAGATATACAATCATGTCATCTGCAAATAGGGACAATTTGACTTCCTCCTTTCCTATTTGAATACCCTTTATTTCTTTTTCTTGCCTGATTGCTCTGGCCAGAACTTCCAGTACTATATTGAATAGGAGTGGTGAGAGAGGGCATCCTTGCCTAGTGCCAGATTTCAAAGGGAATGCTTCCAGTTTTTGCCCATTCAGTATGATATTGGCTGTTTGTTTGTCATAAATAGCTTTTATTATTTTGAGATACGTTCCGTCAATACCTAGTTTATTGAGGTATTTTAGCATAAAAGGCTGTTGAATTTTGTCAAAGGCCTTCTCTGCATCAATTGAGATAATCATGCGGTTTTTGTCTTTGGTTCTGTTTTTGTGGTGAATTATGTTTCTAGACTTGCGTATGTTGAACCAGCCTTGCATCCCTGATGTAAATACTACTTGATCATGATGGATAAGCTTTTTGATGTGCTGTTGCAATTGGCTTGCCAGTATTTTATTGAAGATTTTTGCATCTATGTTCATCATGGATATTGGCCTGAAGTTTTCTTTTCTTGTTGAGTCTCTGCCGGGTTTTGATATCAGGATGATGTTGGTCTCATAAAATGATTTGGGAAGGATTCCCTCTTTTTGGATTATTTGGAATAGTTTCAGAAGGAATGGTACCAGCTCCTCTTTGTATGTCTGGTAGAATTCGGCTGTGAACCCGTCTGGACCTGGGCCTTTTTTGGGTAGTAGGCTCTTAATTGCTGCCTCAACTTCAGACCTTGTTATTGGTCTATTCAGGGTTTCAGCTTCTTCCTGGTTTAGGCTTGGGAGGAGGCAAGTGTCCAGGAATTTATCCATTTCTTCCAGGTTTATTAGTTTATGTGCATAGAGTTGTTTGTAATAATCTCTGATGATAGGTTGAATTTCTGTGGAATCTGTGCTGATATCCCCTTTATCGTTTTTTATTTCATCAATTTGGTTATTCTCTCTTTTTTATTAATCTGGCTAGTGGTCTGTCTATTTTGTTGGTCTTTTCGAAAAACCAGCTCCTGGATTTATTGATTTTTTGAAGGGTTTTTGTGTCTCTATCTCCTTCAGTTCTGCTCTGATCTTAGTTATTTTTGTCTTCTACTAGGTTTTGAGTTTTTTTGATCTTGCTCCTCTAGCTCTTTCAATTTTGATGATAGGGTGTCAATTTTAGATCTCTCCTGGCTTTTCATGTGGGCACTTATTGTTATATATTTTCCTCTAGAGACTGCTTTAAATGTGTCCCAGAAATTCTGGCATATTGTGTCTTCATTCTCCTTGGTTTTAAAGAACATCTTTATTTCTGCCTTCATTTCATTGTTTATCCAGTCAACATTCAAGAGCAAGTTGTACAGTTTCCATGAAGCCATGCAGTTCTAATTTAGTTTTTGAATTCTGAGTTCTAACTTGATTGCACTGTGGTCTGAGAGACTGTTTGTTATGATTGCCGTTCTTTTGCATTTGCTGAGGAGTGATTTACTTCCAATTATGTGGTCAATTTTAGAGTAGGTATGATGTGGTGCTGAGAAGAATGTATATATTCTGTAGATTTGGGGTGGAGAGTTCTGTAAATGTCTAATAGGTTTGCTTGGTCCAGGTCTGAGTTCAAGTCCTGGATATCCTTGTTAATTTTCTGTCTGGTTGATCTGTCTAATATTGACAATGGGGTGTTAAAGTCCCCCATTATTATTGTGTGGGAGTCTAAGTCTCTTTGTAAGTCATTAAGAACTTGCCTTATGTATCTGGGTGCTCCTGTATTGGGTGCATATATATTTAGGATCGTTAGCTCTTCTTGTTGCATTGATCCTTTTACCATTATGTAATGTACTTCTTTGTCTCTTTTGATCTTTGTTGCTTTAAAATCTATGTTATCAGAGGTGAGAATTGCAACTCCTGCTTTTTTTTTGCTCTCCATTTGCTTGGTAAATCTTCCTCCATCCCTTTATTTTGAGCCTTTGTGTATCCTTGCATGTGAGATGGGTTTCCTGGATACAGCACACTGATGGGTTTTGGTTTTTATCCAATTTGCCAGTCTGTGTCTTTTGATTGGGACATTTAGTCCATTTAAATTTAGGGTTAATATTGTTATGTGTGAATTTGATACTGCCATTTTGGTGCTAGATGGCTGTTTTGCCCATTAGTTGATGCAGATTCTTGATTGTGTTGATGCTCTTTACCATTTGGTATGTTTTTGGAGTGGCTGGTACTGGTTGTTCCTTTCTATGTGTAGAGCCTCTTTCAGGAGCTCTTGTAAAGCAGGCCTGGCAGTGATGAAATCTCTGAGTACTTGCTTGTTCACAAAGGATTTTATTTTTCCTTCAATTATGAAGCTTAGTTTGGCTGGATATGAAATTCTGGGTTGAAAGTTCTTTTCTTTAAGGATGTTGAATATTGGCCCCCACTCTCTTCCGGCTTGTAGGGTTTCTGCTGAGAGATCTGCTATGAGTCTGATGGGCTTCCCTTTGTGGGTAACCCGACCTTTCTCTCTGGCTGCCCTTAGCATTTTCTCCTTCATTTCTACCCTGGTGAATCTGACGATTATGTGCCTTGGGGTTGCTCTTTGTGAGGAATATCTTTGTGGTGGTCTCTGTATTTCCTGGACTTGAATATTGGTCTGCCTTGCTAGGTTGGGAAAGTTTTCCTGGATAATATCCTGAAGAGTATTGGATTCATTCTCTTCGTCACATTCAGGTACACCTATTAAACGTAGATTAGGTCTTTTCACATAGTCTCACATTTCTTGGAGACTTTGTTCACGCCTTTTTACCCTTCTTTCTCTAATCATGCCTTCTCATTTTATTTCACTGAGTTGATTTTCAACCTCTGATATCCTTTCTTCTGCTTGGTCAGTTTGGCTGTTGAAACTTGTGCATGCTTTGTGAAGTTCTCGTGTTGTGTTTTTCAGCTCCATCAATTCACTTATATTCCTTTCTAAGTTGTCCATTCTCGTTAGCATTTCATCAAACCTTTTTTCAAAGTTCTTAGTTTCTTTGCATTGGGTTAAAATATGTTCTTTTAGCTCACAGAATTTTCTTACTACCCACCTTCTGAAGCCTGATTCTGTCATTTCGTCCCACTCATTCTCCATCCAGCCTTGTTCCCTTGCTGGTGAGGAGTTGTGATCCCTGTAGGAGGAGAGGTGTTCTGGTTCAACGTGTTTTCATCCTTTTTGCACTGGTTTCTTCCCATCTTTATGGATTTATCTACCTGTCATCTTTGTAGTTGCTGACTTTCAGATTGGGTCTCTGAGTGGATGTTCTGTTTGTTGATGATGCAGTTATTTCTGTTTCTTAGGTTTCCTTCTAACAGTCTGGCCCCTCTGCTGTAGGACTGCTGAGGTCTACTCCAGGCCCTGCTTGCCTGGGGATCACCTGCAGCAGCTGCAGAACAGTAAGGGTTGCTACCGGTTTCTTCTTCTGCTATCTTTGTCCCAGAAGGATACCCGCCAAATGTCAGTCTGATCTGTCCTTTATGAGATGACTTGTTGGATATACAGGGGTCAGGGAGCTGCTTGAGGAGCAGTCTGTCCTTTATAGGAGCTCAAGTGCTGAGCTGTGAGCTCTGTTGTTCATTCAGAGCTGCTGGGCAGGTATGTTTAGGTCTGCTGCAGCAGAACTCATAAACCGCTTTTTGTTCCCAGGTGCTCTGTCCCAGGGAGTTAGGGCTTTATTTATGAGTTTCCGTTGTGCTGCTGCCTTTTTTTTTTTTCAGGGCTGCCCTGCCCAGCAAGGAGGTAGCCTAGTCACTGTCTGCCTGCATAGGCTTTGCTGAGCTGCTGTGGGCTCTGCCCAGCTGCCATGTGATCTTCCCTGCAGTCCTGTTTATATGGGTGTAGTTAGAACTGCCTCAGCAATGGTGGCCCACCTCTGTATTGGCAGACTCTCTCTGTAATGGCAGGCAGCCTCAGCAATGGCAGGTTGCCTTGGCAACGGCAGGCTGCCTCAGCAATGGCGGACTACCTCCCTAGTGGTGGAGTGTCTCAGTAATGGCAGACGCCCCTCTCCCACAGAGCTGGAGCATCCCACGTTCAGCTGTGCTTGCTGTGAAACACAATCCAGAGAGTTTCTGATTACTGTTCTTTTGTGGGGGTGGGACCAGCCGAGCCTGATCACCTGGCTCCCTGCCTCAGAGCCTTTTTTTTTGTTTTAGTTGAACAGTCAACTCTCTCCCAGGTGTTCCAGTTGCCTGTTGAAAAGGCACCAGGATCTGTGTGATTTCCCCTGCTGCAATTCACTGTGCCGGCTTAAACAGCAGTGCAGAGATTCGTGGCGCTTTTTTTGCCCAGGAATCTCCTGGCCTGGCTCCCTGTTAAATCCCCTTTTTAATCAGATGAATGGGCAACTTCCCAGGGCTCCAATTGCCAGCTAAAAGGGCACCCGGACCAGTGTATTTTGTACAGAGAACCACCGCGCCGGGGTGCCGACAAAGCAGCCGCATGGGGCAAAGCAGCCATGCCGCCCAAAACAGCCCTGCTGGCAACCAGTGGGGCTCCTCCACCTGGGAATCTTCTGGTCTGTGGGCAATGAAGATGCAGCGTCCACTCACCCTCTGCGCTTTCACTGGGTGCTGCAATCCTGAGCTGTTCCTAAACGGCCATCTTGGATCTTCCTGACCCATATGTCGAGCCATATATATTCTTATCTTGCTTTACCTCTCTGAGGAGTAAAATTATCATGGATTAGGGCACAATCAGATTTCAGTCTTAACAGTCTTATCTCTCTTCCACTCATTCATCCTTATGAAATGTTTACTGAGCCACTTTAAAGTACGGTGGACTATGCTCACTGCAACCTCCGCTACCAGGTTCAAGTGATTCTTCTGCCTCAGCTTCCTGAGTAGCTGGGATTACAGGCATGTGCCACCGTGCCTGGCTAATTTTGTATTTTTGTAGAGACAGGGTTTCTCCATGTTGGTCAGGCTGGTCTCGAACTCCCAACCTCAGGTGATCTGCCTACCTTGGCCTCCCAAAGTGCTGGCATTACAGGCATGAGCAACTGTACACAGTCTCATCAAACTTTGAAAAAAATTTTAATAGTAGTAGGGTTTAATTTTTTTTATAAGCTTGGGAGAAATTTTTGGGTGACACTAGAAATTTAGCTAAATGAATTATGCAAATAAAATACTGGGGATAAAAGCCCAATCACAAATATGACTTATGTAAAGTGTTTACATGTTGGATTTCTGAGAAGCACTGATTAATGACTATTTTACTTTGAAAAAGCTGCCAAGCTCATAGTAGACTAGAGAAGACAATTAGCATGACTGCAATAAAAACAATTGCCATCTCAGTAGAACGAGAATTAATTGTAGCTGTAACTTTTTGACTATCACTGAAACAAAAAAGATGAACGTGGGGCTATCGAGGAATGGTTAAAGGATGGTCTGGTTTATGGCTACTTATGCACACTTCAAATTCTTAAAATCTGTTAATATTTTAGGGCTTGGAAAGTACTGAAAATAATTTTATGTTACATAGTTTTAAATCTTTCATAGTTTAATAGGCTTTCATGCAAACCTTAAGAGAAATACAATACACATGCAAATACATGTAATATAAAAAATTATGCTTGTTTAAATCACTTTTTGAACACTTGAAAGTTTTATGTAAAAATACACAAATGTGCTGTTAATGATCTTCTCATTCGAAGAAAGGAAAATATGCTAGATTTTGCTTAAACTTTGCTTTCTAAAGTTTGAAAGCATAATTTAATATCTATTAGAAATATTGTATCAACTTATCAAAATTATGCCTCAATTGCATTCATGTAATTATACAGCTTAGGTAACTATTGATCAGTGTAGATAAGCCAAGAGGCATAGACATAATTAAGCTAAAAATATTTAGTCTGTTTCTTTTTGAAAAAGAAAAACAATATTGAATGTTTTTATTTTAGCATTTATACATACAGAAGTAATTCATTCTCTTCATTAATGTATGAAAAATATTTTCATTCACTCATACATTTCAATATTTTAGATAGACAATTTTAGTTTTTAAAAGGAAATGGAATTAGGAGTCAAACAGCTGAAGTTTCAGATCCTGTCCTCACTAGTTTAAACAAAATGTAAAGTTTTCTGAAGTTTTGCAAGTTCATAACTTCGGTGATGTAAACACACCTCATCTATGATCATAGGTGTAATAAAACTGATACTGGAGACGTTTTCAAGTAAAATTTGTAAAACTTAACTACAGTAGTACAAATGACATGAATTCTTAGTAACGTTTGGTACACGTAACTTTGAGTTTATTGTGTCAGGATGCTAATTTTAAAATATATATATATAAATATTATTGATTAAGGTAATGAGATTTTATGGAATTAAATAAAAATTTAAAGAAGAATTTATAAATGAAATCACTCAGAGAATCTGCACATCACCGTTTTTGGTCCAGGCATAGCCTAATAAGTTAAATGCTCATAAAGAAAGATGAATGTGAAATACATATCTGTTAATGAAAATGTAATGTTTGTTGACAATTTCTTTAGTCATTTAAGCAATATTTCCACTGAGAATTCTTTATGATGATACAATGTCTACCTCAAACATTGAATCAAATTTGTTTAAGTCATGGCTTATGTGAAGGTAACTAACCAAGGATATAGCTGAGATTACAACAAATTACAACTTCACGTACCACTTCATTTCAAGTTACGTGAAGTAAGAAGGCAAGATCAAGGATGTTTGGAAGAATAACTGCATTTTTAGTGACAATAAATACAAATTGCCCATGATTTAATGAAAATTTTCCATAATAAAGATTAGTTTTGAATAACTCAATTTAGTAGAATTTATATTATTCCTGAAATATGTCTTAAAAAGTCTTAAAGAGAATTCCTTTTAAAATGTTACATGATTCTTCCCACATAGTTGAGGTGAATGAAAATGTGTTGCTGCAGGTCATGGGCTTTAAGATACAAATACTTTATTTCAACAGGCTCTTAATGTTACCTCTTTCATACATACACCAGATAGGGAGACTGAATATGGTTCTTTATGACAAAATTAATTTTCAGAAAAATGTATAAACTTAAATTTACCAGTTATAAATTGTTTGTTACCCAAATTATAACCGTCCAGGTTTTGTGAGGCTTGTTACAGTTTTATACACAAATACTTCATAAAATATCAACTGGTAATGTCATCTTTCTCTATCACTCTCTTGTATGGATTGCAAATGAAAACTTGTTATCTAACAAACATTTGGTCTACCACCTTCCATTTGGGGTTTACATCACATAATTGGTTAAATACTACCTAGTTCATGTGAACTTCAAAGCCACTAATGAGATATGGGAACTGCTGTCTTTTCTGCTCTGCCATACCTATCTCCAGTTAATTCAGGTCCTCTTGTTATACGCACTTGTGGCAGAATTCTTGTTTCTTCTGTGAACTTATTTGTGTCAATATTTGATTCATACCTCACATAGGTGTGAATTATTTCTTCTTAAAACCATTGTATTTTTAAGACTCAAGTGAATGTCCCATAGTAGTCACTCATTGAATACACTCAAAATCACCAGATGAGTAAATATTATTCTCATGTGAGCTAAAATGAAATCACCACCGAAGTATGAAAAAGAATGAGGTTTCCGACTTGTTAGTATACACCTGGCTAAGGGTCACAGAAAATCAAGCTCAGTAGAGGAATAGATTTCTCAATTTTCTCATGAACACTTTGAGTGTTCATGGGACTGGGGTAAATTAAAAGTTAACTATTTGCTCTAAACTGAGAAATGCTAATTGTATCTAATATATATGTTAGGAAGTTTATAAAAATGCTACCATTTCCTGCCAGGGCAGTGAAATGTATAGTTGTGGTACTCCAAGCATCTCACAGTTAATACAGTTTGAGAAAAGCAATCCAGATATTTCAGCTATAAGAAGATTTTTAATTTCTCTTATCTGTGCCAGCCATAAGGCAGGTGAAGCACATTGATATATACAAATTCAGTTTTTATCTGTTATTGTAGAAATAAATATATTTGACTAGTTTTGTCCTATAAACTTTAAAATGTAATTTTTTACTGATTAGCTGTCAATAAGTTTGTAAGTTTGATAGGCAAAAAACAACTTTTGTACTAGCGATTGTTAAAAGTTTTTTTGACAGAAAACTTTTACCTCATGAAATTGAAAGGATAAATTAATTAGATTTGTTTCCAAGTGATCAACCTGAGTTTTAAACTATTGCACTGAGGTGTGTGCTCTTTTTATCTCCTTTTGATAAATGAGAGACGTTTGTTAGAATTAATTTCTCCAAGGCTGTATCCCTAGCAAGAGTTTGAATCCAGGGAGTCAGACACCAAACCTAATGCCATTAACTTATTTGCAGAATGACAGCAGCTTTGACTGAAAGGTAGATGTTACTGGTAATGTATGATATCTGTGAGAGTGTGTGTGTGAGCGCGTGCATGTACGTATGTGTGGGTGTATGTGTGGGAAGCATGGATGGTGTATGGGAGAAACAGGGAAAGATATAGAGTATAAAGAAAGAGGGGAAAGAGAAGAGACAGACACCGCTGGGAGAAGTTTATTCATTAAATGGGGAGGCATGTGAGAAATATTAATACCTATCAAACCGAAGCAAAAAGCCAACTATAGATTAATCCTTTATTGTCTTGAATAAATAGCCACCCAGGAATAGAGCCCAAACTCTGGGCTCAGTGTGCAGAGACCAAAAGCACAGGCAACAAATGCATAAATAGCTATACTGGATTACAACAAAGTTAAAAGATTCCGCACAACAAAGGAAACAATTGACAGAATGAAGAGACAATATACAGAATGGGAGAAAATAAGGGGTTAACATCCAAAATATATAAGGTACTAAAACAAATCAATGGTAAAAAATAAATAATACCCTGATCTGAAAATGAATGAAGGGTCAGGTGCATTGGCTCATGCCTGTAATCCAAGCACTTTGGGAGGTAGAGACGGGCAGATCACCTGAGGTCAGGAGTTTGAGACCAGCCTGACTAACATGGTGAAACCCTATCTCTACTAAAAGTACAAAAATTAGCCAGGTATGGTGGCAGACACGTGTAATCCCAGCTACTTGGCAGGCTGAGGCAGGAGAATCACTGGAACCTGAAAAGTGGAGGTTGCAGTGAGCTGAGATAGGGTCACTGCACTCCAGCCTGGGCAGCAGGGCAAGACTACCTCTCAAAAATAAAAAATAAAAATAAAATGAACAACGAACCTGAATAGACATTTTTCAAGAAATAAAAACGGCCACCAGAGTAAGGAAAAATGTTCAACATCACTTATCATCAGGGAAATGCAAATTGAAACCACAATGAGATATTACTTCACTCCTGCTAGAACAGTTACAATAAAAAGACAGAAGTTAACAAATGTTGGCAAGGTTGTAGACAGAAGGTAACCCTTGCACGCAGTTGGTGAGAATGTAAATTAAAACTGCCATTGTGGAGAAGTTTGGAGATTTCTTAAAAAATAGAACTACCATATAATTCAGCAATCCCACTACTGTGTATAACATGAGTATTAATATGTTGAAGAGATATCTGCATTTCCATGTTTATTGCAGTGTAATTCACAATAGCCAAGACATAAAACCATCCTATGTCCATTAGTGAAAGAATGGATTTTAAAATGTGGTATATGTACACAGTGGAGTACTTAGCCATAATAAAGAATGAAATACTGTCATTTGTGGCAACATGGATGAACCTGCAGGACATTATGTTATGTGAAATAAGCCAGGTACAGAAGGACAAATTCCACTTGACCTCTCCATATGTGAAATATGAAAAAGTTGATCCCACAGAGGTAGAGAGTAGACTGGTAGCTACCAGAGGTTGGGGATGTGGAGTGGTAGCAGGGTTTGGAAAATGCTGGCCAAATGATATGAAATTAGGTAGAAGGAATAAATTCAAGAGGTCCACCATAGAGCATGGTAATCAGAGTTAATGGTCATGTATTGTATTCTTGAAAAAGAAGTGATCAGCAAGCCTAAAGTACTGATGAACCTGAAAAACTTACTATGGAGAGTCCCTCTACATGACAAGAAAACATATAAAATAAAAACATGACAGCTGGGCACAGTGGCTCATGCCTGTCATCCCGAAACTTTGGAAGGCTGGGGCTGGAGGATTGCTGGGGCCCAGGAGTTGGAGACAAGCATGACCAACATAGCCTGTCTCGACAAAAAATAAAAAATAGTTTGCTGTGGTGGTGCTTGCCTACAGTTCTAGCCGCTCAGGAGTCTGAGAAGGGGCAGGAGAATCGCTTGAGCCCAGGAGGTCTAGGCTACCTTGATCTGTGATCACATCACTGCACCTCAGCCTGGACAACAAGCAAGATCTTCTCTCAAAAAAATGAAAAAAAAAAAAAAAAAAAAAAAAAAGGATAAAGTGAAACAACAAACAAAAATGTACCTAAAAATTTTTTTCCTTAATGGAGTGCAGGTGAAAAGTAGATGGAATTTACTTAATGAATACAAAGCCTGTTATAGAGAAAAAAGAAGAAAAAAATGAAACAGGAAAGGTTTATATCATTTCAAAAGGAGATGAAAATAAACTCCACCTCAACATTAGAGTAACAAGAGGAATGAAAGTGGATGTACAAAACTGATGGTTTTCAATCTCTATTCTTTGCCAAATCATTACCCTCAATTTGAGCTTTGTTTTAGAATATAGATTATTTAAAGACATAGATACATTTTTTAAATGGTTAATCTTCTGAAGCTCCCATGAATATTACAAGGCCCAACGAAAATCTGAAAGGAGCAAATTATTCATGAATGTCTACAAAACTGCTAATAAAAATAAGATTCATGTTATCAAGTATAACTAATTGATATTTTAAAAATAAGCCAACATGTACTTAGTTATTGTGACAATTCATATTCATGGATGATGTGTTAGGCCCCATATTGATGTTTGTATTCTGTTTGGTGAAGTATATGGTTGTGTCTTTTACCTATTTTCTATTTTTTTTTTCTTAACTAGTAAGTGTATACACATAAGAAGACACATATGCACATGCGTTTTTTTGATAGGTGTCATTTATTGAATAGGTAGCTTGCATATATGTTCTCAGTCTGTTGTCAATTTTCATCCCCTATCAAGATTATTCTTAGAGCAAAAGTTTTTAATTTGATGTAGAAAATATAACAATTTTCCTAATACATTTACACATGCCAAATTGCAGGAAGGAATATTTAGAGAAAAGCCCTAACATAGACATAAAACTACACATTCTTAATTGATTTGTTTATAGCCAAATTAAACCCTGGTTAGACAGGTTCTTGACCTCCTATAGAGGAAATTCTGTTACTAAAGACTATTAGAAGTGGCCGATGCTTTTGAAACAGGCAGCAGCCCATAGGCTGTTTTGTTGTCCAAGCTCTTTCTTGTACTTCCATAAATCTTGCTTGATCTTTATGATGGCTTGCTCATTTTTAGCTCAGCAGTTCTCTGGGAAAGTTAATTCTTGGCAGAGGAGACACTAGTGATCTTGGAATCAGTTAATTCATTAACAAGATATTATTGAGTACTTATTATCTAGAACTTCTGTTCAATATCATCAATGCACACAATAGGGGGAATGATCCAAGCTAGAGAAGTGATGAATTTCATCAGTGCACCATGATAGTGTTCATTTGATGCCCTTCCCGTCAAAGAAAAAAAATTGTGTATTGTGTACATTTACATTGTACAGTAATTGTATACATGTCACAAAAAAGATTAAATAATATTTGAATGGATTGATTAATATTTAAGCACAATTCTTATGTCACATTTAAGTAGATTCTCTATGAATTTTGGATAGTTTTTTTCTAATTCTGTGAAAAATGGCCTCAGTAGTTTGATTGGACTAGCACTGAATCAGTACATGACTTTGGGTAGTAGGGTCATTTTAATGATATTGATTCTTCCAATCTATGGCCATGGAATTGTTTTTATTTGTGCCATCTACAATTTCTTTCATCATTTTTTAGTTTTTCTTATAGAGCTCTTTAACTTCCTTTGATAAATGTATACCTAGTTATTTTACATTTTCTGTGGCTATTGTAAAGGGCATTGAGTTCTTGATTTGGTTCTTAGCTTGAAGGCTATTGGTGTATGGAAATGCTACTGCTTGTTGTGTGCAGATTTTGTATCCTGAAACTTTAATAAAGTTGATTATCAAGTCTGGAAATATGTTGGTGGAGTTTTTAGGGTTTTATAGGTATATGATCATGTTATCAGGGAACAGAGATAATTTGACTTCCTGTTTTCTAATTTGGTTGCATTTTCTTTCTCTTGTCTGATTGCTCTGGCTAGGCATTTCAGTACTATGTTGAATAGGAGTGGTGAGGGTAGATATCTTTGTCTTTTTCCACTTATTAGGGGAAATGCTTTCAACTTTTCCCCATTCATTTTGAGATTGGCTGTGGGTTTGGCATACAGGACTCATTATTTTGAAGTATGTTCCTTTGATGTCTATTTTGTTGAGGGAAATTTTTCATGAAGCGATGCCGAATTTTATCAAGTGCTTTTTCTGCATCTATTGAGATAATCATATGTTTTTCATTTCTAGTTCTATTTATTTGGTGAATGACATTTATTGATTTATATATGAAGAATCATCCTTGAACACCTCTAATAAAACCCATTTGATTGTGATACATTATCTTTTTGATGTGGAGGTATATTCATTTGCTAGTATTCAGCTAGAATATCTGCATTTATGTTCATCAGGGATATTGGACTGTGGTTTTCCTCTTTTTTGTTTTTTGTCCTTGCCTGTGTTTGGTATCAGGGTGATACTGGAGCAATAGAATGAGTTAGGAAGAAATCCTTTCTCTTCAATTTTTTTGGAATAGTTTTAGTAAGATTGGTACAAACTCCTCTTCTTTTAATAATCTGTAGCATTTTATGTACTTTTCCTGTATTATTGGCCTAAATAGAACTTCCAGCACTATTTTACATAGTAACACCCAGAGTTTATAGCCTTGCTTTGTTTCCAGTCTTTTTTTTTTTTTTAACACATTCATCACCACCCATGCTGTAAAATAGAACTACCAGCTTTGTTTATGTTACAATGGATATTATGTCCCCTTTGATCAACATTTCCTCACCTCTTGGTCCTTGACAACCACTCTTTCTATCCTGTTTCTATGTATGGCCCCCAGTGATCCTCTCGCCTCAGCCTCCTGAGTAGCCAGGACTACAGGCATGCAGCAGCACAGACAGCTAGCTAATTTTGAGTGTGTGTATGTGTGTCGGGGCGGGGGGTGGGCATGCATGCTGACTGGGTCTTGTTAAGTCACCCCAGCTGGTCTGGAACTCCAAGGCTCAAGCAATCCTCCTGCTTCAGCCTCCCAAAGTGCTGGGATTATGGTGTGAACCGCCACACCCAGCCACTTTCAGTATTTTATTTAAGAAATTACTTTCTACATGTTATGGGATGAATGTTTGTGTCCCCTCAAAATTTCTGTGTTGAAATCCTAGCCTCCAATGTAATGCTGTTAGGAGGTGGGGCCCTTGGGAAGTAATTTGGTCAAGAGGGTGAGCTCTTATGATGGAATCAGCACTTTTATAAGAAGAGATGCAAGAGAGTTGCTTCCTGTCTTTGTTGCTCTCTGCCATGTGAGGATACAAGAAGATGGCCCTCTGTCTAAAAGGAGGTGGGCCCTCCCCAAGAACCAACCCTAATCTTGAACATCCAGCCTCCGGAACTGGGAGAAATCAGTGTTTGTTGTTTAACCCACCCAGTCTATGGCATTTTATTAGAGCAGCCCACACTAAGACATTGCCCCAATCATGATGATATCCCCCTACATTTCCTCTAAATGTTTTCAAAGTCTTGCTTTTCACAATTAGATCTTTAATCAACCTGGCTTTTATTTTTGGGATGGTGTGAACTAGGGATCTAGTTTTATATGTTTTCCATATGAATAATCAATTGTGCCAACACCATTTGTAGAATATTTCATCCTTTCTCCAATAATCTACAAGGCAACTTCTGTCTCATTTCAAGTTTCCATGTGTCCTGGGTCTCTGTTGGGTTCCTGTTCTCTTCCAGTGGTCAATTTGTATGTTACCTTGACAACAATTCACTGTCCTAATTCCTATGGCATTATAGTATGCACACAAATCTTAAACCGTCCATTATCCACTGATTTGTACTGGGGCTCAATTTCACTAGGACCTTCAAAGGTACAGCAACTGAGGGGCAGGGAAGGTATGGTATTTACCCACCAACTCCCATTCCTCATGGCTGTTTTAAAATGGACTCAAGATTTACTTTAACCTTTTATGGTAAGACACACAGATATGGAAATGACTGTCCTAAAGGAAGAAGTTTTTTATAGTCAGCCATGACATGCTATGCGGGGATACATGGGGAGGCACCACGGTTGGTCAAGAAGTCAAAGGATCTGGGAGAAAACGTGGGCAAGAGCTTTATTTGTGGCATCCAAGGGAAAGGCAAGGCAAGGCAGAGTAAGCAGGCACAGGATCAGCTATGAATAGTTTGAATAATTTCACTGGGCTCTGGGGCACTGGGCTCTGGGCTCTGTCTTTAGTTGTCTGGTTCATGGCCCTGGAGTGGTGAGGGCAGATGGACAGTGGCCCAGTGTAAGAACTTGATGAAGGAGGTGGTTGAGGGTATGGGCTTTGGATTGGCCGGTTTGCAGATGGATGGTACACTTGCAGGTGAGTCCTTTACTGTCTCTAGGAACTGGCTCCCCCTGGGTGGAGCAGTCTCTCCAGGATCAGCAAGGGCCCAGCTGTCAAAACATCAGGATATATAGGAAATGAAAAAGCATGATGAATACACTCAGGGTGCTCTTGAAGGCATCAACCCATGGCACATACGTGGCTGGCAATACTGACGGCCATGGGGAAAGAACAAACTGTGTCTGCTGCACTATTCTTTTTTGTTTGTTTGAGAAAGAGTCTCCCTCTGTCACCCAAGCTGGAATGCAATGGTGCAATCTTGGCTCACTACCCACTCTGCCTCCCAGGTTTGAGCAATTCTCCTGGCTCAGCTTCCCGGGTAGCTGGGACTACAGGCACGCATCACCACACGTGGCTAATTTCTGTATTTTCAGAAGAGACAGGGTTTCACTATGTTAGCCAGACTGGTTTTGAACTCCTGACCTCAGAAGTTCCTCTCACCTTGGCCTCCCAAAGTGCTGGGATTACAGGCGTGAGCCACCATGCCCGGCCTGCTATGCTATTCTTGGCCCCTCAATGACTACCTGAATTTTAGGATCAGCCTGTCAAGTTCCACGAACAATTCTGTTGAAATTTGGGAATTGCTTGAATTTATATATTAATTCAGTGGAATATGTTTATAGCATTGAGTCCTACCATTCATAATATATATGTCATATATTTCCATAGAGTCTGTTCTTCCTGCAAGTCCCTGGGTAATCTTTATATTTGTCTCAGTCTTTTTGTAGTGCTATAGCAAAACACCTGAGACTGGGTAATTTACACACAGCAGAAGTTCATTCTCTCAGTTCTGGAGGTTGGGAAGAAGATCAAGGCTCCAGCAGGTACAGTGTCTAGTGAGGGCCTGGTCTCTGCTTCCAAGATGGTACCTTGAATGCTGGTTCCTCTGGAGCAGACAAATGCTATGTTCTCATGAGGCAGAAGGACCAGATTTACCAAGACCTCAAGCCCTTTATAAGGCACTAATGTCATGCATGAGAGCTCATCTAATGACTTACTCTCCTCTTAAAGGCCCCACTTTCTAATACTATCATCCTGGCAATTAAGTTTTAACAGGAATTTGGGGAGACACATTCCAGCTACAGCAGTACTCTTCATGAAAGGTCTGTGTACACTTTGCTAGATATAGTCTCGGGGTTTTGTTGCTATTGTGAATAGCATCTCTTTTCTATTACATTTTCTAATTTGTTATTTCTGATGTACACGAATGCTAATAGTTTTTTAAAGTTGATCTTGAATTCAATGACCTTGCTAATTTTTTTTACTAGTCTTAATAATTTATCTGTATATTCTGGATTTTTTGTGAAGACAATCATATATGGTCTACAAATACAGATAGTCCTTTTCTTTACAATTTAAAATTTTTATTTTCTTCATATCTTTTTAAAAAGTTTTATTACTTTATTTTGAGACAGAGTCTTGCTCTGTCACCAAGATGGAGTGCAGTGGTACGAACTCAGCCACTTTTTTAGTAGAGACGGCATATCACCATTTTGGCCAGGCTGTTCTCCAAATTCTGACTTCAGGTGATCTGCCCACCTTGGCCTCCCAAAGTGCTGGCAGTACAGGCCTGAGCCACTGCGCCTGGCCGATTTATTTATTTATTTCAAGATGGGGTCTCGCTCTGTCACCCAGGCTGGAGTGCAGTGGCATGATCTCCCCTCACTGCAGCCTCCACCTCCTGGGTTCAAGTGATTCTCCTGCCTCAGCCTCCAAGTAGCTGGGACTACAGGTGTTTGCCACCACACTCGGCTGATTATTGTATTTTTAGTAGAGATGGGGTTTCGCCATGTTGGGCAGGCTGGTCTCGAACTTCTAGTCTCAGATGATCCATCTGCCCCGGCCTCCCCAAGTGCTGGGATGACAGGAATGAGCCATCTGGCTCAGCTCATTTATTTCTATTACAGGTTGGATCACATACATTTCTGATGTTTGGCATCTCATAACCTAAAAAAAGAAATGGCAATTTTAATACGTATCAGCCAAATGCATTGCATAGGACCTTCAGGGCCATGTTCAATAGCGACAGTGATAGAAGCTACCCTTATCTACATCCTAGGTTTGATGAAAATTGCTTCTAAAATTTTACCATTAAGTATGATAATTACTATACATTCAGGAAGATAGGGCCAGGTGTGGTGGCGCATACCTGTAATCCCAACACTTTGGAAGGCTGTGGGGGGAGGACAGAATCACTTGAGCCAGGGAGGTGGAGGTTGCAGTTCTTGACACTGCACTTCAGCCTGGGTGACAGTAAGATCCTGTCTCAAGAAAAAAAAAAAAAAATGCACTACTAGCAAGCTAGCATCTTATCTGATGTTGACCCTGCTCTTGCTTTACTGTAATATAATCTAATTCACCACGATGCATTATTTGTGTGTGTGTGTGAGTGTACATTGCTGTATTCAACTTGGTATTGTTTTATATAAAATTTTGGAATTAATGTTCGTAAAAGTTAATAATAGCTAACATCTATTTGGTTTTCTGTGTTTTGGATATTGCTAACTTACTTTCCTTGAAGTATTTCATTTCATCCTAGAAGGCTTATTGTAAAGGTTATTTCCCCTTTATATATGAGGAAGTTAAGGCGCAGTGAAGGCAAGTCATTTTCCCTAAGGTCACAGGGAAGGTAAGTAGTGGCAGGAGAAATACAAATCCAGATTGCCTGGCTCCAGAGGCCGTCACTAAGCACTGCCCTGCACCCTCTCCCTGTGACAAAGACCCATCATTCAGACTGTCCTATTGTGAACTTGCCTTGTACATCCTTGTTCCAGTTTTCTACCAAGATTATATCATTCTCGATAGATAATTAGATAGCTCTTTTTCTTTTATTACAAAAATACTCATCAAACTTTTATAAAAACCTATTTCATCCTATCACCTTTGCTAGTGTGACCTCTACAGTTTTTCAGTGGCCTCCAGGCTTTATGGTATTTGCAAGCTCCTGTCCTGGGGATACTGGGGAGGTATACACCCCATAAAGCCAGAGATACTGACCACGGATCAGCAGTCCTTTTTTTTTTGTCTGAGATGGAGTCTTGCTTTTGTCACCCAGGCTGGAGTGCAGTGGCACAATCTCAGTTCACTGCAACCTCAGCCTTCGGGGTTCAAGTGATTCTCCTGCCTCAGCCGCCTGAGTAGCTGGGACTACAGGCATGTGCCACCACACCTGGCTAAATTTTTGTATTTTTAGTAGAGACAGGGTTTTGCCATGTTGGCCAGGCTGGTTTCAAACTCCTGGCCTCAGGTGATGCGTCTGTCTCAGCCTCCCAAAGTGCTGGGATTACATGCATGAGCCATCACGCCCGGTCTTTATTTACTTTATGTATCTCACCTATTACTGCTGCAGTTTGCACAGGAGAGGATGCCCTCAAACCTAACTTCTCTAAACTGTCCCAAAAGGGAAGTCTACCCCATGTCATCACTGTTGTTATTTTTAAAGACCACATGTCAACATGTCAGATTCGAGCAAAGGGATGTGGAGGGAGCAATACGAAAGCAAGACTGAGAGTCCTGGAGAGAAGGTGGCAGAGCTGCCTTTTGAAGGTGGTCACTCCCTCAGACCCTGCCCTTCCTGCCTGGTTCCTCCAGGTGTCAGACTTGCCTGTTGGGGCCCACATGGGGAAGGAGGGGGCTGGACTGAGAGGGAGATGGAGAAGCTGCCAGAGGCCCTTTTGGATCCAGAATTGAGGCAGGAGTTCAGCCAGGTCCAGAGGTGGGGTCTGCCCCCCCACCCCCAAGGAATGAACTGATTCCAAAATGTGGTGAGAACTCCTGCCTGGGAGAGGGATGTGCTTGCTCCCTTGAATCACCTGAGCCCAGGCTGGAAGGCCCAAGTGGGAGGATGAGACCAGCCCACTCCAGCCCCATCCCCTCCCTTTAGCCCTGAGCTAGTCACCCTCCCAGACTCCACTCCCCTTTCCTAAGTGCCCTCCCTGCAAAGTCTGCAGAGAGCAGCGCCCCCTCGTGCCAGCTCACCCCGCACTGCCCTTTCGTTCAGTGACCCCCCCCCGGGTATCAATGTGAGATGATTTTCCTAAAAGCCTCTTTAGGGTAAGGGAAGGTTTGGAGTGGGGGCTGCCCCTTCTCAGAGCTGCTGTGAGGGCCAGGGCCACTCTGTGATCAGGTCTGCGGGCTGGGCAACAGTGCTAGATAGCACCGGTTTTGCAGGTCTGGGAGGCCGGGGGTACATCGGCTCCCGCTCCTGACAGGGCTTAGGCTCCTTCCTCACCTAAGAGATGATGTTCTTGAAGTGTGGGTGCAGAGGAGCCACAACCTGGGAGGGTAGGCACCCAGGAGCGAATCTATGGCTCAGTCTCAGAGAGAAGTCTCCTCCAACACAGCTTTTGTTCAGGTGGGGAAATCGGCCAAGAAGGAAAGGGCTTGCCCAAATACCCAGCCCTGGAATGTCCTGGCTTTGGGGGTGGATCTCCCAGCATATGCATTCTATGGCACTGCCTCCTCTGAGCACATCAGGTGGGCCCAGAACTGGAGCGTGAGCCCCAGAGCCTGCAGAGCAGCCTGGACTTGAGAGCCCTCTTGCACCAGCCCAGTGGGACTTCAGAGATGTGGGGTGTGGAGGGCCTGGGCAGCCAGCTAGACTGAGGACCAGGCCAGTGGAGTTGAACCTACCATTCAGGAGGTTCAACCTATCATTTCCCCAGCTCTTCTCCAGACAAGAGTTCAAGCATGAGGACTGCCTTCTTTGGGCCTCAGTTTCCCCACCTGAATTTCAAGGACCCTTCTAGCTCCTACACTCTGGGCCAAGCTTCTCCTCTGAGCCCCCGTCAGCTTAGAGAACCAGGGCCACGTCTTCCTTGGACAGAGGCCCACCATCGGGCATCAGGAACTGGGGGTGGGGTAGGCAAGGTTCCTGCAGGAAGGCAGAGCTGTGGGTGTATTGCGACTCTGTTACTACTTGTCGGGTGACCCCGTGCCATTTCTTTGCCCACTCTGGACCTGTTTCCCCATGTTCTATGGAGGTAACATGCCCGCCTACATATCTGGGGACTTGGATGCGTGCCGGCCAGTTGCAGTGTTTCTTAGGTGTGGTCCTGGGACAGCCTGCACCGCCCTGTACAGATTTCTGGCCCCACCCTAGGCTCACAGGATTGGAATCTCTGGGAATGAAGCCTGGGAATCTGCATTTACACACAGGCATCTGGGTGATTCAGACATGACTGAAGAAGCACTGATAGTATATGGTGAGCTCTCTATAAAAGGTGAATTCATAACTGCCTTTTCACAAACAAAAATCTCATCTTCCCTTCCTCGGTGGAGGACACACACCCCTGGTGTAAACCACTCTGCCTTTCCAGATGCAGAATCTTACCTTTCCAATAAGATTCTGTTCACTGTTACTTTCTGTATTCTGTATTCCAAAACACTGGGAGTATCTTTCCATTTTTCAATGCAACTGTTTAGGTTAAATTTTCTTTTTAAAACTGGACACACATTCACACAGTTTAGAATTTCAGCTATGGCTTCCTCTCACGTTATTCACCTCTTTTTGCCAGGGAGCAATTTTTCCCAGACAAGACTCTGGACAGAGGCTGGTGGGGGCCCCTTCTCATCAGAATTGCTGGATCATGACTGACCCCTGGAGGCGGCTTCTCTGCTTTACAGTCAGCTCATGGGTTGGGATGTGATACTCCAAAGCTGCTGCAGAAGCTTCCACCTGTCCTGGGCCACCCCTGCCATCTGTAGGGAAACGACCTGTACCTTGTCTTCTTAGCCCAGCCAGTCTCACAGGCATTCAGCAGATTAAAAACTCTAAGCATGTGCTATACTCGGCTAAGCTCCCGCACGCCTTTTTCTGGGGGTGAGCTGGAGTGCATTCCAGTTCCCAGCATCCCTGCACTTTATTCCCGCTAAAGAAGGCTCAGCAGTCAGGGAGGACCTCTGTCAGAAAGAGGTTCCCAGACCCGGTTCTACCTCTGACTTGCTGGGAGTCCATGAGAAATTTGCTTCTGCTCTTTCGTCCCAGTTTCCCCAGTTTCCCCAGCTGAGAAATGGGGGGTTGAGCCAAATGGTCTAAGGTTCTGGTGGTCAGGATGAGGGAGAGGCCCTCGGGGTCAGCCGAATACCTGAGAGGCAGGACAGTCCCGAAGGTGAGCAGCCTGAGCACATCAGGTGGGTCCGGAGCTGGAGCATGAGCCCCACAGCCTGCAGAGCAGCCCTGGACTCAGGAGCCTGCTGACACCAGCCCAGTGGGACTTCAGAGATGTGGGGTCCAGGCTTTGCTAATGTTGCAGGGCTGGGGGCTTGGAGCTGCAGATTCTGACCCCACAGCTGCTTTAGACATGTCAGATGAGCTGGGGCAAGACAGGCCCCTCTCTATGAAATGAGCGGTCAGTCCAAATAGATAAGCTATGAAGGGCTGTGGGAGGGACCCAGCCGTAGCCTGGGGCTACACACTGGCTTCCAGCATACTCAAGCAGCTGGCCCCTGGGGGAGGGGCCCCAGGTATGAGAGGCAGGGCTCAAAATCTAGGCCTAGCCTCCGCAGGAGAGCCCAGGGCAGTTGGGGAGGGGCAGCAGGCAGCAGGTGCACTAGGAGCATGTTTTACAAGGCACCCAATATTGCATCTGCTCAGAGAGGCAGCCAACTGGAAAGTGGGTGCAGTAGGCAGGGTGGTGGCTGCTCCCCACGGCCAGGCATCCAGCCCAGCACCCACCAGAGTCCGCCTCAGGCCTGCTCACTTGGGTCATCTGTGCTCTCGACCCTCTGGTCACAGCCACAGAAAGAAGGCTTTGGGGCAACCGGGTGAGCTGGCCCTTGCGGGAGGATGTAACCCACTCCTGCGCCTGGACAGCCAGGCAGCCCCTCGACAGCAGCCCCACTCTCCAGCCCCCTCATTCCCCAATCCTCCCACCTGCTCCCCTGCCCCAGCACATGCCTCCGCTCACTCTCATCTCTTTTCCTGCTCCCAGGCTCTCTGCTCACATGTCCTTGACTCTCCTGTGAGTCTGTCCAAGCCGCCTCCTCTTTACGTGACATTCTCCCCAAAGGCACCAGAGTACACAAGCTCAAGCCCCTGCACTTCACCTTTACTCCCAGATATGGGAGATGACATGAAGACCCAAATGCCGCTTGGCAAAAGATCTGGAGTATACAGAGGGGCAGATCTGAGACTGTGGAAGCTCTGGGGGTTCCCTGCAGGGGGCTGCATTTAAGCTGGCTCTTGAATGTGGCTCTGAACTGAGAACCCGCCCTGAAGCTCCACACCAGGAGAAAGCTGCCTGCTGGACCCCTCTATTTGGTGTCTCCGAGAAACCTTGCACTCTGGAGGTCTCTGAACCCAGAAAATCCCATCGCAGCCGTTTCTTCTTAGGGAAACCACCACCTCATACCCAGTTCTGCACCAAACCCACATTTGAGTAATGGGGCTCCTACCCTGCACTGAGTGCTCTGCATGAGCCAGTGCCCAGGGGGAAAGAGCTCTGAATACCAAGCCAACACATGTGAGGCTTAACTCCACCTCCAGCTCCCACAACTGTGGGTAGTGAAGGGCCCTAAACCAGTTTGCTGAAAGACCAGCCTGCCACAGCAGGACAGTCCATGAAGCTTGTAGGTGTCCAATATTTAATGAAGTCACGGTTTTGTTAACAAAGAAGAAATGAGGGTGGGAGCGGGATGGCCACTGGGTGGGCAGCCAATGGGCCTGCACAGACTCCGCTCAGCTGGGTCTCCAGAATGACCATCAGCTTCTCCTCCTCATCCTCACAGCCCCACCTTATGCTGTCCTCCAACTTGCTCAACAGGTGACCTTACAGGCTCCCAACTTGTCCGGGAAAAAAAGACGCGGGGAACCGATGGATACAGAGGCCCAGGTGTAGGGGCAGGACCAGAGGCAGCGCAGCGCCTACTGAAACAGGTAGGTGAGGGTCTGGACGGTGGGCGTGGCTGCTGCAGGCATGAAAAGGACATGCAGACGGCAGCACTCCCAGGGACCAATGTCAGGGTCTCCATATGTGGATGTGTGCAGAGGTGGGGGTGCTGAGGGAGGAGGGGCAGGGAATTTCTCTTCTCTACTGACTCTGAGTTGGAGATGTCAGAGGGAACCATGGCCCATTGTAAACTAACGCAATGTTCCCACCCACAGGGTTAGAACCCCACCCCTGGAAGCAGTTCTGAGGGGAGCATTGATATGGGGAGAGCACAGGATCTGTGTCCAGAAGGGAGAAGGAGGTCACCAAGGAGGCTGACCCTGCTCTGGCCAGGTGGCTGCCTTCTGACACACCAGACTCTGTAGCACAGTGGGCCCATACACACCCAGCCTGTCAAACTACAGCCCTCAAGAAGGCTTTGGCCAAATTAATGAGCAGCTCCCTCTCCCAGGAGGCAGCACAGCTGAAGTTTGGGGTGCACAGTAGAGCTGTGTACACTCAGCTCCCTCCCTCCACAGTCAGATAGGAAGGAAGGGGGCCTTCAGCCAGGCTCACCCAGGCCGGGGTCTGAGTGTCAGTGTCTAGCCAAGGGCTTCTGGCTTAAGGAGGGAGCCCAGCTGCTGCCATGCTGCCGCCACCCTAGTGAGGGTGAAGGAGCAGGAGGCTCCGCTGCACTTCCAGGCTCAGGCTGCCTGGCCAGATCTGGTCTGTGGGCCCTGTAGGCTGGTAGAAGCCATCAGGAGGAGGAGGGGATGCAGCCGCCAGGCCCCACCCCTGTGAGTCAGATTTCTGAAAGCTTGGGTATACAGTGAGTATTAGGCTGTGGGCTGCTGGGCCAGGAAGGAGTGTTTGCTTTTCAAGGGTTGTCTACTGAATTGATGAAGGAGAATTACAGGTACAACCAGCTTAGAGATGGACATTTTGAGACAGCAGGCAGAAATGGAATTTAGTGCTGGGGAAGGAAGCAGGCTTGTGAAAGCAGCTCTTTTGGGGAGGCCAGTCCTGTGTCAATGTCCTCAGCACGTTCAGCAGCTGCTGGGGGAGTGCAGGACAGGATTGAAGCACAGGAGAACTTTCTGGATGATAGAAATATTCTATATCTTGAAAGGAGGTGGGCTATATGATTAATGCATTTGTCAAAATGATCAAAATGTACACTTCAGATCGAGGCATTTCACTGAATATAAATTTTATCTTAAAAACATTTTTTAAAAGACAGATGGGCCGCATGCAATGGCACACGCCTGTAATCCCAGCTACTTGGGAGGCTGAGGCAGAACTGCCTGAACTCCAGGAGGCAGAGGTTACGGTGAGCTGAGATCATAACACTGCACTTGAGCCTGGGCCGAGGCTCCATCTCAAAAACAAAAGACACATGAAGGTTTTCAACTTTCATTAAAGGCAGAGTAGCTGGTTATAGATTAGCCTCCCCACAAGAATAGTTAGAAAAACTGGACAAAACTGTGCCTCCCCCACACCCAATAACAATTGTTGGAAGGTAATTGGAGACCTTGGCCAGGACTTGAGGGGCCAGGCCTAGAAGGTGACCCCGACAGTCTGTAGGGGGTTTCCCCACATTTGGTGATTGGTAAACAGCATAGGGTTAAGGGGCTAAGAAACTGACTATGAAGGGATAGTTGAGGCTGGAAAGCCGAGCTGAATGTCTGGCACTCTCATGACATCATAAGAATTTGGGCCCCAGTAAAGAGATGAGACCTAGGTGGGGACCCTGGAAGGGCCACCCCTAGGAGTCCAAATGAAGAGACCAGCTGTCACAAAACCTAAAACCTGCTTTGAACCAGCTTAGTCCCAAACTAGATGATGACGGTGATCTGCCCTTACTCTGACTGCGTGCCATAAAGTCAAGTAAATACTCTCTGGAGGCAGATACGAGTTTACTAGGCATGCCGTCAGACCAGACTAAAGGAGAAAGGCCGAGAGAGAAAAAAGACAATGGAAACATACATAGATGTGAGAGTCCTCAGGTAGAAACTTTAAAATAACTGTTATTATCATAGTAAATTTTAACAGTATTTTTCCTTTTTTTTTTTTTGAGACAATCTCTGTCGTCTAGACTGAAGTGCAGTGGCGCGATCCCAGCTCATTTCAACCTCAGCCTTCAGGGTTCAAGCAATTCTCCTGCCTCAGGGATACCCCTACCTCAGCCTCCCAAAGTGCTGGGATTACAGGCATGAGCCACCACACCCGGCCGGTATTTTACAACTTAAATAATTTTTTTTTTCTTTTCAGGTTGGTGCTTGGAGCATATTTACAGTCCCATGGTGGCTTATAAATCTCTGGGCCTTGGTGACAGTGCCCACTTTCAGATGTTAATTATCTGGATCTTCCCGGCTCCATAGAAGAATGGCAGGCAGGGGTTGCTGCCTAAGCCTGCTTGCTCCTGAGGGTTCTGGATCGTACTTGGCACAGCATGTTCAGGTGGGTTGTATCGGGCAGAACCCTCCCTGGCCTCTCCTTTCACAGGCTCTTTGAAAACTTTGGAGGGAGGCAGGGCTCTGAGTGCCTTGCCAGCCCTGTCCTACTCTTGCCTGCCCAGCCTGCCTGAGGGCTCTACTCACCACTCTGCCTGGCAGCAGCCCCAAGCTCCTGGGGCTCTGGGGCCCATGGCATGGGCTCATCATTAGGTTCTGGGCAGCTGCCAGCAATCCCTCATGTCCCTGGTCTTGGTGGCTGGCAAGATGCAACA
>NW_022437053.1:2137610-2157278 GCF_009761245.1 Sapajus apella
CCTGCCTCAGCCTCCTGAGTAGCTGGGACTGCTGCCATGCACCATCGTGCCTGGCTAATTTTGTATTTTTAGTAGGGACAGGGTTTCTGCATGTTGTTCAGGCTGGTCTCAAACTCCCAACCTCAAGTGATCTGCCCACCTCAGTCTCCCAAAATGCTGGGATTACAGGTGTGAGCCAATGAGCCTGGCCCACATTTGTGTTTCAAAGAACTCAGTAAGAGTGGAAGGGACAGGGAAAGAGATTGAATTTATAGCTGGCTAATGAGCCCGGAGAGATCAGATAATATTGCTATTGTTATGACTGTTATTACTACCACTGTTGGAATCTTCACTGAGTGCTTTACCAGGCACTATGCTAACAATCTCATTTAATCCTCACAACCACCAGGAGACAGTTACTATTACTACCTCTATCGTGTAGATGAAAAACATGGGGTATTAAAGGTTAAGTGCTTGCCTAAGATCACTGAGACAGAGCTGGGATTTCAACCCCCAGGTTTCTCTGATTCTCTAAGCCCATTCTTTCCTCGCGGTGGGGGCACAGATAAGGAGGAAATTAATCTTGTTGACTTTTTGAAAGGACAATATGTTCATAGAGTCCAAAACTCAGAAGGTACAAAAGGGAAATATCTCCCACTCACACTGATATCTCCCTCTCCTCAGTTTTTAATGAATCCTTACAAACATGTTTTATGTATCTTACCATGATACACAAACACGTGTTCCCTCTCTCTACACAAATGGTAACATACTAAAGACACTCTTCCGCACCTTCATGGTACAAGTACCCTAACCCCCACCTAGGATTTGGCTAAGGTCACAGCCAGGTAAGGGCAGGACGGGCACTTGGCCTCTGAGCTCTGTGTCCTGTGCTCACTCCCTACAGCAGCCCCAACTCACCCACAGCCTGCCTCTAACAACCACACACAAAAGCACCAAGAAATGGCCCTTGGTGCCTTCTGGGAAGGACGTTCCATCCTGCAGAAGGGACCTTTAGACTCACTCCTCCATCTGGGAAGCTGGGTTGCCAGGGGACGGGGCAGGTGGTTGGACTCACTCTGTCTGCCGCCTTTTTCTGTGTGGAGATATCAGAGCCTGCCTCAAGTCCTCCACGTGTTGGGAGGCATGTTGCAGGAGTTCGGAGAGGTAACTGCCATCTCTTGGAAGGAGAGCAGTTGAGAGGAGGCCCAAGGGACTCCCCCTAAAAGCCTGTCCAAGCACCAGGTTGAAGGATGATGGGGTGCCCGGATTCCCTCCTTCTAGCTGCCTGGCCACACTCTCCGTGAAATACAGTTCTCTTTCCAGGACACCGATGGTGTGAGCCTGAGCCTGTGGGAGAAAAGCCAAGCACGTGCTGAAAGAGAAGCAAAGAAACCTTCTCCAGAGGACGGGCGGGAACTCCACACCCTCCACTCACCTCTACCTGCCTCCTGAGCGCTGCCTGATGGTGGTGGCTTGGCTTGTTTTCCTACAGAAAGAGGAAGACAGAGCTCTTACTAGGGGGTGACAGAGATGGCACAGGGAGACATGCCCCCAGAATGCCACCAATGCCCCAGGACAGGACCACCCATGGGAACAGGTTATTGGGGACTCTCTGGGATAGGGTGGAATCTGGGGGGGTGAGTCTTCTTCCCCAGGATGGGAGTGAGCGAGACAAGACTGGGGCCTCTAT
The DNA here is from genome assembly GCF_009761245.1 of Sapajus apella. Classification (NCBI taxonomy): domain Eukaryota; kingdom Metazoa; phylum Chordata; class Mammalia; order Primates; family Cebidae; genus Sapajus; species Sapajus apella. The sequence goes on from NW_022437053.1 coordinate 2,139,283, forward strand.
GTCTCAGTGCCCCCCAAACGCAGCAGTCATGTCATGAAGAAATCACGTTATTTCATCCAGCTGAGCTCGGTTCTGTTGTTTCTATGGGGAGAGTCAAAGGAAGGTGACTCAACTCTATTCCCCAGGCCAGGAAGCAGGAGGCAGGGGCCCGGAGTGGAGTTTAAAGTCAAAGTTCTCAGACCCAATGGGAATATAAACTAGTAAACTCCCCTCAAGCTCCCAAAGAAAGAGGATTTGGGTCTTTGTTGGTTTTCACCCAGAGCCACAGAACTGAAAGTCTGAAACTAGATTCTCTCCAAAGGACAGTCACATCAATCTTCAGAGATGGAATGTGAGAAAAGCCCACCCTTCTGCCAGCTTGTCATTTACAAAGGTACATTCATTCAACAAACATTGAGCACATACGGGCCAGCTACATTTCTTCACAGTGGGGATATGGGATGGAAAAGGCAGACAGGAGCCCTTGGCCCCAAGGTTTCCACTCTCGCTGGCCTTGAAATCTTGGACTCTCAGAGCTAACAGAAACCTGTGATACTCTCTAACTCCACCTCCTCAGGAAACACAAGCCCAAGGAGGAGAGGTGTTCACAGCAGGCCCTGTACTAGGGATTAACATAAAAACAAGAGCAGATCTCATTGAAACTTCACAAAGGTAAGTAAAACAATACCACCCCTATTTTACAGATGTGAAAACAGAGGCCCATAGAGCTCAAGCAATTTGCCCTAAATCATATCCCTAGCAGATCTAGCAATAGGCTTTAAACCCAGGATTCTTAACCAGTACCCGGCAGTTATTTCACAATCTTCACAGTTACCCTCTACTGTCCCTTGGGCCCTCTGTCCGCTGGAGCCTGGCCAGCCAAGACTCACATCGTCAGGTGAGTGGCAGCCAGCAGAAGTGGTCTCAGGGTCACTGCCATTATTTGCCTGTTGGCGTCAGGTATTCCTGTAGCAACACCAGGGCTGTTGTGCTGATGATAAGAAACTCTCTCAGCTGTGAAAAGAAGAGCAGTGATACTCATGAGAACTACAAGCCCCTACGGTCACATCCTACTTCACAGTTTTTTTGTTTTTGTTTTTGTTTTTCTTGAAACAGAGTCTCACTCTTTCACCAGGCTGGTGCGCAGTGGTGCGATCTTGGCTCACTGCAACCTCCACCCCCGGATTCAAGTGATTCTCCTGCCTCAGCCTCCTGAGTAGCTGGGACTACAGGTGTGTGCCACTGCACCTAGCTAATTTTTGTTTTTCGCAGACATCGGGTTTCATCATGTTGGCCTCGATCTCTTGACCTCATGATCTGCCCACCTTGGCCTCCCAAAGTGCTGGGATTACAGGTGTGAGCCACCGCGTCCGGCCCCTACTTCACAGGTTTTACAAAATAATCTTATAAAGCATCTGATTTAATGCCACCAACAACTGTATGAAGTGTTGTCTCAATCAGTGACTGAGAGGGACTGATCCCGTGGCTAAAACCGAGGCAATAATGGAACTTAAACTCAGTCTTCTGACTCCGACCTCTGGCATTTTGCCACAAATCAGCAGCTGCCACAAACCACAACCAGAGGCAGAGGTAGAAACGCAAATATGACGTAGGCAGGAACAGTACACTGTGTGGTTTAGAGTCATACATCCTCACACGTCTGTTAGTGTTAAGAAGGGCACCGGTACCTCTCCAACTTTTATGTCACTGTATCCTCATGACAGAAGGCAGCCTTTCTGTTAAATCTGAGAATTTAACAGAAGAAGACAACCCAAGCCTCATTTCAGAGCGAAGTCTGGTATACTCTTAGAAATCTATGTGACTCTCATCCCTAAGTCCATTAATGTGTCTCTCAAGAGAATCAAGGGAAACTGATGCTTCAGAAAGATGCCCCATATTTACCCTGTGGCACTCAAAGGTTGAGATGAGGAAGATTCAAGCTGTCAACTTCAGTTTCCCAAGATCTGTTCACAGAAGAGAAGCAGATCTCACTCCAGAAACCACTGACTGAAGAGCACTCTGGCCCCAGAACCATGGAGAATTCAAATATGAGGTGAACTCAGAAAAAACGTTAAAGTCTCTCTGGAGAGTAGAAGCCTAGGAGAAAACCAAACCAAACCAGTTCTCCCATTGCCACTCAGGGACAGTGTCAACATTTTGAGCTCATGGGGGAGGTGTAGGCTTTTCACACTGTCAATGTCTGTGTTAAAAGAGTAAGGCAGCCTGAAACCTTTACTCCTAGGTCCAACGATCCCCATTTCTCTTTCAGCTGAAAATCTGTGCTGCAACCAGAGGAACCAGAAATAGGGCCAGAACACTGGGTCTTACATCACAGGCCGGTCTAGCGGCAGTAATGACAGTTCCTGGGGGACTGTGACATCACTACATCCCACTCCTCTGTGGGGTGGTGGGGACACATCAGTGTGATGCCCGAGTTGCCACTTTGAGATGGAGGTGGTGCAGGGCCAAGAGCCAGGTCCTTGGAGACACGAGCCCAAACAGCCCAGGGAACTCAGGCATGGGGCAGCAGGAGGTGAGGGCCAAGTATAGAGTGGGGAGCCCCAGGAGTCACCTGCCCAAAGTCACCCTAGGGAAACTGGTGAGGGCAGGCATTGGGGCAACCAGGTCCTTGGAGATGCCAGCCCAAAGAGCCCAGGGAGGTTGACCCTGGGGCAGCAGGAGGTGAGGGCAGAGTATGGAGCGAGGAGCCCCGGGAGTCACTGGCTCAAAATCACCCTGGAGCGACTGGCAAGAGCAGGGGCAGGACTGCTAATGGGGTGGAGCTGGCTGACAAGATTTTGGTGCAGGGAGTCCAGAGGCACTGGGGGGCCAGCCCAGTGCGGCTCAGGAGTGGCAAGGACTCTGGCAGCAGTCCTGCTGTCACGGGAGACCTGGGGCTGGGTTGGGGGTCCACCACCTGCTGTGTTTTACCTTTTCCTTCGTCCATTTGCGCTTTCTGCTTGCTTTGGACATCTGCGGGGAAGGGGGGGCAGGAGTGGGGTCGGGGAGGGACGAGGGGTTGCGGAGGGACGCGGGCTATAGGGCGGACATGTGGTAGGGGAGGGACGCGGGCTTGGGGAGGGGCGTGGGCTTGGGGAGGGACACGGGCTTGGTTGGGGAGGTATGCGGAGTTGCGGAGGGACGTAGGGTTGGGGCCAGATCGTCGTGATACAGAAGAGGACAGTGAGATACGTGCTGTCACCCACCACGCGGCTGTTTGACTGAGCCAGAGGCAGCTTAACCAGGGCCTCACTAGAACCCAGAATAGGGGTGTGGCCTGAATGCTTCAAGCTCATTGGTCAATGAGAAAGATGAAAGGGAATGGAGGCGTGGCCAGGCATTGGTGTGTCACGAGGGACCTGTGGTGTCACAATGAAGGCTGCCACTCCAGGAGAGGGGCAGGGCTGGGCTTCACTTGAGAAACTTGAAAACTTTATTACCTCAAATCTATATTATGCTTGACGATGACCAGACTGTATTATCCAACATTCCAATGAGATGAAATAATCACAATGATTTTTTTTTTTTTTTTTTTTGGAAAAGTTTCTTTTAGTCTCCTACAATTTTAATTTTTTTTTTTTTTTTTAAAGATAAACGTCTGCGGGGCCCGGTGGCTCACGTATGTAATCCCAGCACTTTGGGAGGCCAAGGCGGGAGAATCATGAGGTCAAGAGATCGAAACCATCCTGGCCAACAAAGTGAAACTCCGTCCTACTAAAATACAAAAATTAGCTGGGTGTGGTGGCACACACCTGTAGTCCCAGCTACTCGGGAGGCTGAGGCAGGAGAAATGCCTGAACCCGGGAGGCGGAGGTTGCAGTGAGCTGAGATTGCGCCACTGAACCTCAGCCGTGGGCCTAGTGACAGAGCAAGACTCTCTCTCAAAAAAGAAAAGAAAAAGAGAAACACGTCTAACATCTTTAAAAACACAAAGCTTTTCAGCCGGGCATGGTGGCTCATGCCTGTAATCCCAGCACTTTGGGAGGCTGAGGTGTGTGGATCACCTGAGGTCAGGAGTTCAAGACCAGCCTGGCCAATATGATGAAACCCTATCTCTACTAAAAATACAAAAACTAGCTGGGCATGGTGGCGGGAGCCTGTAATCCCAGCTGCTTGGGAGACTGAGGCAGGAGAATTGCTTGAACCCAAGAAGTGGAGGTTGCAGTGAGCCAAAATTGTGCCACTGCACTTCAGCCTGGGCAACAGAATGAGACTCTGTCTCAAAATAAATAAATAAATACACAAAGCTTTCCACTTAATAAGTATCAAAGCTCTTTACCAGTTTAAAACAAATACAAGACCCTCCTAAAGTAAGGCTGAATGCTAAGTGATGGGGGAGAAAAAGGACATAAATAACTCCCACTCTCATGTGGTTAATCACTAAATCCTATTTTTCTAGAATCATCTGGCCTCTCTAAGTCCTGTGAATAAACTGAATTTCTCACTTGATACTGGGCTATGACTTGCAATCATGAAAACCTAGAACTGTGTTATGTCACTGCATATTGCTTGTTACCTGAATTCCACATTAGGCTGGGATCAAGGGTTGACTTTTTCATGATTTGCTCCATTACCTGTGTGCTTTTATCCCAGACCAAACTAAGCTTTTTTCTGGAGTTCTACAATTTACAGCTAGTATATAAGAGTGATTTTCAAAAATGTAGACCAGCACCAGTAGCACCGGGGAACTTCTTATAAATGCACATTCTCAGGCCCCACCCTAGACCTGATGAATCGCAAACTCTAAAGTAGGGCCCAGAAATCTGTGCTGCAATAAGCTCTCCAGGTGTTCAGGAACTGCTGGCATACAGCAGGTAGAAAAAGGTGTTTCCTTCTGTAGGTCCAATGCCAGGGATACTGTATGTTCTGTCTCAGTATGAAACAATGGCATAAAATGAAAAGACAGAAATCTCCTTCCTACTCCCACCCTCTAGCCAGTGTGTTTTCTTCGTATGAATAAAATAAGAAAACAAGTAGCAATAAGAGATTTCGTCTAAAAAGTATATTTACAGGTGTAAGTTCTCATCCAGCCTGATCTCACTGACTATCATTTATACCCTCTTACATCTTAAGTTTTAGGAAAGGATCTTGACAATGGAAGACTCAGGCACACTAGGAGTTCTATCACAGAAGACCAAGTACATCTGAATGTCCAATCTTACTAGAGAAGAAAAGTGGAATCATTGCCTAGATTTTCACACTGCATTCAACAGAAAATTAATGTTTTGAATTTTTATCACCTTCATGCTTCCAGGTTAATAGCATTAAACCAGAATACACCATTCTTCCAAAGCCTCTAGTCAGGCAAAGTTTTACTGCATTGCTTCCTGCTTTTCAATGCTTATAAAGCAGAGTCCTGGTAGGCACATTTTGTATACCTGCAAAGACCCAGAACTAAACAGTTCCATCTGTTCAATATTCAAACAAAAGTCCTGTAAACCTCAGATAGTGAGTGGAATACGTCAACACTAGCACCAAGGCCTCAAATAGAAAAAGATACCAAGAACACCACTAGCAAACAAAAGTAAGCTCTCGGCTGGGAGCAGTAGTTCACACCTGTAATCCCAGCACATTGGCAAGCCAAGGTGGGAGGATTACTTGAAGTCAGGAGTTCAAGACCAGCCTGGGCAGCATAGACAATTCACATCTCTATACAAATTTTTTAAAAGTAGCTGGGCGTGGCAGCACACATTTGTAGTCCTAGCTACTTGGGAGGCTGAGGTGGGAAAAATTACTTGAGCCCAGGAGTTCGAGGCTGCAGTGGCTACGATCATGCCACTGCACCCCAGTCAGGGTGACAGAGCGAGACCTAGATAATTACATTCTGTCCTGCTCCACTAAAATCACTAAGTTAAAACACTTTCAGTCAGCAGGATAAACATTAAGTGAAACGTGACTTTGGTGCTTGGCTGGCAAAATCAATCAATAAAAAAATAAAGCAAAATAAGAAATTACTTATTGGGAGAAAGTCTTTGTAACTTCAGTGACAGATAAAGGGTTTCTATCCTTAGCCTGTAAAGAAATCTTTAAAATTTCTCAGAAAAGAATGAATTATTTCCAACAGAAAATAAGCAACAGAGAAATAGGCACTTCCCACAATAATATAAATGGCCAAAGAGTCACATGAAAAAGATTCAAAACCACTAGAAATCAAAGAAATGTAATGAAAGCAATGAAATTTTCTGCTTAAAGACAAGCAAAGAGGACAATGGATAGGGGAACCTGGAGCTCTGTCCGTGTTGGGGATAAACTGAACCAATTTTCCTACAGGATAATTTGAACATTTCTATTAAAAACCCTAAAGCTGTTTTATATTATTTTCCTCCAGAAATCCTACTTCTCTGAATTCATTCCAGTAATACTTGCTCGAGTACAATAAATGTATATAGAAAGAAATTCACCTCTGGAGTGGCCATGATTCACTAAATATACATCCAACTATTAAAAATCATAATGTCAGGATATATTTCTGCCATAAAAGTATGCCCAAAATGTAGAAAGTGACAAAAGACTATATATTATGATTCTTTTTAAAATGTTTATATGCATAGAAAAGTGTAAAAAGCAAAAAACTCGAATGTTTTGAGTGATAAAATTAGATTTTTCTTTATATTTTGTCATCCAAAATATTACAAAAGGAAGGTGATTTCCTTTATAACCAGGGAGAAGTGTTCATTTCTTTTATTTATATTTATGTTTCTTTTTCTTTTTTCCCCTGCACGTATCCCATGTAAGCTAGAGAGCTTGAATCCCTGCTTAGTAAGGTCAGTCAGCCCATTTTCAGGATCTGCAGTACACAAAGGCGCCCCCCTCTTCTATTTTATTTTATTATTTTATTTATTTGAGACGGAGTTTTGCTCTTGTTGCCCAAGCTGGAGTGCAATGGTGCAGTCTTGGCTTAATGCAAACTCCACCCCACCTCCTGGGTTCAGGCAATTCTCCTGCCTCAGCCTCCCAAGTAGCTGCGATCACCCACCACCACACCTTGCTAAGTGGAGCAAATTTATAGGTCAGTATATGACAAATTTTGAATATTAACGGAAAACACATTGTATTATGTTTATACTGTATTTCTAATCTGGCTGCCCTGAGTTTAATTTAGAAAATACCTCTATTTATAATTCACATTTGTTTTGATATATTTTACTATTAGGGATCACAGAAAGGATTCTCCTGTTTTTCTTCACTTCCTTGTCAACTACTATGTTTTTGAAAATTTCTCGTTAACTTCTAATTTCAGGTAAGTTCTGTTTTCTCTTTGCTTAACAAGCTCATTGACATTCTATTTGCAAGCACTGTTCTCTCATCAAATGGAAGGTAACTAATGGAACATATGTGTGGTGTGGTCAATATAGGAAAGTTTAGCAGAGTGATTACTTTTTTGATTTCTGTTAAGGTCAATGCAACTTCTCTGGGAATAAATGAAATGAAGTACAGGTGACAAAATCACTCTAATTAGAGATTTACCTCTGGAACCTTCAGACAAATTTTTATATGCCGGTCCTACTTCTCCTCACCCCGCCAAAAGCTGAATTACTCCCCTGCCCCCCATTTTCCTCGATGCACCACCAAATAATGTAGAAAATCTGATGGGTTTATTTATTTAGTAAAAGAAAACCTTGTAAAACAAGGAGACAGAGAACTGACTTTAATGCAAAGTATAACATGGTATCTAAAAATATGTTCTACATGACTTTAACAGGCTCTATACAATTATTTCTTGTGTAGCTGTTTATAACATTATTTCTAGTCTAGTTTTTTTTTTTTTAATCTCACTGTTAGAGACAAAAACTCAAAATATGTGTACTGTGAAAGAGACATAAACAAAATTTAAAGACCACTAAAGCTTATGAAGGATATTTTAAGAAAGATTTAACTTTAAAAATTGACAACTCAATACTCACGTCGAAACTGAAATGACAACTATTCTTACTGAATAGACACATATAGACACATTTATAAGACTGTGACAAGCATTAAGTTTATAGTCTGAAGATGTTTCAGAAATGGCAGGTCATGATCCTGACTGCATTTGCCCAGTTATAACAACTCTATCTATAAAGAGTTGCCTCAATTCCTAACCTAAGACCACTGATTTCAAGTAAGTAGAGTGAGCCATTCACTAACATGCTAAAAACAATCATCTTGATTCTGACTCCAAGATACCTAGGCCAAGTGCACAGCATACAAAGATTTTTGACTGAAGCACAGTATTAAGGATTCATTAAAAGATTTTGTATGCAGCATAAGTTTTTTTCACTATGATAACATAAACCAAAAACAAAAAAACAAATCAGGGTAAGTATCAAAACATTATTAAAAGCTTCTTAAATGGCAATAAACACATTGAATTAAACTTAGCATTTTTCTTATGTATCTGTACAATGGAATTATAGGATTGTTGGGCTCTTGCCAGATTCTATTGACTCTGAAAGTAATTACACATTTCAGATCAAAACTGATTAGGTGAAAATTATCACGATAAATTTATAAATGGATCACACCTGTGCGTAATGGTACACAGACCAGAACAGCCACGTTGGCTCACACCTGTAATCCCAGCACTATGAGAGGCTGAGGTGAGCGGATCACCTGAGGTCAGAAGTTCGAGACCAGCCTGGCCAACATGGTGAAAACCCTGTGTATACAAAAATCAGCTGGACGTGGTGGCGCACGGCTGTAGTCCTGGCTACTTGAGAGGCTGAGGCCAGAGAACAGCTTGAACTCAGGAGACCTAGGCTGCAGTGAGCTGACACAGCGCCAATGCACTCCCACCTAGGAGACAGAGAGAGACTCTGTCTCAAAAAAAAAAAAAAAAAAAAGTACACAGGACACTGAATATTTCCATTTCAAAAACAATTTTAACTTAATAGCCTCATTTCTCAATTTCATTATTCTCTACAATTCTGTAAGAACAACCTAACCAAAACTGTACGCCAATAAACATCAACAAGCCTCACAGTTCATTATTATATGTCTTCCTACTACTGGACAAGTACAAAGCCGTCAGGTTCTAGAGTCCATCTCCATGTTGATGAATCAAGTGAAAGAACACTGTCTGGATGTTAATAAAACTCAAACTCTCTTCCTCATCACTTCTATCAAAAAAAAAAAAAAAAACAACCCTACAAAATATTACTTGCAGGTGAGAAAATATTAAGCTTCCACAACTATACATATGAATGACATTTTAAGTTAGAAATCTAAAGAATGCCCATAACTGGCACCAAGCCATTTACTAAAGGAGTCCTCTTCTAGTAAAAATATACAATCTTTCTAAGAAGCCAAATCTAGGATTAATTTTTACCGCATAGGTACAACCAACCTATTATCTTAACTTCCAATTAATATACCATCGGCATTCTCCATAGTGGTGCACATCTATCTACTAGGTCACAAATTTACTTTTTACATAATAAATTCACACAGCACAACACTCAAAAATGTCTATATCCTAAGCACAAACTCTCCCGACTTGTCCCCTAAACACCAAGTTTCCTTCTATTCATCCCCCTTCCTCCACAAAAGTTAACCACTATTACGAATTTCTTGTATGTTCTTTAAACAACAGTGTTCTTTGTGGGCGCACATGGAACTCCAGCATGCCTACAAGAAGGCTCAGTTTAAGAAGACAAGATTTTGTCAACAGTGGGACTGCCAAAGTCTAACACTCCCCTAAAGACTGAGGACAATGAAAAAGTATTCTAAGCTGCAAAAATCCCCAAAGGAAAACACCTATTTTCCTACTAACGAGCCCAAGGAACCTCAAAAGCATGCCTTGTTTCTGTCCTTTTCTATTTCTGTGGTCCCCCGAATCCAGACAACAAATAGAACATAATTTTATGAGTCTTCCAGAAGCATTTTTCCACCAGGAGATATCGGCCACAGTCTCTGTTTTACCCTCTAGAAATAGTGGTCTTTGTTATTAGGGCTTACGGTGCATGGCCTCCTGGAACCGAAATGTGAATTTATGTGGAATGGACATTAATCCAGTAAATAAGAAAAGAAGCTGTTGCATTATTGGGATTTTAAAAGTTTGATTTACCTTTATATTCTTTTTCCCGTTCCCATGTTTTGTTCCTCGTGTGCACATTGCCTCACCATTGGGCCACGAGGGTACTGTTCTGCAGTGTTGAAACAAAATGGAAATGACAGGAAATATCTGCAGTTATCCAGGAAAAAGTATAATGGCAAAGTTGTTTGTATGTTTACTTTGTGCTTGTTTTTAACATTTAATTTTAATAAACTCTCTGGTAGCGGCACTGCAGTAACAGGTGGTTGAGAGTTTGTCCCTAAAGCTATGGCACCAGTCTTCTAATGGACTCAGCCTGTATTCAGCCTATGTAATCCTGGCAGATTCTTTCTCTATTTCAGAATGGGACAACAGAAAAAGTGACTGGAGAGGAAGAGGAAGAAGAGGAGATGGCTGAAGTAGGTATTTTAGATAAGAATGACATTTCCTAAATATCTTCGTTTGTGAACATTTGAATAATTTTCTAATCTCCTTTATAAACTGCTATTAATGTGGAATAATTGAAAGCACAGTGTATTTGGAACAGAATATAATTCCTCAACTCTGGCTTTACCTAACTGATGACACACCTTTGAGCAAATTGCTTTATCTGAATTCTTTGGATTTGGTTTCTTGGCAAACAAGAGCTGTTTACTTTTAGCACCAACATTATGTTATATTTAATACTGATCAGTCTTTAACCTGTATTTGGTTATTTTTTGGAAGAGGAGCTGCTAAGTTTTAAAAATTTTATGTTTGCATAAAAGAATTTGAGAAGATTTGAGGGACTATTCAGCAGGAGTAGTGAAACTCCCTCTTGTTGAAAAATCATCAAGGAGTTTTATCTTAGTCTGTTTTATGTTATAACAGAATACCAGACTGGGTAATTTATAAAGGACAGACATTTATTTTCTCACGGTTCTTGAGACTGGGAAGTCCAAGATGCAAATACCAATATTTAGTGTCTGAGGGCCTTCTTGTTGTATCCTTACGTGGTAAAAGGCAGGTGGGCAGGAGAGCAAGAGGTGGGCAGATCACTCGAGGTCAGGAGTTGGAGACCAGCCTGGCCAACATGGTGAAATCCCATCTCTACTAACAATACAAAAAAATTAGTTGGTGGACATGTGTAAATCCCAGCTACTCGGGAGACTGAGGCACAAGAATCACTTGAACCCGGGAGGCCGAGGTTGTAATGACTTGAGATCGTACCACTGTACTCCAGCCTGGGCAACAGAGGGAGACTCCATGTGAGTGAATGAATGAATTAATGAATGTATGTATGTTGGCTTATTTGGTAATGGGACTTAACAAAACTTTTAATCTGCTTTACCCAGAGTCTAGCTTTTAAATAAAAGATGGGATATAAAAGGAAGGAACCTCTTGAACTGAATTTGGGGGCTTTTTCTCTCCCCCATAGTATAGATATATTCTGGTTCTTGTCTCCCACTGAGCCAAGAGTAATTTAACTTTTGGCGTAAGAAACCATGAAGAATAACATCTTTAATAAGGTAATATTTTTCTTCTTTTGAGCAGGATATAGAAGACTTAGATCACTATGAGATGAAGGAAGAAGAGCCTGTTAGTGGGAAAAAGTCAGAGGATGGTGGACTTGAAAAAGAAAATTTGGCAATATTAGAAAAAATTAGGAAGACTCAGAGGCAAGACCATTTAAATGTGTGTGTGTAAATCTCCAGAACCTGGACTTTTGTGGTTATATAATTATAGTTTATACCAGCAATTCATTAACATGCTGATCTCAGCTGCTCTCCTCCTCCATTCCTGCCTTAGTGGTGGATTCAGTCATATGTTTGTTGGTATTGAGACAGGGTCTTTGCTCTGTCACCTGGACTAGAGTGCAGTAGCACAATCATAATTCACTGTCTCCTAGGCCCCAAGGATCTTCCTGCCAAGTGGCTTGGACTATAGGCATGTGCCACCACGCCAGGGTGATCTTTTCTATTTTTGGTAGATATGAGGGCTTACTATGTTTCCCAGGTTGATCTTGAACACCTGAGTTCAAGGGATCCTCCCATTACAGCGTGCCAAAGTGCTGGGGTTACAGGCATGAGCCACCGTGCATACACAGCCTCAGTTATATGTTTCATTGCTCTAGATTACCTTTCTCATCTACTGATAGCCACTTTTTAATCCTGTTCATCAACTCTTCACATCCTAGAACCACCTTCTAATTTCTGTGCCATCATCGGAGGAAAAACTCTTGACTGTAATGTGATGGTCGAGAAAGTTTCAGAGGTAAAGAAGACTCTAATGTCATTTAAGGAAACTAGTTCTTCTGCCCCTATTCTCTGGAATATTTAGGGCTAAGTTGTTAGTTTCTGACATCATATACATTTGAAAGTATTCTGTTCTAGGAGCCATTTGAAAAAATTGACTAGAATTTAAGAGTGATTAGAGTAATAGCATTAGAATTTTTAAATTACCCGGTAGTCCACTGGGTGGGGTGGCTCGCGCCTGTAATCCCAGCATTTTGGGAGGCCAAGGCCAGTGGATCACTTGAGGTCAGGAGTTTGAGATTAGCCTGGCCAACATGGTGAAACTCTGTCTCTACTAAAAATACAGCAATTAGACGGATGTGGTGCCGTGCGCCTGTAATTCCAACTGCTCAGGAGGCTGAGGCAGGAGAATCCCCTGAACCTGGGTGGCAGAGGTTGCAGTCAGCCAAGATCGTGCCACTGCACTGCAGCCTGGGCAACAGAGTAAGACTCTACTAATAAAGAAATAACTAAATACATACCCATAGTCGTGTATCCCTCACAACTATTTTATGTTTGCATGTTCTCATCTTTACTTGTGTGCATACTTTCTTAGTAATGCCACTTAGAAATAGTTCTCAGAGGAATAATTCCTGGGAGAATTTTGTAGGATTCCTTCTTTTTTTTAAGGTATGTATTGGGTAGAGGAGCATTTCATATGGAACTTCTAACAAAACAGGTGACTATTTTCTTAAAATTTTAAATTTTCACCCTTAATAATGTATTTTGATGATATAAGATTGTAAGGAGAAAGTTCTTAAGCAATATCTCCTACTCTTAAAGAAATTTTTGTTGCTTTTTTTTTTAATACCTCCTACTTTCAAGACTGAAAATGGTAAACCAGTAAAATGGTTTTGTACTTGGTGCTGAATCTATGCTAGAATAGGCAGTAAGAGTGACCTTTATTTAAGGTTCTAATTTGCTCATGTTAGGCACTTAGAACATAGGTTTGTTGTTCTTTGTGAGATTCAGGAAATGGTCCAGTTTTACCTTTCCCCTTGACTACAGACTTTTTAATGCCAATTTGCTGTTGCTGAGTTATATGCCATTTTGTTAGGCCTTCCCAAGTGGGAATTAGGAACGTTGCTGTATTCTAGAGATGTTTTGTTCTTCCTGTAGGGCTGGAGCAGTGCCTACTGAATGGAATGGGTCATGATGCAAATGAATGCCACCTTAGTTGAAGGCAAAGCCGGAATGCAGTTTGGAGCAAATAAGGTAATTTTATTAAGCATTTTACCTAAACCCTAAAACATATTTTATATTACTTTATGAGCCTTCTTTTTGTCTTGACTTCTTTTTGAGAGAATGAATTTCATTTTCATTTGCTTTGTTTTCTTGTTACAAAAGTGATCTATAGAAAATATAGAAGTATAAGAAAATCAAAGATATGAATTAATTACCATTTAATGATTTAGGGTCTGTTTTTTTAGTCTGTGTTAGATGTACTGTAGACAAACATGTCTACTGTTGTAAATTTATTATTGGTATGTATCCTGCTGAGACCAGCTGGGGCGTGGAGTCCTATTCCTTTGGCGGTGCTGAAGGAGTTAAGAAACAAACAGTATAAAGTGCAAAAGTGGGATCAGAGTGGGATGTCAGGGGGCTGACAGCATTTCCCAGCTGAAAGCCCAGAGCAGACTCTGACCCACATATTGATTCTTTGTGAACAAGTGATTATTTTTAATAAGCAGGTGCTCAGTGTTTCTTCATAGGATAAAGACAGACTACACAGGCAGATAGTGCCTGTTCACTAGTAAAATAGGAATAAGCTAGAAAGCACTCTTTGCAAGTCAGCGAGGGGGACAAGGTCAGATATCCTGTGATTTGCAAACTGGTTTAACTAGTGCATAACCAGTACATATTGTTTACAATTCTAGCAGTTTTCTGCCTGGGGAAGCTCAGTAGAAAGGAACTTTGGGAAGAACAGAGTCAGAACCACACAAAGCCTGACCATGCGCCAGGCTACTCTACCACCATGGCATCTCCCACCACGTTCTCCCACAGCAAGATGAAAAATGACAGCTCAAGGTTTTCATTGCAGCAGTCTCTTTTTGTGTGTGAGACAGAGTCTCACTTTGTCACCCAGCCTGGAGTGCAGTGGCGTGATCTCGGCTCACTGCAACCTCCACCTCCTGGGTTCGAGCAATTCTCCTGCCTCAGCCTCCCAAGTAGTTGGGACTACAAGCTCATACCACCATGCCTGGCTAATTTTTGTATTTTTAGTAGAGACAGGTCTTCACCATATTGGTCAGGCTGGTCTTGAATTCCTGACCTCGTAATTCACCCGCCTCAGTCTCCTCCCAAAGTGGTGGGATTACAGGAGTGAGCCCCCGCGTCCAGCCAGCAATCTTTTAAAAAACCTGAAACAACCGAAGTACCCATAAATAAGGGAACGGTTAAATAAATGATGAAAGAGTTCACGTGCTGCAAGAGTCGATGGCATTTTTAAAGAGGCAGGTCAACAGGCACTACAGTGAGGGATCTTAAAGGCCTGTTTTGGAGGGAAAATGGCAAGTGAGCTACAGTCGGCGCACGTGTGTAGATCCCAGTTCCAGCTCCGTTAAGATGGCTAGAGAATACACACACACTCCCCAGCCCATACACGGACGCAAAGGCACACAGAAAGGAGGAGCTCCCCAAAGGCTTGTCAGTCCCTCTGGGGAGGGGAGGGGAGAAAGGTGGGAGCAGAGGGGGCATGCACATTTTACTTTATTGAAGATGTATGTACTGGTTGAGTTTTTTACCAAAACACATTGATTATTCAACAGCATTATAATCAAACCCACCTGCGCGCCTTTGAGGGTCTCTCTTCTAGCTGGGGAGATGTCAGACCTGAGACAAAACGTCCCGTGGGGAAGGGCAGACACCGAGGGAAGGAAGCAGAACTTCCCGCACCAGCCACTGCTCTGGGCATCAGGAATGGTGGCAAACAGGCCAGTCTTCTCCAGGAAAGTGGCCACTGGGGCAGAGGGGCCAGCCTCCCATGGGATCAGGACGTGAGCACACCACAGGGCACAGCCAGCGATACCCGAAACACAGGAGGTGGCGCTGACCCAAGGAAGGGCGGGACCAGGGGATGTGCAAGCCAGGACAGCCGGGAAACACAGACGAGCAGTATTAATTTGGGGAAGACTAAACCATTCAGTGTCATTCAAGTACTCTGAATGCAAAATGAGTAGTTTGCATGCAAATGTGTGTGGTGGAGGTGTGTGCTGTGTGTGACATACAGTGTGCATGGTGTGGTAGGTAGGGAGTGTGTGGGGTGTGTGTATGGTGGTGGGGCATTCTGGAGAGTGTGGTGAGTGTGTGGAGTGTTCTGTGTATGGTGTGTGGTATGTGGTATGTGTGATGTGAATGTGATATGTGTGTGTGGTGTGTGTGAAGTGTGATATAGTGTGGAAGCATTGAGTATGTATGTTTTGTGTGCATGGTGTAGTGTTTGTGGTGTGTGGTATGTATGAGGTGGGTGTAATGTGTGTGGTTGTATGAGGGGTGTGTGTGTGTATGGGGTATGTGGTGTGTATAAGATGTGAATGGTGTATGTATGTATGATATTGTATGGTGTGTGTGGTATCTTTGTAGTGTGAATAAGTTGTCTGTGTGGAATGTGCTGTGTTGTATGGGTGATGTAATATGTATCTGAAGTGTGGTGTGCTGTATATGTGGTATTTATGAAGTGTGTGTGGTGTGTATAAAATGTGTATGGTGTGTGTATGTGTGGTATTATGTGGTGAGTACGGTATATGTGGTGTGTGTATATAAGGTGTGTGGTGGGTATGGGGTATATGTGGTGATTGGTAACTGTGAAGAGTGCATGGTGTGTATGAAGTATGTGTGTGGTGTTTGCAAGGTGGACATGGTATGTGTGCGGTGTATATGGGATGTGTGTGGGGGATATGTGTGGTGTGTGACAGTGTATGAAGTACGTGTGTAGTATGTGTGTGGTGTATATGGGTTGAATGTGTGGGATGTGGGAGGTGAGCATGGTGTATATGTAGTGTGCGGTGTGTATGGGGTATGTGCGTGAGGTGGGTATGATATGTGTGTGGTGTGTGTAGTGTATATGGGTTAAGTGTATGGTGTATGTGAGGTGGGTATGATATGTGTGTGGTGTGTGTGATGCATATGGGTTAAGTGTGTGGGGCGTGTGAAGTGAGCATGGTATATATGTAGCGTGTGATGTGGATATGTGTGGTGTGTATGGGCTATGTGTGTGAGGTGGGTTTGATATGTGTACAGGGTATGGGTGTGAGGTGGGAAGGATATGTGTGCGGTATACATGGGTTAAATGTGTGGGGTGTGTTAGGTGGGCATGGTGTATATGTGGTATGTAAGAGGTGTTTCTGACATATGTGCAGTGTGTGAGGTGCATATGATATGTGTGTAGCGTATACGGGTTAAGTATGAGGTGTGGGTGAGGTGGGTATATGTGTGTAATGTATATGGGTTAAGTGTGTGGTGTGTGCGAGATGGGTATGTTATGTGTGTGGTGTATCTAAGGTGGGTATGATATGTGTGTGATGTGTGTGTAGTGTATATGGGTTAAGGGTGTGGTGTGTGTGGGGGGGTATGGTGTATATGTGGTGTGTGGTGTGTGTGAGGTTGGTAAAATATGTGTGGGCTGTGTGTGGTGCACATGGGTTAAGTGTGTGTGGTCTGTGAGGTGGGTATGATATGTGTATGGTGTGTGCAAGGTATATATGTGGTGAGTTGTATGTGAGGTGGGTATGATGTGCGTGGTATATGTGTGGTGTACATGGGGTGTGTGTGGTGTGTGTGAGGAGGGTATGATATGTGTGTGGTGTACATGGGTTAAGTGTATGTAGTCTGTGAGGTGGGTATGATATGTGTAGGGTGTGTGCAAGCTGGGTATGGTATATATGTGGTGAGTGGTGTGTGAGGTGGGTATGATATGTGTGTGGTATGTGTGTGGTGTATATGGGGTGTGTGTGGTGTGTGTGAAGTAGGTATGATAAGTGTGTGGTGTGTGTGTATGGCATATTTGGATTAAGTGTATGGTGTACCTGAAGTAGGTATGATATGTGTATGGTGTGTGTGAGGTGGGCATGGTATGTGTGCTGTGTGTGGTGCATATGAGTTAAGTGTGTGGTGTGTGTGAGGTGGGCATACTATTTATGTGGTGTGTGAGATAAGTATGTGCAGTGTGTATGGGGTATGTGTGTGAGGTGGGTATGGTATGTGTGTGGTGTGTGTGTGCTGTATATGGGTTAAGTGTGTGGGGTATGTGAGGTGGGCATGGTGTATATGTGGTGTTTAGTGTGTGAGATGTGTGTTGTGTGTGGTGTGTATGGGGTATGTGTGTGGTGTGTGTGTGCTGTACATGGGTTGAGTGTGTGGGGTATGTGACTTGGGCGTGGTGTATATGCTGTGTTTAGTGTGTGAGGTGTGTATGATATGTGTGTTGTGTGTGGTGTGTATGGGGTATGTGTGTGGTGTGTGTGAGGTGGGCATGGCATGTGTGCGGTGTGTGTGAGGTGGGTATGACATATGCGTGGTGTGTGGTATGTATGCAATATGTGTATGGTATGTGTGAGGTGGGCATGGTATGTGTGTGGTGTGTGTATGCTGTGTATGGGTTAAGTGTGTGGGGTGTATGAGGTGGGCATGGTACATATGTAGTAGTATGTGGTGTGTGAAGTGGGTATGATGTGTGTTGTGTGTGGTGTGTTAGGGATGAACTTGGGTAGAGATGGGGATACAGTTTGTTCTCT
>NW_022437053.1:2157678-2173287 GCF_009761245.1 Sapajus apella
AGAGAACAAACTGTATCCCCATCTCTACCCAAGTTCATCCCTAACACGAACATATAATCTGCACTGAAACTGTTCCATTTCGAATAACAAGAAACACTCCAGATGGGCTCAGCACAGCCAACGGAGACTGTCCTACAAGGCCACAATCTAGGCAGGCACAAAGAAATCATGGAGGCAGCTACCTTTTGTTTTTTCAAATGTGAAACATTTCTGAATGGCCTAAGCAACACGTATTTATTTTAAAAGCTCACGTGAAGTGAAGAAAGAAAAATAATACACGCTCAGCTCCAGAGACATGCAAATGAGACTGGGGGACAGAGGGAAGTGTATTGATTCCTTCCATGATCCCTGAATAGCAGCAGTGGGTCTCAGCATCTTATTACCACCAAACAGGTCAGCAGGCAAGCCAGCTGCCACCTTGTCCTGTGCAAACCACAGGCACAGTCCCCAAAACCAGGCAAATGACTATCTTATTTCTTCAGGGATAGCAAAATGGTCCAGGGTTCGGAGCCATGTTTCCTTCCCAACAAGACCTAACTGCTGTGTGTACACCACACACAACACACATATCAAGACCAAATGATGAAACTCCTTCCTCAACTCCCTCCATGAGTGGGAAATGTGGATCTTCATTCCTGTGACACAAGACCTTGAAGGTTGCTGAAAAATGCTTGTCCCATCTGACCGGGGCAGCATTTTCATTTATTGCACACCATTAAGGTTTTTTTGTTTGTTTGTTTGTTGTTGTTGTTGTCGTTTTGTTTTGTTTTTTGAGACACAGTCATGCTCTGTCTCCCAGGCTGGAGAGCAGTGGCACCATCTCGGCTCACTGCAACCTCTGCCTCCTAGGTTCAATCTTTCTCTGGGACCCAGCCTCCCTGAATAGAGTAGAAAGGCAGCCAGCAGAACCCAAACTGTTCTGCCCACAGGCTCCTCCCTACAAACCACACCTCAGGGCAACAGAGTTTCCAAATCCATGATGCAGAATCCATGAACAGAAAACCTTCTGCTCCAGAAGGCACTTACAGGAAGTGAACATTAAAATCACATCTTTTTGTGGCTCTTTTTTTCTAACATAATCAGCATTTCTTACTGCATATACTAAAAGATGTTTACCATTTATAACCAGAAACACTGTTTCTCATAAAATAATCATAAAATGTAAATTATTCAGTAACCCATCTTTCTGGAAAAGAATAACACTGTATGAAATTGAGGTATTGCCCCAAAAATCTAGATGGGCCCTGAAACTCCAAATATTTGAATTCTTAAATAACTTCATACCAAGCCCATTTAATAAAAACTATGTCAAGCACAGTACTAGAACCAATATGAAAATAAAATTTCAAACTGAGACGGCTGAATCAAAAGAAAAAATGAAGAGAAAAATCGCTTCACTGCTTTTTAGGATTTCCAAAGATGATGTTAAACCCAGCCACGGTTCTGACGTCCAGGAAAGCAATTGCGGTCGTGCAAAAGGACAAGGGTTAAAAGAGATCAGTGGGCACTCTCTTTCCCCATTAACCCAGGTGGTGTGACGTGGAGGCTTTCTGCAGAGTCCAGGGTGCCCTGGGCTGAGAACTCCTTCATCAACCCCCTCCATGGGTGGGAAACGCGGATCTTCATTCCTGTGACACAAGACCCTGAAGGTGGCTGAAAAATGCTAGTCCCATGTGACTGAGGCAGCACTTTCATTTATTGCACAGCATTAACTTTTTGTTTGTTTTTTTGAGACAGAGTCTTGCTCTGTCCCCCAGGCTGGAGAGCAGTGGCACTATCTCGGCTAACAGCAACCTCTACCTACTAGTTCAAGCAATTGTAATGCCTCAGCCTCCTGAGTAGCTGGGATCACAGGTCCCTGCCACCATGTTCGGCTAATTTTTGTATTTTTTTTTTAGTACAGATGGGGTTTCACCATGTTGGCCAGGCTGGTCTTGAACTCCTGACCTCAAGGGATCCACCTGCCTTGGCCTCCCAAACTGCTGGGATTACAGGCATGAGCCACCATGCCCAGCCACCATTAGATTTTGGCAGGAATCCTTGTGCTAGATGCCATTATCCCACCAATCACTGAGCACTTCTCACTTCCTGCCCCTAGTGGGGCTGGATACTCTATGGCAAGCCGCCATTCCTGCCCACTCACCTAAGGACAGAAACCTCCAACTCTGCCTTGCCAGGAGAACTGACCAGTGTGTCTGACAGATTGTGAGTCCTTTGCTGTACATGGCCCTCAAAAACATGAAACAATTCTTTCACCGAGACCACAGTAAGCAAAAGCTGAAAGAGGTAATAATGAAATATCACATTCCCCAATCGGAACATACCCACTCTAGGGGCCATCCTTGTCATTATTTCTGATTTTAATTCTACTGGTGGCTATTTTCCACCTCTCTAAATAATTTTTAAACTCTCTTTCTGGGTATCAACTTCAGATAGTATTTATTGTCATCCCAGTATGAGAGGTGAGTTTGGTAGGCCACGAATTCCCAGGCTCTGGTGCAAGTGACCAGATGATTGCACCAGCTACTGCAGTCACAGTCACGCAGAGGAGCTATCCAATCTTAGCAAGAGCACTGGGATAAAAGAGATCCTTCCAAGAGCTCCGCCTAACTCTGGGAATACAGAAGCATCCATTAGAAAGCCGGTGGTCACACAGCCTTCAGGATGGATCCAGGCTCTTTTCTTAACTTTATAAAGCCCTGGATAGACTGGCACTAACGTGGCATGTCACTGCCGCACGTTAAGGGCAGGAACTGGCTCCTGCTCCAGTTTGCATCCTCTGTACCCAGCACCAGGCCCATCTGCTCCATGCAGGATGAGCAAGTAGCTTACGCCTAGGCCTGTCCACCCAACCCCCGCAAAGGGTGGAGCGGCAGAGAGCATGAGTGGCCAAGATGAAGTCCTCACAAGCTTCTTTGATTCTTTCTACTATATGAGATATTCTCGATATCTAAGGGATGAACAGCAAACAAAATGTGCTCTATCCATACAACGGGGATGGGAATCAACCCTAAGGAGAAAGGAAATTCTGATGCATGCTACAACATAGATGGGGCCTGAGGACTTCAAACGAAGTGAAAGAAAGCCAGGTGCAAAAACACAAATGACTGTATGATTCCACTCAGATGTGGCACCTGGAGTCGTCAAATTCACTGAGACAGAAAGTGGAGGCCGGCAACAGTGGCTCACACCTGTAACCTCAGCACTTTGGGAGGCCTCAGCGGGTGGATCGCCTCAGGTCAGGAGTTCCAGACTAGCCTGACCAACATAGTGAAATCCCATCTCTACTAAAATTACAAAAAATTAGCCAGGCATGGTGGCAGGTGCCTGTAATCCAAGCTACTTGGGAAACTGAGGCAGGAGAATCACTTGAACCAGGGAGGTGGAGGCTGCGATGAGCTGAGATCATGACACTGCACTCCAGCCTGGACAACAAGAGCAAGACTCCCTCTGGAAAAAGAAAAAAAAAAAAAAGAACCCACCAGGGTAGGGCTGCCAGCACACAGCCACAAGCTCCAGCTTTATCCACTCATGCTCTGGACACGGCCCGGAGCCCCCCGCAGTTTCCACGTCAGTGTCACCCCAGCCCTCCTGCCCAGGAGATCCTAAGTTCAGGAGACCCTCTCCAGCCCAGGCTGCAGGGGGAGGCAGCCCCCAATATCACCTAGGAGTGAGTACAGAGGGCAGGGCATCCTGGACGCTCCAGACTGGGAAACCCAGATCATGTCCCCTGCGTCGTGGCCACACCTCCTGGGAGAGGAGAAACCCCTGCCTTACCTCACTGAAGGGACCCTGACCCAGAAGCCTGAGAAAAAGTCACCTGCAGGATCCAGACTTCTGCCAAGCTGCGCCTTAGGAAAACTTGTCCCACTTCAACCGGCAAAGCTCTCAGGTCATTATTTCTAAAACCACTGTCCTTTCTCAAAGAGGACGGGAAAATAGAAAAAACAACAACAACAACCAGGAAAAAACACACACAAACACACACAATGAGGCACAGGAGGTTGAAGAGGTCAAAGGCAGTTTAGCCTCCCCGCCCCAAAAAAAAGTGCCAGACGCATGATGCCGAGTTTGGAATTTGGGGTGCTTCACCCTCCGCATGCCCATTTAGGAGCTGACTACACTCAACCATAGATTTATGTCTAGTCCCTGCCTGGTCGCATCTGAATAGATCTGAAAAAATAATGAGCCTTTTTCCTGCCAGTAAATACTAAGTTAAGACTGGCAGCCCCCTCTAAGGCTCTGTCCTCCACCCAGGTCCCGCAGAGCACGCCCCCAGCGGGTGTCCTCCCACCATGCTTCCTCTGCATCAGCTCGGGAAACGAAGTTTGCCCTCCTGTCTGGGCACAGCAAGGCCCGCTGTCCGGCCCGTGGAGCCCTGCTTGGAGACCGGGGGCCTCAATGTTCTCTTTCACCATATGCTGCCAGATCTCCCGCCAGCAGCCTTGCCAGGCAGTACCTGCGGTGGGAAAGGGGCCTGGCTGGCCGAGGGGCAGGCCCGCGCCGCGCCCCCAACCCGGCGCCTGCAGCCAGGGCAACCAGGTGTGGGGTTTTTAATTGACAAGTTGTTCCCTCCGAGCCTTATTATAAAGGGAAAGGGAAAAGGAAAGGGACAAAGATTCGGGCTCGGGTTCTCCAGGGGCAGCGAACCCAGAGGCAACACCAACCCAATTGCCGCCAGGCACTGGGACTTGAAGCCAGCGCCAAACGGGACCTCGGGACGCACCAGCGGCCAGACCAACCCGGCGGGACTCCAGCGGGCGCCCCGCCCCCGCGTGAGACAGTGCCTCCAGGAGGCACCGGGTGGCCCTTCGCTGCGGTGTCCCGTCCGGGATGCGAGCGCCGCCGCCAGGTCCCCGCTGCACTCGCCCGTCGGTCCTGGGAGGGGAAAGGAGCCAGTAGGAGAGGAATGGGGCTGCCGGGTGCACCCCCAGATCCCAGCAACAACCACCCCGAAGCCCCGCGGCCCCGGCGAGCCCAGAGGGTAGCGCTCGGGAACACTCCGGCCCCACCCTCCGCGCTGCCCCCGACGCGTCCGGGTCCCTGCGGCGCCGCGCGATGCCCCAGGCTGCCAACGCCAGCGAGTCAGGCAGCCCGGGTCCCCCAGCTTACCTGGCCCGGGCGCGGGGCTGCTTCAGCGCCCTGCTGTCCTGCCCCGTGGCCGCCCGCTCGGTCCGCGAAGCCGAGCTCCTGGCAGCCCGCGCTGAGCAGCACACACCTACTGCCGAGGGGCCGCGAAGCTGCAGGATGGCGGGCGCGTCCCGGAAGCGGCCTACGGCAAGCCTGCGGGGCCTCCTGCGCGGAGCGCACGCGCGCTCACCTGAGGCTGCCGGACCCGCCGCCCAGTCTGGCCGCTTCAGCCCACCGTCTTTTGGATCACTGGGGCGTGAAACGCTTCCCTGCGACCCCGCGCGGCGGGAAGAGAGGGAAGACGAAGATGCCTCCGTGCCGGGCGTGCGCGAGCAGCCGCGTCCCTGGCCCCGGCGCTGGGACAGTCGGCAGGGCGGGCGGGTGCACCCGGGACGCCGGTCCGCCGGGCGGGTCTCCCTGACGGGGCTGGAGCCCAGACGCTGGAAGGATGCGGCGCCCCGAACGCACCGGGCCCTGGAGAGCGCACCGATTCGCGAGGCACTACCCGGCCCTGCGTGCGGGGGAGCTGCAGGGGTCTGGTCCCGCGGGTAGAGCCGGTGAACGGGAGGCTCCCGCCCTGCCCTGGCCGCCACGCTGCGCCCTGCTCACTCCACCCCGAGCAGCTGTAAAGGGGACCCTAGAGGAAGGAACCTCGGGGATCGCCGCCTCCGAAAGCCCCATCCGGCAGGGGAGGCCCCCTGCTGCTTCCCCACCGCAGCTCCCCTGGGCGCCTGCAAGACTCCCAGTCTTCCCTACCCCTCCCCTCTAACCACCCCAGCACCCGGTTTCCGATACCCGTGCTGCTTTAGCCCCCAACCCTAGGGCCTCACTCCAGGCCATTCTCTCCTTGCAGTCCTCAATGGAGAGGACCCTGACCTCCGCGGGGCCCTGGGGAGCACACACTCACACACATCCCCAGGGGAGCCAGTCTTCTGCCCCCACAGCGCGAGAAATTTCTTGGAAGCCCGGGAAGGTCGTGCTGGAGACTCCGGTGTCACCTTTGGCCCTCTGGTCCTTTCGTGGAGTCCCAGGTAGATGTGGTTAGCGGTGGGAGACGCACAGGGTGCCTTTTCTGGGCAGAGCGGGGACCCAGGTGCCTCCCTCCTAAGTGATTTGCCCTCTTTTCTTCTTGTGGCCGGATTAGGTGAAGCCGTGTCCGAAGAAGGGGGGCAAAGAAGGACAGGGGTCCTGGGGGGTAAGGAGAGCCCATCTTCCCTCTGCCCTGAGGGCCTGAGATGAAACCCGGGGGAGAAGTGACTGGGAGAAGCCGAATCCTGAGCTGCACTAGGGTTAGATACGTTGTGGACTTGGCCTCTCCACACCCTGAGCCTGAGTTTAGACAGCAGCTGCGGAAATGAATGGGATTCAAGATGGGGACTGAGAAAGCACATTTGCATCCTCTCCTTCGATTCAACTGATGGATCAGTGTTTTTAAGTTGAAGCCACAGCAACAAAGAGGCCAGAAGGAAGTCGTTAGCAGATGAACGGATTTCATCTGCAAGATGAAACAGATTTAGAGACCTGTGGGGTAGATTAGAGGGCACAAGCCCAGAAAATATGCGGAGGGTGTGGAGCGCAGGGGAGCTGACCCATCCACCTGTGAGATCCTCAGGGAGCCTCCAGGCTCCAGTGCAGGTATCACGGAGGGCAAAGTGGAAATGGGGCCAGAACAGGCAGAATAAATGAAGATCCAGTATGGATAGTGAATTCTTCTTCCCCAATATCATGGATGCAGTCAAGGCACTTACCCCAAAGAGAAAAATCAGAGATTCTCTTCAAAGAGAGTTGTGTACACTGCCTGGTGAGAGTGGGTGCTCCTAATGTACTTTTCGGTCCTCTGGAGGAAACCCTCCTCACCATGGCATTTAGAGGTCCACTAGCGTAATGACTGGTTCCCACTCTAAGCTCTCCCCACATGTACATAACCCCATCAGCCTGTCCATGAAACTCTTTTAGATACAAAAATACAGGACAGAAGGTAGCCCCATATATTTTAGAAAAGCTTCCAAAGTGAAGGAGAACAAACCAAAGAGTCCTCAGATAACATTCAAAGAATAAAAGATTAAAAAGGAAGAAAATGTGTATCCTCAGGAAAGTTCAAGAAAATACTATAATACATCTTTAAAAAGACACAGGAAAAAGGAACAGAGAAACAATTATCTTTTCAAAGGCTGTGGTAAATACATAATATAAAATTTACAATTTCAACCATTTTTAAATGTACAGTTCAGTGGCTGTATTAGTCTATTTCACACTGCTAAAAAGATACTACTCCAGACTAGGTAGTTTAAAAAGGAAAGAGGTTTAATTGACTCACAGTTCCACAGGACTGGGGAGGCCTGAGGAAACTTAGAGTCATGGCTGAAGGTGAAGGGGAAGCAAGTACCTTCTTCATGTGGTGGCAGGAGAGAGTCTGCGTCAGTGCAGGAAAAAGTACCACTTGTAAAACTATCATACCTAGTGAGAATTCACTCACTATTAAGAGAACAGCATGGGGTAAACCACCCCCATAAGCCAATCACTTCCCATCAGGTCTCGCCCTAAACACCAGGGATTACAATTTAAGATGAGATTTGGGTAGGGACACAAAGCCTAACCATATCAGTAGCATTAAGGATATTCACACATTTTTCTAAAAGTATCATGGACAACTCTTCCCAGAACTCTTTTTTATCTTGCAAAATGGAAACTGTGTACCTACCAAGAAATAACTACCCATCCCCCAGTGCCACCCATCCTGGCAACCACCATTCTACTTTCTGTCTCCATGAATTTGACTACTCAGGCTGGTCTTGAACTCTAGGGCTGAAATGATCCACCTGTCTCAGCCTCCTAAAGTGCTGGGACTACCTATCTGTATCAGCTTTACAGTAGCCTTGAAAACCAAGCATCACACAGTGATGTTATCTGTTCAAACAAATCACAAACAAAAACATTAACAAACCACCGGAGGGGTCAGAATGTGATTGGAGCCACCTCAAAGCCCATCTCCAGAGGACTGTGGCTAACATTAATGAATTATTAAAAGTTTCTTTGTAAGATCAAGAATGAAACATAGATGCCTAAGACTATGGTTTCTCTTCAATATTGTAATAAATGCCTTAGAAAGTGCAGGAAGACATGAAAAACAAGTGAAAGAACTGAGTTAGAAAAGAAATAAAACTGTCTCTGGTCCCAGATGACGCAATAGGATATCTAACGAAATACTGAAAAAAACACTATTTGCCCTGTTGTGGATGCTTGCTTAAAAGCTCCATTCTCAGGATTTGTCTTTATTTTACCTGACTTAGTGCTTTCTCTGGATAAACAACGTATCTCCTGAGAACATCTGTGCAAAATAAATAAATAAATAAAAAGATCAAAAGATAATTGTTTCCTATCTCCACTTCCTGAGGTAGTGCTGCCAGCTGGGCAGACAAGTGGCTGACCAAAAACTTAAAATGAAAAACTGGGGAATGAGCTTTCTCTTGGCCCTTTGATAAAGCTCAGATATAATCTTGGGAGTTTAGGCGGTCGGTTGCCATTCTGTGCAAGTCTACGGGCATGTGTGGGATTGTGTGTGCTGTTTTATCTCAAGAAGATCTGAGAAGGCCCCACGCTTTCACTTCTGGATGGCTTAGAAGCTCTAGGTAAGAAAGAATTAAAGGTAAAGTAGTAAACAGCCTGTCAGAGAATCAGAGCATTGACCATGTTCCCTGACACACACACACACACACACACACACGCACACGCACACGCACACAATGATTCCATCAACAAAGGCTGGGAGATTTACTGAAACAAGATATTTAAGGAAATGTTCATCCATTCATTAACTGGTGACTAAGCTAATCAGGCAGAGACTTCAGTGGCTGGATACACAAAGACACATAGATTTTAAAGATCTCATTGAGGGAAGTCCCTGAATAAACATCAGCAATAACAGTTAGTAAAAACAAATTTTGAGAATGAAATCTGATTTCCATTATATCATGCAAGTCAATTCATAGTATGTAACATTGACAGTGTTCAACAATAAGTTACAAGACATGTGGAGAAACAGAAAATTATGGTCCATCCACAGAGAAACCTGCAGTCAATAGAAATTGTTCCTGAGAAAGCCCAGAATCAGACTTAATGAACAAAGACTTTTGATCAGCTATACCTGTCCATAAAACTAAAATAAAACTCCATGCCTAAATAACCAAACAGAACCATAAGAAGGATATCTCAACAAGAGATAATATCAATTAATTGATACATATTATTTTAAGAATATACATTTTGAATATAATAAGTATAATCACGAGAATGAAGTATTTACTAAAAGGACTTAATAGCAGATTTGAAGTGGCAGGAGAAAGAATCTAGTAACTTTAAGACAATTGAGATTATTCAGTCTATGGAACAGAAAGATAAAACTTCAGTAAGGATGCAAAAACTAGACATAAGATCAACAAGCTCGGAACTTTAAGTTAAAAAAATAATAAGGAAAAGAATTTGAAAAAACTCTGAAAATCAATCAGACCTAATATACATCTACAGAATATTTCCACTCAAGAACACAAGAATATACAATCATCTCAAGTGTATATAAATAATAAACCACAAGCTGGGCCACAAGACAAGTCTCAATAAATTTTAAAGTATTTATATTATACATATGTCCCATCACAAGGGAATGAAATTTGAGAGGTGATGGATGTGTTAATGAGCTTGATTTGTGTAATCATTTCACAATGTATGTGCATATGAAAACATCACATTGTACATCTTAAATATGTACTTTAAAAAAAAATTTCTTGAGGCAGGCTCTTGCCATGTTGCCCAGGCTGGTCTTGAATTCCTGAACTCAAGTGATCCACCTGCCTCGGCCTCACAAAGTGCTGGGATTACAGGTATAAGCCACCATTCCTGACCCGAATACAGACATCTTTTATTTGTCAATTATACCTCAATAATACTGGGAGCAACAGCCAACAAAAGAAAAAGAAAATTTAAACAAGCCAGTATTTATTACACAAATCAAAACTATTACTTTAAAACCTTCCCCCCAAAAAATGTGCAGATCCAGTGAGCTAAAGAAAACTGCCTGATACTTGACAAACTTCTCTGGAAAATAAAAAAGAGGAAAGACTTCCCAACTTGTTGATGCCAAAACAAGAAAGACAATATCAGTACCAAAAAGAAAATTACAAACTAATTGCTTTTATGTATACATAAAAATTGTGAATAAATTAGCCAATAGAATAGACAATAAAGAAATAACATATGGTCAAGTGTCATTGAGTCTAGGAATGCAAAATTGTTGTAACATTCAGAAATCAGTTGATATAATTTACCACATAGAGGAGTTTGAGACCAGCCTGCTGGCCAACATGGTGAAACCCTGTCTCTACTAAAAATACAAAAATTAGCTGGGAACAGATCCAAGATGGCCAAATAGGAACAGCTCTGGAGTGCAGTTCCCAGTGAGAATGAAGAGGGCAAGGGATGACCGCATTTCCAAATGAGTTTTTACTGCCCTCAGACCAGGGGATTCCTAGGTGGAAAAGCACCACGAGTCTCCAGCATGGCTGTTGCAGCTGGTGCAGTGGGTCTCCACACAAAAACTCAAACAAATCTGGGCGGCCTTTTCAACTGGCGCCTGGCATGTCTGGGAGACAGATTTGCCCATTCAACTGACCAAAACGGGGCTGAAACAGGGAGCCAGGTGATCTGGCTCAGTGGGACCCACCTCCACAAAGACCAGCAATCTGAAACACACTGGATTTAAAGTTTCACAGCAAGGACAGCTGGACCTAGGACGGTCCAGCACTTTTGGGGGAAGGGCATCTACCATTAACAAGGCAGTCCAGCATTACCAAGGCAGTCCATGATTACCAAGGGAATCTGCCATTACCGAGGCAGTCTGCCATTACTGAGGCAGTTCTAACTATAACTCTATAAACAAAACCACAAGGAAGTTCACACAGCAGCTGTGCAGAGCCCACGGCAGCTCAGCAACACCACTGCTGGCAGACTGTGACTAGGCTATCTCCTTGCTGGGCAGGGCATCTCTGAAAAAAGGCAGAAGCACATCAGGAACTTATAAATAATGCCCCACCTTACCAGGATAGAGCACTGGGAAAAAAAGGCAGTTATGAGTTCTGCTGCAGCAGACTTAAATGTACCTGCCCAGCAGTTCTGATGGGAACAACAGAACTTACAGCTCAGTACTGGAGCTCCTATAAGGGACAGACTGTCTCCTCAAGCAGCTCCCTGACTGTTTGAGGTAAAAATCATCAAAACAATGAAGAAACTGCATCAACTAATGGGCAAAACAACCAGCTAGCAACAAAATGGCAGGATCAAATTTACACATAACAATATTAACCTTAAATGTAAATGGGCTAAATGCCCCAATCAAAAAACAGACTGGCAAATTGGATAAAAAGTCAAGACCCATCAGTGTACTGTATCCAGGAAACCCATTTCATGGGCAACGATACACAGAGACTCAAAACAAAGAGATGGAGGAAGATTTATCAAGGAAATGGAGAGAAAAAAAAAAAGCAGGAGTTGCAATCCTAGTGTCTGATAAAATAGACTTTAAACCAACAAAGAGACAAAGGAAGGTCATACCATAATGGTAAAAGGATCAATACAACAAGAAGAGCTAACGATCCTAAATATGTACAC
This sequence comes from Sapajus apella, assembly GCF_009761245.1. Taxonomy (NCBI): domain Eukaryota; kingdom Metazoa; phylum Chordata; class Mammalia; order Primates; family Cebidae; genus Sapajus; species Sapajus apella. The sequence continues at coordinate 2,169,469 of NW_022437053.1, forward strand.
ACCCAATACAGGAGCACCCAGATACATAAAGCAAGTTCTTAACAACCTACAAAGAGACTTAGACTCCCACACAGTAATAGTGGGAGACTTTAACACTCCACTGTCAATATTAGGCAGATCAATGAGACACAGAATTAACAAGGATATCCAGGACTTGAACTCAGATCTGGACCAAGCAATCCTAATAGACATTTACTGAACTCTCCACCCCAAATCCACAGAATATACATTCTTCTCAGCGCCACATAGCACCTACTCTAAAATTGACCACATAATTGGAAGTAAATCACTCCTCAGGAAATGCTAAAGAATGGTAATCACAAGAAACATTCTCTCAGACCACAGTGCAATCAAATTAGAACTCAGGATTAAGAAACTGACTCAGAACCACACAACTTCATGGAAACTGAACAACTGACTCTTGAATGTTGACTGGATAGACAATGAAATGAAGCCAGAAATAAAAATGTTCTTTGAAACCCATGAGAACAAAGACCCAATGTACCAGAATCTCTGGGACACATTTAAAGTAGTGTCTAGAGGAAAATTTATAGCAATAAATGCCCACATGAGAAACAAGGAAAGATCTAAAATCGGCACCCTATCATCAAAATTGAAAGAGCTAGAGGAGCAAGATCAAAAAAGCTCAAAAGCTAGCAGAAAACAACAAATAACTAAAATCAGAGCAGAACTGAAGTAGATGGAGACACAAAAAAACCCTTCAAAATATCAATAAATCCAGGAGCTGCCTTTTTGAAAAGATCAACAAAATAGACCCCTAGCCTACCCAGATTAATAAAAAAAGAAAAGAGAGAAGAATCAAACAGATGCAATAAAAAAAAGACAAAGGGGATATCACCAACGATTCCACAGAAATACAAACTACAATCAGAAATGACTACAAACAACTCTGTGGACATAAAGCAGTAAACCTGGAAGTAATGGATAAATTCCTAGATACTTGCACCCTCCCAAGCCTAAACCAAGAGGAGTTGAAACCCTGAATAGACCAATAACAAGGGCTGAAGTTGAGGTAGCAATTAATAGCCTACCAACCAAAAAAAGCCCAGGTTGAGATGGATTCGCAGCTGAATTCTACCTGACATACAAAGAGGAGCTAGTAGCACTCCTTCTGAAACTATCCTAACAATCCAAAGAGATGGAATTCTTCCCATATCATTTTATGAGACCAACATCATCCTGATACCAAAACCCGGCAGAGACTCAATAAGAAAAGAAAACTTCAGGCCAATATCCATGATGAACATAGATGCAAAAATCTTCAACAAAATACTGGCAAACCGATTGCAACAGCACATCAAAAACCTTATCCATCATGATAAAGTAGGCTTCATCAAGGCTGGTTCAACATATGCAAGTCTATAAATGTAATTCACCACATAAACAGAACCAAAGACAAAAACCACATGATTATCTCAACAGATGCAGAGAAGGCCTTCAACAAAATTCAACAGCCCTTTATGCTAAAAACTCTCAATAAACTAGTTATTGACAGAATATATCTCAAAATAATAAAAGCTATTTACGACAAACCCACAGCCAATATCACACTGAATGGTCAAATATTGGAAGCATTCCATTTGAAATCTGGCACTAGGCAAGGATGCCCTGTCTCACCACTCGTATTCACCATAGTAATGGAAGTTCTAACCAGAGCAATCAGGCAAGAAAAATAAATAAAGGGTATTCAATTAGGAAAGGAGGAAGTCAAATTGTCTCTATTTGCAGATGACATGATTGTATATTTAGAAGACCCCATTGTCTCTGCCCAGTATCTCCTGAAACTGATAAGCAACTTCAGCAAAGTCTGAATCAATGTTCATAAATCACAAGCATTCCTATACACCAAAAACAGACTTAAAGATAGCCAAATCAAAAATGAACAGCCATTCACAATTGCTACAAAGAGAAGAAAATACCTAGGAAAACAACTAACAAAGGATGTAAAGGACCTCTTCAAGGAGAACTACAAACCACTGCTCAAGGAAATCAGAGAGGACACAAACAGATGGAAAAACATTCCATGCTCATGGTTAGGAAGAATCAATACTTTGAAAATGGCCATACTGCCTAAATCAATTTATAGATTCAACACTATCCCCATCAAGCTACCTATGATCCTCTTCAGAGAACTGGAAAAAAACACCTTAAACTTCATATGGAACCAAAAAAGAGCCCACATAGCCAAGTCAATTCTAATCAAAAAGAACAAAGATGGAGGCATCACACTACTTGACTTCAAACTATACCACAAGGCTACAGTAATCAAAACAGCATGGTACTGGTACCAAAACAGAGATATAGACCAATGGAACAGAACAGAGGCCTCAGAGGCAATGCCACACATCTACAACCACCTGATCTTTGTAGATACCTGACAAAAACAGGCAATGGGGAAAGGATTCCCTGTTGAATAAATGGTGCTGGGGAAACTGACTAGCCATATGCAGAAGGCAGAAACTGGACCCCTTTCTGACACCTTAAACTAAACTTAACTCCAGATGGATTAAAAACTTAAACATAAGATCTAACACAATTAAAACCTTAGAAGAAAACCTAGGCAAGACTATTCAGGACATAGGCATAGGCAAGTACTTCATGACTAAAACATCAAAAGCATTGGCAACAGAAGCCAAAATAGACAAATGGGATCTAATTAAACTCCAGAGTTTCTGCACAGCAAAAGAAACAATCATTAGAGTGAACTGGCAACCAACAGAATGGGAAAAATTTTTGCCATCTACCTATCTAACAAAGGGTTAATATCCAGAATCCACAAAGAACCAAAACATTTACAGGGAAAAAAACACACAAACCCATTCAAAAGTGGGCAAAGGATATAAACACACACTTTTCAAAAGTAGACATATATGAGGCCAACAAACATGAAAAAATGCTCGTCATCACTGGTCATTAGAGAAATGCAAATCAAAACCACATTGAGATACCGTCTCACACCAGTTAGAATGGTGATCATTAAAAAGTCTGTAGACAACAGATGCTGGAGAGGATGTGGAGAAATAGGAACACTTTTACACTGTTGGTGGAAGCGTAAACTAGTTCAACCATTGTGGAAGACAGTGTGGCGCTTCCTCAAGGACCTAAAAATAGAAATTCCATTTGACCCAGTAATCCTATTACTGGGTATATATCCAAAGGATTATGAATCATTCTATTATTAAAGACACATGCACACATATGTTTGTTGTGGCACTGTGTGCAATAGCAGAGACCTGGAACCAATCCAAATACCCATCGATGATAGACTGGACAAGGAAAATGTGGCACATATACACCATGGAATAGTATGCAGCCATAGTATTGATGAGTTCGTATCCTTTTTAGGGACGGGGTGAATCTGGAAACCATCATTCTCAGCAAACTGACACAAGAATAGAAAATCAAACACCGCATGTTCTCACTCATAGGTGGGTGTTGAACAGTGAAAACACATGGACACAGGGAGGGGAGCATCACACATTGGTGTCTGTTGAGGGAGACTAGGGGAGCTACAGCAGAGGGTAGGGAGTTGGAGAGGTATAACATGGGGAGAAATGCCAGATATAGGTGACGGGGATGGAGGCAGCAAACCACATTGCCATGTATGTACCTATGCAACAATCCTGCATGTTCTGCACATGTACCCCAGAACCTAACATGCAGTAAATTTATATATATATAAATATGCATATATTTATATTTATATGTATAAATTTACCACATAAACAGGAAAATGGCAAAAAAAGTCACAGTCATCTTTTTTTTTTTTTTTTTTTTTTTTTTTTTTTTTTTTTTTTT
>NW_022437053.1:2173387-2341403 GCF_009761245.1 Sapajus apella
TGAGACGGAGTTTCACTCTTGTTACCCAGGCTGGAGTGCAATGGCGCAATCTCGGCTCACCGCAGCCTCCGCCTCCTGGGTTCAGGCAATTCTCCTGCCTCAGCCTCCTGAGAAGCTGGGATTACAGGCACGCGCCACAATGCCCAGCTAATTTTTTGTATTTTTAGTAGAGACGGGGTTTCACCACGTTGACCAGGATGGTCTTGATCTCTTGACCTCGTGATCCACCCGCCTCGGCCTCCCAAAGTGCTGGGATTACAGGCGTGAGCCACCGCGCCCGGCCCGTCACAGTCATCTTAAGCGCAGAAAAAGATTTCCCAAAGTTCAACAATCATACAAAATAAAAATGCCTATCAAACTGTAACTAAAAGCCAATTTAATTAATGTGATTTTCAAATTGTGCAAAAATCATACAGTAAACATCATACTTAGTGGTAAATTATTGAAAGTTTCTTTTTGAGATCAAGAATGAGACATGGATGCCTAATACTGTGCTTTCTATTCAATATCATAATAAATGTCTTAGAAAGCATAAGAAGACATGAAAAACAAGTGAAAGGATTGAGTTAGAAAAGAAGAAATAAAACTGTCCCTGGACCCAGATGAAACAATTCAATATCTAACAAAATACTGAAAAAATTATCAGGACCACTGGAAACAAGTGAAATATACAAAATACAATTGCAGTTCTATACACCAGTGGCAAACAACTGGAAAATATATTTTTAATGTTACCATTAACAACAGCGTTAAAACATATTACATATCTAGGGGAAAAGATCTAGCAATTTATATGTGAAATCTATACACAGAAAACTGCAAGTGATAATTTAAAAGTCTGAAATAGGTGAAGGGATAGACAATGTTCATTGAGTGAAAGTCTCAATGTTGTAAAGATGTTAGTTTCTTTCCAATTAATCTATAGATTCCACATGATCACAATCAATCCCAGGTAGATTTTTGGAGCAGATAGTGACAATTTGTTTTCAGGAGTTTCATAAGAACGAAAAAGAATCAAAAGAGCGAGGGCAATTCTTCTTGCAGAACATCACTATCAGAGGGTTTATAATATCTGCTATCATAATCTGTTATAAAACTATAGTGATTAATACGCTGTGGTTGTGGTACAAGAATAGACTACTAACCAATGGAATAAAATGGAGTCCAGAAACAGACTTACACATAGAAACTCACCCAGTTCTTGACAAAAAGAATATTACACTTCACTGGAAAGGAATGGCCTTATCAGCACATGTTGCTGAGTCGTCTGGATAATCATACTGAAAAAATGTAGTTTAATCTCACACTGTACTCAAAAAACTTGTGAAGGTAGGTTTCAGTTATAGTCTTGGATTAAGCAAAGACTTCTTAAATTGAACACAAAAAGGAATAGTATAAAGGGAAAAAGGATATATAAACTATATTAAAATTAAGAAGTTCAGTTTATGATATATAGATCCCATTAAAAGAGCGAAAATAAAATCTACAGATTGAAAGAAATTATTTGTAATATATATTGCAAAAAAAGTCTGATATATTATTTATATCTAGAATATAAAAAGAAATACTATATTACAAATAAGAAAAGAGAGACAATTCAATTTAAAAATGTTCAAACAAATTGAACTGAGTTCAAAAACTATGTTGGTCAATACACACATAAAAATGTGCTATGCTCCATTAACTGTCAAAAAGTTGTATATTAAATCCACAGTACATATGTACCAGAATGCCTATAATGAAAAGGAAAAAGAAAAATGCCAAATGCTGGCAGGGATTTAGAGCAACTGGGACTCTCAGAGCCTGTTAGTGGGAAAATAAAATTGCATAATCATTTTGGAAAATTATTTGGGATTATTATCTAAAACTGAACAAATGCGGGATCCAGCAATTCTATCTTTAGTTGTATATCCAACATAAATGTATGCCTACATTCAATAAAATGTATATGAGAATGTTCATAGCAGCACTGTTTATAATAATCCAAAACTTGAAAGTACCCAAATGTCCATTAAAAATGGAATAAATGGGTAAATACACTGTGATGTATTTACAAAATATGCTACTATATGCAGCTATAAGAATTAAGAAACTAACTGTTCACTCACAATAATGACTCTCAGACACTTAATATTAATCAAAGGAAGCCAAATACAAAAAGTACATTCTACATGATACAAATTTATATTAAGGGTAGTTACTGGGCTGCTGTTAATTTTTATAGAGCTATACATTTATGATGCATCCAGTTTTCTGCATGTTTATTACACATCAATTACAAAGTTCAGTAAACAGTAAAGTAACCCTGAGGAAATCCCAGTGGTCACCACCAATTAGAGGTGGTGGCACTTTATGTGTTTTCAATATCATCTTCAACCCTTCCCTCCCTGCTTTTCTCCTCCTCTTTTCTTTTCTGTCTGCTTCCTCTCTCTCTCAGTGAAAAATGACCTGTTTCTCAACTTTAACTTAATGAAACAAAAGTCACATTTCAAGGAGAGTGGATTCAGGGATAGATATAGGGTTTTCCCTCTAAAACTCTTTAGATTAACCAGATAGAAGCACACAGGGAGCTTCCATCAAGATAATCTGTTTTGTCTTAGATATTACTAGACTTAAAGAGAAAAAACAATATTGGCTTGGTTTGAGAATAGGATGTTCAGAGCATCAGATTTAATTTTGCTATAAAAAAAAAACCTCTAAATGTTATTTTTCCTGAAAGTCATGCTGTTTAGCATTAAAATATAGTTAATATATGTATTTGGCTTTGGGAAAAGGTGAAGTTCCTACAAAACAAGCAAATGTTAAAAAAAAAAGTGATGTCAGAGAACAAACCTAAATTTATTAATTTACTACAATTAATGATTCTGAGTGAGCTGGTAACAGTTCTCTGTGATAATTGAGAATTACATGAGACATATAGTCTTGCTTTCAGACTGTTTTACATATCCTGTGTAAATTATCATGCAAAATTTTTTTGGTCAATGATAGTAAACAGCCCGGATTTTTTTATTTTAAAATTTTTTTAATTTTAATTATTATTATTATTTTTTAATAATTAGCTTATCTCAGAAAGCAGTGGGGACACATAGTGAAGTGTGGGCTCCACCTCATGGTAACCTAGGTAAAATGCAAGGATGGGTCCAGGAGCATGGGTTCTGTCTGTTAAGGACCATCCTCACAGCACCTCTGTAGAGACAGGGAGTCCCATTCCATCCTGAAGACATGAGTGTGTGTGTCTACAACTTCATCCTTGAGGGGGGTGGGTGGGTGGGTGGGTGTGTGTGTGTGTGTGTGTGTGTGTGTGTCTTTGCTGGACTATTTTTTTCTCCTGACTTTTAGAAGCATGTGTTTTGTGCTTGGAACAGATCTAACTATTCTTATTGTTTCTAGCATAATTTCTATGCAGAAAATTCTTGAATCCAAATATTAACCTTTCTCATGGACAGATGTCTCAGGCATATGTCTCCTTTTGCATTCACCACTTCAATGTCAAACTCCACACTCCAAAGTCAAATGTCCTCAACACAAGCCTGCTTCCTCATCTCCAATATCCTCCCACTTAAGCATTTAGGTGGCAGCACACAGGACATTGCTTTGTTTCTTTTGCCTATTTTTCCTTCCAATAGGCCCCTTCTTAGTCTACAACTTGTCTCTTTGTTATTACATTGGTATATTAATTGATTCTCTTTGTTTTTGTAACATGTCCCATCTACAATGCCATCCATAAAGAGTTATTCTAAAATACTGCATTCTAATAGTATTCTAAAATACTCCTCTTATCAACACATTCTCCCTAACTTTCAATGGTTATTTAGCAAATAATTGCTCTGTGCCAGGCACTGTGCCCATTGTTTTAGATTGATTGACTCTAACCTTCACAACTTGGCAAGAAAGGGCATGCTTAATTTTAAGGGAAAAAGTTAGTTCAGAATCTTGGCAGAATCGCTCCCATTTTTAAGGCTGAATATATTCCATCGTGTGTGTGTGTGTGTGTGTGTGTGCGCCACATATCCATTAGTCCATTGATAGCCACCCACGTTGTTGACATGTGGAACTGTAAGTTCAATTAAACCTCTTTTTCTTCCCAGTCCTGGGTATGTCTTTATTAGCAGTGTGAAAATGGACTAGTACAGTGCTCAGCGCTAAGAATTTTTCTCTGATTTCTACATTAAATGGAATCACAGATGCTGATTTGTAATATTTTAATTATCAGTTTTCAGAATTTTTCTGTTTCCCATCTTACTCCATAGTTAATTTTTTTTTTAATTTCCATGGGAAAGAGTCTTTGTGTTTTATGACTTTGCTAATATTTTCTAATTTCATTGCATTGTTACTAGAAAGTGTTGTTTATAATGTTTGTACTTAACAGAACTTACAGATATGTCTTTGTGATCTATTATATGATCATTTCTTGTGACTATTCTATGTGTTCTGACAAAGTATATTCTCTAGGCTGGTGCGGTGGCTCACGCCTGTAATCCAACCACTTTAGGAGGCTGAAGTGGGCAGATCACTTGAGGTCAAGAATTCCTGATCAGCCTGGCCAACATGGTGAAACCCCGTCTGTACTAAAAATACAAAAATTAGTCTGGCGTGGTAGCACACGACTGTAGTCCCAGCTACTTGGGAGGCTGAAGCAAGAGAATTGCTTGAACCCAGAAGGTGGAGGTCCCAGTGAGCTGACATCGTGCCACTGCACTCTAACCTGGGAGGCAGAAAAAAAATAAAAACAAAAAAAAAATAAAAAATATATATATATATATATATATATATTCTCTAAGGAAGTAATGTTTTTATTTATTTGTAAGATTTTCCTTATTGATTTTATGATGTTTAAGTCTTCTTTATCCTTAGTTATTTTTTCCACTTGATCTGTGTTGTATTGAGAGTAGTGATTTAAAGTTCCTAATAATGGGAGCATTCCTAACTATTCCTTAGTGCCTCTGTGGTTTCTATTTATGGTGATTTTTGTAAGCCAACATTCCTAAGTAATGTATCTTCACTGTGACTTGGGTTTTAGCAGTAAAGCTTTCTTTTTTGTCATGCTTAATATTTTGTGGCCTGAATACTACTTACATAAGGATTGCTATCCCTTGCTTGTTTAATTTTTTTCATTTGCCGAGTATGCCTTTGTGCATAATTTTTTTTTTTTTTGAGACAACCTCACTCTAGTCACCCAGGATGGAGTGCAATGGCATGATCTCAGGTCATTGCAAACTCTATCTGGTTCAAGTGATTTCCCCTGCCTCAGCCTCCTGAGGAGCTGGGATTACAGGCACCCGCCACCACACCTGGCTAATTTTTATACATTTAAGTAGAAATGGGGTTTCACCATGTTGGTCAGGCTGGTCTCAAACTCCTTATCTCAGGTGATCTGCCCAACTGAGCCTCCCAAAGTGCTAGGATTACAGGCATGAACCATTGTGACTGGCCTCGTGCATAAATTTTTAACCTTTGATAATCACTTTGTTTTAGGTATGTCTCTTATACTCTGCAAATATTTGGGCTGTGTTTTGTTATTCAAGGTGACGTCTTTTTTTGGTAGTTAAGCCAAAAAATTGATAACTATGACTGTTGATAGATTTGGTCTCAACTGTTTCACAATATTTTATGACTATGTTTATTATTATTGCTGCATTTCCTTTTCTACAAGTCCTGTATTAATTGCTTCCATATTTTAAAAAATTTAATTAACTTATTCTACTTCCTTCTTTCCCTTTCTCTTTTCCTCCATGTTGTTTTTGAAAGGTCTGATAGGCTGGGCATGGAGGCTCATGCCTGTAAATCCCAGCACTTTGGGAGGCCAAGGCGTGCAGATCACCTGAGGTCAGGAGTTTGAGACCAGCCTGGCCAACATGGTGAAACCATGTGTCTACTAAAAATACAAAAATTAGCAGGGTGTGATGGTACATGCCCGTGGTCCCAGCTACTCTGAAGGCTGAGGCAGGAGAATTTTTTGAACCTGGGAGGCAGAGTTTGCAGTGAGCCGAGATTGGGCCACTGCACTCCAGCCTGGGTGACAGAGCAAGAGTCCATCCTAAAAAAAAAAAAAGAAAAGAAAAAAGAAGGTCTGATAACAGTTTAATCCTTTTGTTCTTGTCATTTATTTATGTGATCTTTTCCCTTGAAGACCAGGAAGAGTTTATCTTTAAATATCCTATTTTACCTCATGTGCTCTTCACTACACAATTTTAAATTACTCTTCACCTTTTAAAAATCCTAATACAGGCATAGTTACATTGATACATTTGTTTTTAGCCATAACAAGTTTGATGTGCATTCTTGTCAATATTGTTTGGTTCAAAATCTTTAAATGCTAATGATTTTACAAGCTTATGACTTAAAGTTTACTGTTTCAGGTGAATTTTTCCAAATACTCAAGTTTATTTCAGCATAAATTTCTTGTGACATACTTTTAAATATTAGTTCTTATCAGTTGATTCCATTGTTATTTTTCCAGGGACTCCAACTTTGTGAAGCGCACTTGCTTAACTTTGATTTCTACCACTTTTCTGTGACCTCTTTTTTCCTTATGTCATTTTCATTCTCCAGGTTGTTTTTCTACCTTTTTTCAAGGTTAGTCATTATATTTTCATTTGAGTCTATTCTCTTTTTTGATTTTGTGGTTCCCTTTTTCTTTTGGAGATAACTTTTTCTTTCTTTCATTTATATTCTGGTTTTAATTAACTATGCTTTCATTTCCTTATGTTTTTGCCTGCTTTGATTCTTATTTTTTAGATATCTGACTGAATTGGCTTTTCATATCCACAAATGTTTATTTGAATAAATTTTATTCTATTTGAAGTGTCAGCTTAGAATTTTATTCTGATTCACAGTTATTTTATTTGGGGACATTTGAATTGGTCAAAGTATATTGGATTTGTTTTTTTTTTTATAGTAATCTCTATAACACACAGAGTTTTCTTTTCATTTTTGTGGATTTTTTGGTGAGTTTTCAAGATTCCCAGTACAATGGCACCCTCTTCTGTCAGTATAGCAAATTACAGCTCTATAGCAAATTTGTTTTTTATGAGAGGTTTATGTCCTCTAGTTGGTTTTCTTTAGTCTCTCAGTCAAAAATGTCCCTTCCTCCCTCACTCCTTTTTTCGAGATGGAGTCTCGCTCTGTCCCATTTTTTTTCAGGAGAATTAAATCATTTATTAATTACACATGATAATGTATGATACACAAGCCTTATTCCCATCTATAATTTTATCTGGTATTATTATTTAATTTAATTTATATATAGTGCATAGGATGTGCCAACAACTATTTCTATAACCAATAATTCCATGATTTTGCTTGGGTAATCCCTTTTAATGGTGAACTTCAGGTCACAACAATAACTATCAGTTCAACCACACCAAGGTTTCTGAAGATAATGGCATCTCCACCCAAGCAGGTTATAAATAAATTTCAGATAGAACCTGGCATCACCCTGGAGGAATTCTAACTTCACACTGTTGGGGAGATTTACCAAGATGGCTTCAGAGTAGACCAGCTTTACACAGCACATATTCTAAAAAAAGACACATTTATTCAGGGTCATGATCAGACTATTACATTTAGCAATCAACAACATGGGTGCCAAAAAAAAATCTACATTAAAACCCTTTGTTGGAATGTTTTACACTGTCCACAGAATAGAAACTAAAATAACCTGTTTTACAAATAGTTGCAAATACAATCTTCGAGTTTTTTGCTCATACACACGAATATTTGTCTAAAATATGTCTTAACATGGACATAAAACATGTCTTAACATGGACAGCTTAACCTCAGCTTAAAAAGCCTGAGTCAAAAGGTGAAAGCGGCAGAAGGCTCTGGGAGGGAACACTGCAAAAATAGGTGCAAACTACCTCTGAAGGCAGGTAAGTGGGGAAAACACGGGCTTAGTAAATTTTTGGCGGATTTTCAAGATTCTCAGTACAATGGCCCCCTCTTCTGTCAGTATAGCAACTTACAGCTATATAGCAAATTCGTTCTTTGTGAGACGTTTAAGTCCTCTAGCTGGTTTTCTTTAGTCTCTCAGTCTAAGATGTCCCTTCAGGGGGGCTAACAGGCTCAGTGGATTCAAATGTTCACTTTATTCCTGAAACCCGGACTGGCTGCTGTGAGTTGGTCTGGTGCTTCGGTCACTCGTGGCTTCTTTCTTCTCTGCCAGCTCTGTCTTGTCTTATACATCCTCTGGAGGAGGAGGCCTTGACTTAATCACACGTGAGTTGATTTTTTTTTTTTCCTGAAATTCTATCTTACTTACTTAGAGTTAGCTGGTCTGTGCTCCTTTTTAGGAAAGGGAAAATGGATTAGTGTTTGATAAGCACCTAATGTTAGGTGATTTCAGACACTATCAATTCCTGTATTTACATCTTGGGGAACTGTTAAAAGTAATTGATTGTTATTTCTGTTTTGAAGGTGAGGGAAAACTTAGAGATATTAAGTGTTCATGGTCACAAGATGTTAAGTTGTAATTGGTAAGTAATTTGTGGGAAAAAATTTTGAGGATATTTAAATTTCTTGTTATCAAAATTTTAACGACTACCTATAGCATTCATTGATGATTCCTACATAAGCTGGTTATTTCAATAAAGACTGAAAAATGGTGACTTTTAAAGTGCTATTCTTTCTATATTTGTGATTATTTCTTCTATGAGTAAGAACTTTCCCTTCTACTTCATTTATTTATTTTTTATATCAGTAGGAACTCATGCATCTTTATTTTATTCCATAGGTTATAACATGTTATTATTATTGATTTTAATGCTGAAATCATTCAGATTTCTTAGTCCATTCAAATTGGCTTCTGTATCCTTTTGACATATGCCTATCATTTATTTTTATTGTTTATTTTTTTTTAGCACAACAAGACATTCTATGCTTATTTTGTCTTTCCCTGTCCCGGCCCTGGAACTAGCCATTCCTCTAGGGAGCTTTGGTTCCTTTTTGTGGTGAATGGAATTGTTGAAACCAAATCTGGGTGCCAGGTGGACACATGGCTACTGGGGTATCATTGCTTATAGACTGTCCAGGGGAAAAGGCTGTACAAACATGCATACACACGTACATATGTATACACACATATCTATATCAGTCTAGAAAAACATTAATTCATACTGAGACTAGTCTAGTTCCATAGAGCTCATTCCTGCCTTCTTCCTGGATGCATGTGTTAGTCCTTTCTTCAAAATGAAGAAGCTGGCTCCCATTATCCCAAATATATTTACTCATTTGCTCAATCTTAGAATCCTAGTTTTTTTTGTTTTTGTTTTTGTTTTTTTAACCCATATGCCTGGCCTATGGAAAGCAAACCTATTAACTATAATTCAGTATTTGTGTATGAGTCTTATCATCTTAAGATCGAAGGCTTATAGTTAAAATGCGGGTTCAAAAGTTACTGGGGTAAGTTATTTTCTTCTCCTTCGCTGTGTATATGTAATTCATTCAAAATATAGTTTTATTGTTGTTGTTGTTGTTTGAAGCTGAGTCTTGCTCTGTTGCCCAGGCTGGAGTGCAGGGTGCAATCTCAGCTCATTGCAGCCTACACCTCCCGTGTTCAAGCAATTCTCCTGCCTCCCAAGTAGCTGGGATTACAGGCATGCACTACCTTGCCTGGCTAATTTTTGTATTTTTAGTAGACATGGGGTTTCACCATGTTGGCCAGGCTGGTCTTGAACTCCTGACCTCAGGTGATCCACCCACCTAGGCCTTGCAAAGTGGTAGAATTACAGATGTGAGCCACTGCAACTGACCTGAAATACAGTTTTGTTCATATTCTGGTTACAGGCTGGATTGTATTCCCCCAATATTCATATACTGAAGCCCTAAACGTTAATACCACAAAATGTGACTGCATTTAGAGATAGGGTTTTAATGAGGTGAGTTAATTAAAAGGAAGCCGGTAGGGTGGTCCCTAGTCCAGTCTGACATGTATCCTTATAAGAGGAAATTTGGACACAGACACACACAGAGGGAAGATCATCTGCAAACCAAGGAGAGAACCCTCGAAGAAGCCAAACCTGCCAGCACCCTAGCTGCTACTCCCAGCTTCCCGAATCGTGACACAAAAAATGTCTGCTATTTCAGCTACCCAGGCTGTGGTGTTGTGTTACAGCAGCAACAGCCTAGGCCACTAATGCAATTCTATTTAGAAATATCCTTCTAAAAAAAAAAGACGACAAAAATAAATTTAAAAAAATAGAAATGTCCTTCTGTACTTCATAATTTTTAAAATTATAACGGACATTAATAAGATTCCACAATTCAAAATTATACAGAAATAATTTTTATGGAGTTATAATTCCCCCTTTCTCCCTCCATTTCCTCCTCATCCAATCCACTTCTACAGGTAACTAGTCTCATTAGATTCAATTTCATTTTTAAATTTTTCCTTGCAAAAATTAGTTAATGCATGTAAATTTTATTTCCTCTTTGTTTCATACAAAAGGTAGCATACTGTATATTCTTTTGCAAAAAGTATTTTTTTTGTATTTTACTTATTTCACCTACTTATATCCTGGAAATCACTGCATATCAAGTCCATGAAATTGTCTTTGCTTATTCATTTTTATAGCATCATAGTAGGCACTGAGTATGATACTAGTTTTCTAGGGCTGCCATCTCTAAGTACCACACACTGGGTTGCTTAGCAGAAATTTATGCTATCATAATTCTGGAGCTAGAAGTCTGAGACCAGAGTGTTAGCAGGGTTGGTTTGTTCTGAGGTCCTTCTGAGGGAGAATGTGTTCTGTGCCGCTGTCCTAGCTGATGGTTGTTTGCTGACTGTACCATTCTATGGGTTTTAGACACATCACTCCAGTCTTTGCCTTTATCTTCACATGACATTTTTTCGGTATGCATGGCTGTCTCTGTGTCCAGTTTCTCCTTCTTATAAGGATACCAGTCATACTGGATTAGGGCCCTCCCTGATCACTTCATCTTAACTTGACCATCTATCTGCAAAGACCCTGTTTCCAGACAAGGTCACATTTACAGGTACTGGGTGTTAGGACTTCAATATCCTTTTGGGAGACACAGTCTACCCATAACAAGTATGTACAACACCTTATTCAACCATTCTATACAAAAGCATTTAGGTTATTTTCAATATTTTGAAATTCTAAAGAGCACTGCAATGAGTAATGTTGTCCACATCTATTTTCATATTATTTGATGTTTGCCTTTCTGCTTCTGTATCTTTCAGAAGTGTGAAGTTTTCATCATATAGTTTTTGATGATTCATTTCTAATTCACCTTTTTCCTAAATTTTTTTTTTGCTACTGTAATAGGATTTTTTTGTCGTGTTATTTTCTCTAACTTATTAATTATATGTTTGAAAACTATTGATATCTGTTGCTTAGCTTTATATCATTTTACCTTACCGAACTTATTGTTTGAGCAAGCTTGATTTTTTTATTGTTAGGGCTTCTGGATATGCTATCACATCACTTGCAAAAAGAGGTTGCTTTACATTATGTTTTTCAATTCATATATACCTCAAATTGATTTCTCCAGGTTTCTTATTCCCATGTTGATCTTGTATGCTTGTATTGCTGGAATCACTTAAGTGATTAAGTATATTAGTTGAAGGAATTATTTTGAAGATCCTTTGGGATTTTCCCCACAGTTCTTTATATTATTTCCAAATAGGGATAGTTTTATAGATTGTCTTCCTTTACAACTTACGTATATTTTTTCTTGACCTACCATGCTTGCTATAAATTCCAGTACCATATTAAATAACAGTGGTAAAAAGTGGACATCCTTCTCTTTTCCTTAACATTCTTTCTTTAAAGATTTTGTTACCTACAGGTTTAGGGTAGATGCTTTTTATCAAGTTGTGGAAGTTCTGCACTGTTCATAATATTCTAAGTGATTCTTATGAATAAGCATTGAGTTTTATCAAATGTTTTTGTACATCATTGAGTTTGATCATGTAATTTTTCTTCTTTGACATGTTTGTATGGTAGATTACCATGATTTTTAAAATATTGAACCAGCTTTGAATGTATGGAAGGAATCCCCCTTGGTCATGCCATTCGATTCTTTTATATAATGTTGAACTATTTATATTTGCTTGCATTTTGCTAAGAGAGTTTACATCTAAATATAGAGATATATTGGTTTGTATTTTTGTGGGATTTTTTTTTCGTCTTTGTTGAATTTTGGTATTAAGGTTACTGGCTTCATTAAATACATGGGAAGCACTATTTATTTATTCCACTATTTCCAGAAAGACATTGTGTAGAACTGGCATTAGTTCTTCTTTAAGCATTTGGTACAGTTTGGCAGTAATCTGCCTGTGTCTGGAGGTTTCCTTTTGGGAATTTTTAAATTATGAATTTTATCCGCTTTTTTATTTTTATTTTTTGAGATGAAGTTTCATTCTGTCACCCAGGCTGGAGTGCAGTGGTGCAATCTTGGCTCACTGCAACCTCTACCTCCCGGGCTCAAGTGATTCTCCTACCTCAGCCTCCAGAGTAGCTGGAATTATAGGCACCTGCCACCACGCCTGGACAATTTTTATATTTTTAGTGGAGACAAGGTTTTGTCATTTTGTCCAGGTTGATCTTGAATTCCTGATCTCAGGTGATCCGCCCATCTTGGCCTCCCAAAGTGCTGGGATTACAGGTGCAATTATTTCATGTTTTTATCCTAAAATTTTTATTTGACTTTTCTTTATGTCTTCTATTTTACTTCTGTTTTTCTACCTTTGCTTTTGATTCAAGCATTTATGTAACTGCTCACTGGAGACTTTTAATGGGATCTGCTTTAAAAGTATCTTGTTAGAGAGCTCTCTGGGTGGTGGCATGAGCATGGACATCTACTTCCCTGCCCCTTCCTTCACTGAAGGTGGTGAGAATGGAGCCGCATTTTTTTTTCCTTCGGTGATTTCCTAAAGTTGAGTGGTTACTGTCTAAAAGTTTTCTGGCTTGTTAGGCTGATCTTTAATGGGGCTATTTTTTTTTCCTCTATTCCCATGACCATTTCTGGGTTGATGCTTCTTCAGCTCCAACTATAGCATACATGAGACTACAAAACCACCCAAGTCCCAGGGGCCCTGGCCAGTCTGCCTTTTCTCCACCTTTCATATTCATCTTATGTATTGCTGTTATTTCTATGCATAATAATAATGACATAATGTATGTCATCACATCTCACTTCTTAAAAGTAACATTGGTTAAAACTTCCTGAAAAGGAGTTTAGCCACATGTATTAAAACTTTCAATAATACCCTTTTAGTCACTCTTCTGACAGGACCCTTGTCTAGTAGATATCATAGAGGTCAACAATGGGTCATGAATAGTTCTGTTCCCTTGTCATTGTAAATAATTGATTTCAATATCATGGCATTTTTTGTGTAAATTATGGAATATCTAAATATTGAAAAACTATAATGTTACTAGAAATCTGATATTCACAGAATTTTTGAGTGATGGGAATAGTGCATTATGTAAAGAAAGTGAGCTATGAAATTTTAACTACACTTAGACTTAACAATAGAGGGAAATATTTAAATCAAATAACACTTATTACACATGTACTGTCCTCCCACCTTTAAATGCAGTTATTATGATATGCTATTAAGTGGAAATTTTCTCCTTATTTTGCACCCAGGCATTTCCTAAGACTTGCTATTTCTGTCCCTCCTTCCTACTTCAGTGTACTGACATCCCTGTGTATTTTGGTTCTTTTGTCCCCATTTGTTCAACAAACACTTTCTGGGCACCATGCAGGAAAGAACCTAAAGGGAGCACTCCAAGATGTTGAGGTTTGGGATTGCTGGTGTTGGAGCTGCAAGTGATTTTTCTTTCCTTCTTTATTCTCTTTCATTTCTTCTAAACTTTCCACAATGGGCATATTTTCATTTAAAAATCTAACAGAAAGAAACACTCTGTATGATACATACTGTTACCATGTATTTTTCCACAATTCCATCCTGATTAAACTTCTTTTTGCTTGTCAACCATTATTTTGGTTTCTAAAGACTGCCCTTCTACTGAAATTACTTATTCAGAGGCAACCATTAGATTTCTTCTAGATAGCCTTTTTCAGTTTTCTTCCTCTTCAGTCTTTCTGCTATACTTTACCATTTTGATTTTTGACTTTGGGTGTAATAAAAATGTATTGTGGAAATTTTAGAAAATATAAATAAGCAAACAATAAAACTTGAAATCAGTGATCTCATGTCTTGAAAAGAGATAGCTCATGGGCATATGCTATGTTGTATTTATTATCTAATATCTAGAAAAATCATTAGTCATTAAATAAAATAACTGATCAGCATTTAATTTTATAAACTTAACCATTGCTGATTAAATTAGGTACCTGGATTGAACATTCAGGTTATTGCCAATTTCTTCCTGTTATAAATGATACAGATTTAAACATCCTTGTAACTGTCTTATACATTTGTTTCATCAGAGCTTAGTATAAAATTCTTAGAAAATGAACTTTTTGCAGCAAAGATCATGAATAACAATCATTTAAAGCTTTTGTTAACATTTTGTTGATTTTTTTTCCAGAAGAGCAATACTAGTTTTAGTTTGTTTACCTATCCATCAGTAATACCTGCCTGTGACCTGTAACACATTGCAGTTCATGGTTTTTCATTATATTTTTATTACTGCTGAATTTTTACATTTCAATGTAGTTACTGACTCTTTACTTTTTATGTTTTATAAATTGTCTGTTCTTCTCATTAGCCCATTTTTTCCTTATTAATGTGAAAATATGTTTTCAGGATACAGATCTGCACTGTACAGTACTAACCACATTTGGCTCTTGAGGCAACTGAAAGAAACATGGCCAGTTCTCATTGGGATATTCTATGAGTATAAAATACACCCCAGATGTTATAGACTTAGTAAGAAAAGAAAGACTGAAAAGTATCTCAATACTTAAAAGTATCTCAATACTTGTTATGCTGAATCCCTGTTTAAATCATAATCTTTGGGATATACTGGGTGGAATAAAATATAATCTTCAAATAATTTTACCTGTTTCTTTTTACCCTTTTTAATATGGCTATCAGAAAACTTAAAAATAAATGTGTGCATCACAGCACTTGTGGCTCTCATTATATTTCTCTTGGAAAGCATTGATGCAAATAGTTGATTCCTATGCATTTTAACAACTTTTGTCTTTTATCTTTTTTATGAGTTCATTATGATTACAAAAATAAAACATGCTTGATTAAAATATTCAAACCGTATAGGAATATCAAAAATACAAATCTGCTCTAAAAAAATCTTTCTTCTCTCTGCAGTCCCAGTGATAGCCAGTGTCATGCCATTTAGTATAGAATCTGGGATACGTTTTGCTTATCGTAAGGTGTATGTGTGAAGCCACATTATCCCTAACTGTCTACCCTCAGTCTGCAGTTACCAGAGAACTAAGAACCCAGCCCTGTCTTCTGAGTTATTCCTGCCCTCCACCTAAGTTATATAGGCCACTTAGCACCATGAGGATTTCCAAATTTTGAAAAGCAATTGCCTCATATTTTTTAGAAGAAAGGGAGTGTATTAAAATAGATAAAATTTTTTCTAATACAATAGTGAAACACTACTTATTTGTGGTAATGATACCAAGTTGAGTCTTCTACTCATCTGGAGCTTTGCTGATGCTAACAACTGACATTTGCTGTTACAAATGAAACTTCTGTCTTTCCAAGAATTTGTCCTAGGGCCTAGCTAACTGCTAACTCAGTTAAGATGGTATTGTATTGGTGGTGACTACATCTTGTGCATTGGTTTGTATATGTAGCTTATTCCACAGGTATCTGTTGTTCAGTGTGGTTGATTTAAATTCCAAGCTTTAATTTGGAAATTTAAACAATACACATTCGCATGTGTGCTTGTAAAAATGGAAGTCTGCTATTGATCAGAATCATAGAGATTGTGTCACAGATAAGGAAACACCTACTATTGGTTGCTTGATTACTATGGAGAAGACCTTACTTAGTGAGTGGAACAGGTAAGGGATGGGTTTAGGATGTACATTTGCCCATAATGCACAGGAGAAATCCCAGGTTTCATGTGGACGATGGGAATTTGGATTGAGCTGAAAAGGGTCACTCTACGCAAAGTTCCTCTAATATTCTTCAGATTTTTCTTATTGCATCCTTCACAACTTGTCTCAATTATTAGCTGAATCTATTTTTTCTTCCTAATTTGAGATCCCACCTTTATCAAGTGCTGTATTTCCATTAACTCATTCAATAAATGTGCAGTAAGTCTTGCACTTGGAGATACAACAGTGAAGAAGACCTAAAAAGTGCTTTCTTTCACAGAGCTTATATTTGATCTGGGGTAAAGGGGTGCAAGAAGATGGAGGAGACAAACAATAAATAGAACATTAGGTAATGATGACTGCTTTGGTGAAAATGAAACAGGATATTGTGAGAAAATGACTATAGTGAGTGACTACTTAAGACTGGGAGGTAAGGGAAGGCTTTTTCAAATGGTATCATTTAAGGTGAAGCATGAATGACAGAAAGTAGCTGGCCTTTTAAAAACCTGGCATAAGAATATTTCAGATTCTAAGGCAAGAGCAAGCTTGGAGGGAGTAGTATTAGAGTGCTAAGAAGTGAGATTTAAGAGATAGAAAAGGATTAGATCTCACAGAGCTATGGGAATGCAGGTGAGGATTTGAAATAGGAGGGAGACATCTGGGTTATGGGGAAGGAACAAGATCCTCAGAAGATCTTTTGGGGTAGTCTAAGTGAAAGATGATGAGGGCCAGGGCAACAGTGGTAGAAGTGAAGACAAAGATAAATAGATTTAAGATACAACAGGGCAAGATTTGATAAAGTTGATAGGAATCTTCAATTATTAAATGTAGGAGGTAAGCTAAGAAAGGGATATAATATTTCTAAGGTTTTGGTTTGAATAACTGTGGGGATAGTAGTGAAATTTACAGAAATGGGGAAGAACATAAAAACATGTTTTTGGGAGTTGCAAATCAAGAATTCTGTTTTGCACATGTTAAGTTTGAGATGTTCATTGTACATCCATATGAATGGGTCAGAGAAACAGTTGGGTGAAAAACCAGAGTTCCTCTCCACCTTGAAGGGATCACAGCTCCTCACCAGCAAGGGAATAAAACTGGATGGAGAATGAGTTTAACGAATTGACAGAAGCAGGCTTCAGAAGGTGGGTAACAACAAGCTTCTCTGGGCTACAGGAACATGTTCTAACCCAATGCAAAGAAAATAAGAACCTTAAAACAAAGTTAGATGAAATGCTAACTAGAATAACCAGCTTAGAGAAGAACATAGACGACTTGATGGAGCTGAAAAACACAGCATGAGAACTTTGCGAAGCATACAGAAGTTTCAATACCCGAACTGATCAAGCAGAGAAAAGAATATCAGAGATTGAAGATCACCTCAACAAAATAAAATGATAAGCAAGATTAGAGAAAAAAGAGTGAAAAGAAATGAAAAAAGCCTCCAAGAAATATGGGATTATGTGAAAAGACCTAATCTATGTTTGATTGATGTACCTGAATGTGATGGGGAGAATAAATCCAAGCTGAAAAACACTCTTCAGGATATTATCCAGGAGAACTTCCCCAACCTAGCAAGGCAGGACAACTTTCAAATCCAGGAAATACAGAGAACATCACAAAGATATTCCTCAAGAAGAGCAACTCCAAGGCACATAATTATCAGCTTCACCAGGGTTGAAATGAAGGAAAAAAGAAAGGTTGTGTTACCCACAAAGGAAAGCCCAGCAGACTCACAGCGGATCTCTTCACAGAAACCCTACAAGCCAGAAGAGATTGGGGGCCAATATTCAACACTTAAAGAAAATAAATTTCAACCCAAAATTTCATATCCAGCCAAACTAAGCTTCATAAGTGAAGGAGAAATAAAATCCTTTGCAGACAAGCAATTTCTGAGATATTTCATCAACACCACACCTGATGTACAAGAGCTCCTGAAGGAAGCATTAAACTTGGAAAGCAACAAACAGTACCAGCCACTGCAGAAATGTACCAAATGGTAAATACCATCAACACAATGAAGATACTATATCAACTAACGGTCAAAACAACCAGCTAGTATCAAAAATGGCAGGATCAAATTCACACATAAATGTATTGACCTTAAATGTAAATGGGATAAATGCCCCAATCAAAAGATGCAGACTGGCAAATTGGATAGAGTCAAAACCCATGTGTGTGCTCTATTCAGGAGACCCATCTCATGTGCAAAGACACACATAGTATGTCAAAATAAAGGGATTGAGGAAGATTTACCAACCAAATAGAGAACAAAGAAAAGCAGGATTTGCAGTCCTAGTCTCTGATAAAACGGACTTTAAAGTTACAAAGATCAAAAGAGACAAAGAAGGGCATTACAAATGGTAAAAGGATCAATGCAACAAGAAGAGCTAACGATCCTAAATATGTACGCACCCAATACAGGTGCACCCAGATACATAAAGCAGGTTCTTAACAATCTACAAAGAAATGTAGACTCCCACACGATAATAGTGGGAGACTTTAACACTCTACCGTCAATATTAGACAGATCAACGAGACAGAAAATTAACAAGGATATCCAGGACTTGAACTCAGACCTGGACCAAGCAGACCTAATACACATCTACAGAACTCCCTACCCCAAATCTACAGAATATACATTCTTCTCAGCACCACATCACACTTACTCTAAAATTGACCACATAATTGGAAGTAAATCACTCCTCAGCAAATGCAAAAAAATGGCTATCATGACAATCTCTCAGACCACGGTGCAATCAAACTAGAATTCAGGATTAAGAAACTCATTCAAAACCACACAACTACATGGAAACTGAACAACCTGCTCCTGAATGACTACTGGATAAATAACGAAAAAAAGGCAGAAATAAAGATGTTCTTTAAAACCAATAAGAACAAAGAAACGATGTACCAGAATCTCTGGGACACATTTAAAGTACTTTCTAGGGGGAAATTTATAGCACTAAATGCTATAAACTAGAACTCATGAGAAGTAAGGAAAGATCTAAAATCGACACCCTAATGTCACAATTAAAAGAACAAGAGGAGCAAGATCAAAGAAATTCAAAAGCTAGCAGTAAACAGGAAATAACTAAGATCAGAGCACAACTGAAGGAGATAGAGAAGAATAACAAAAAACCTTCAAAAAATCAATAAATCCAAGAGCTGGTTTTTTTGAAAAGTTCAACAAAATATATAGACTGCTGGCCAGACTAATAAAAAAGAAAGAAAAATCGAATAGATGCAATAAAAAATGATAAAGGTGATATCACCACTGATTCCACAGAAATCCAAACTACCATCAGAGATTACTACAAACACCTTTATGCAGATAAACAAGTAAATCTAGAAGAAATGGATAAATTCCTGGACACTTACATCCTCCCAAGACTCAACCAGGTAGAAGTTGAATCCCTGAACAGAACAATAACAAGGTCTGAAGATGAAACAGCAATTAATATCCTATGAACCAAAAAAAGTCCAGGACCAGATGGGTTCATAGGCAAATTCTTCCAGAGGTACAAAGAGGAGCTGGTACCATTTCTTCTGAAACTATTTCAAACAATACAAAGAAAGGGAATCCTCCCTAACTCATTTTATGAGACCAAATTATTCTGATAATAAAACGTGGCAGAGACACAACTAAAAAAGAAAATTTCAGGCCAATATCTGTGATGAATATTGATTTGAAAATCTTTAAGAAAATACTGGCAAACCAAATCCCACAACACATCAAAAAGCTCATCCATCACGATCAAGTCAGCTTCAACCCTGGGATGCAAGGCTGGTTCAACATACACAAATCTATAAACATAATCTACCACATAAACAGAACCAAAGACAAAAACTACATGATTATCTCAATAGATGCAGAGAGGACCTTTGACAAAATTCAACAGCGCTTTATGCTAAAAACTCTCAATAAACTAGGTATTGATGGAACGTATCTCAAAATAATAAAAGCTATTTATGACAAACCCACAGCCAATATCATATTGAATGGGCAAAATCTGGAAGCATTCCCTTTGAAAACTGGCACTAGACAAGTGTGCCCTCTCTCACTACTCGTATTCAACACAGTATTGAAAATTCTGGCCAGAGCAATTGGGCAAGAAAAAGAAATAAAGGGTATTCGATTAGGAAAGGAGGAAGTCAAATTGTCTCTATTTGCAGATGACATGATTGTATATTTAGAAGACCCCATCATCTCAGCCCAATGTCTCCTTAAGATGATAAGCAACTTCAGTGAAGCTCAGGATAGAAAATCAATGTGAAAAAATCAAAAGCATTCCTATACACCAATAACAGACAAACAGAGAGCCAAATCATGAGCAAACTCCCATTCACAATTGCTATAAAGAGAATATAATACCTAGGAATACAACTAACAAGGGATGTGAAGGACCTCTTCAAGAAGAACTACATACCACTGCTCAAGGAAGTAAGAGAGGACACAAACAGATGGAAAAACATTCCATGCTCATGGTTAGGAAGAATCAATATCCTGAAAATGGCCATATTGCCCAAAGTAATTTATAGATTCAGTGCTATCCCCATCAAGCTACCACTGACTTTCTTCACAGAACTAGAAAAAACCACCTTAAACTTCATATGGAACCAAAAGAGCCCACATAGCCAAGACACTCCTGAGCAAAAAGAACAAAGCTGGAGGCATCATGCTACTTGACTTCAAACTATAATACAAGGCACAGTAATCAAAGCAGCATGGTACTGGTACCAAAACAGAGATGTAAACCAATGGAACTGAACAGAGCCCTCGGAAATAATACCACACACCTAAAACCATCTGATTTTTGACAAACCAGACAAAAATAAGCAATGGGGAAAGGATTCCCTGTTTAATAAATGGTGTTGGGAAAACTGGCTAGCCATGTGCAGAAATCTGAAACTGGACCCCTTCCTTATACCTTATACAAAAATTAACTCCAGATGGATTAAAGATTTAAACATAAGACCTAACACCATAAAAATCCTAGAAGAAAACCTATGCAATACCATTCAGTACATAGGCATAGGCAAGGATTCATGATTAAAACACCAAAAGCAATGGCAACAAAAGCTAAAATATACAAACGGGATCTAATTAAACTTAAAAGCTTCTTCACAGCAAAAGAAACACTCATTAGAGTGAACTGGCAAACAAAAGAATGGGAAACAATTTTTGCAATACCCATCTCACAAAGGGCTAATATCCAGAATCTACAAAGAAGCTAAACAAATTTATAAGAAGAAAACAAACAACCGCATAAAAAATTGGGCAAAGAATATAAACAGACACTAGGCAATATACTCTTTTCAGCTCCATTATAATCTTATAAAACTACTCTTATACATCTGGTCTGCTGTTGACCAAAGCCTCATTATGTGGCACATTGCTGCATGTTTGTCATTTCTTCAAAAGTGTCCAGAATTATATACACATTTATACAGCTTCTTGTCTCTTCTAGGTGGTTGATTAGTAGTATCCAATGAAGATATTTTTATATCTCTACTGCCAGATCCTGTTATAGACTATCTGTGTTTTCTTTACTACTATAAATAGAGTCATTGGTGTCTTTAAATCTAATCAGATTAGAAGGTCAATTCCAGAAACACCAAAAGCAATTCAGAAAACTCATCCTTAAAATTCTGTTCCTCCAGAACCACTCTTGTTACAAAAATCAGTGTTCTCCACAGAAACAGAGCCAATAGGAGATAGATTGGATAGATGGATGATTGATAGATTAGATAGATGGGTAGATGGATGGATAGATAGACAGACAGATAGATTGACGATAGATAGGTAGAAGGCTGAAATCCTGTGTACTGGGAGACCTGATGGTATAAATTCTAATCTGAGCCTGAAGGCAGAGCAAGACCCATATCCCAGCTTAAAAACCTACTGGCAGGGAATGAATTTGCTCTTGATTATATTCTTGTTTCTGTTCAGGACTTCTTCGATTATATCAGACCCACTCTCATTGGAAAGCATAATTTTCTTATGTCCAATTAAAAAGTTTAGCTTATCCACAAACATGCTCACAGACACACCCAGAATAATGTTTAACAGAATATCACAACCCATGATTCAATCTGGCTGACACATGAAATTAATTCTCACATGTATTTTAACCAGTTTATTGAATATTTGGTCCCATGCTGGAATAATTTTGCATTAACATGTTGCTTCCTGACATTGAGAACATTTTCATATTTATTGACTATTTCAATATCCACTTTTGTGATGTGTCTACTGGAAAGTCTACTTTTTTATTGATTTTAGGAGTTTTAAAAATATCCACATTTGTAAATATATATATTATCATTATTCTGTCACATGTGTCTTGATTTTTACTTTCTTTTGATAAACAGTAGATATTAATTTTAATGAAATCTAATTTACCAACATTTTGTCTTGATAATGTTTTTGTTACTTTTAAATAAATGTTTGACAAATCCCAATGTCATGAAGATATTCCTCAATTTTTTTTGCAGGGAGAGAAGTTAAAACATATATAGCTGTAATGTGTATTCCAATAACTGCACAAAGAAGAGAGAAAATGGAGTTATATTGTGGCAAAGTTGCTGTGTTTTATCAGACAGACATCATTATAAACCTACAGAAGTTTGTGATCAGTATAGATGTAGATATATTCCTAGAACAACTTCTAGGAAAATATCTTGAAAAACTAGAATTAAAAATTAACAATAGAACTAAAATAACATGCTACAAATATTTGTTAGTAAAGAAGGGGAAAAGAACAAAAATACATGAAAATTACAGAAAACAGCAATATGGTAGATATAAAACCAATATAAATAATTACATTATATCAAAAAGCATAAATGTTCAGACTAGATTTTTTAAAAATCAAAGCTGAATATATGCTGTCTGCATATACTTGGTAGTTTGATGGGGATAACATTGAATCTATAAATTACTTTGGGCAGCATGGCCGTTTTCATGATATTGATTCTTCATAACCATAAGCATGTAATGATTTTTCATTTGTTTGTGAGATTTTAATTAATCAAAAATCACAAGTAAATTAAAAAATATTTTTACTGTAATAAGGATTAACACAAAATACTACAAGCTTTATGAGATACACCTAAGTAGTTTTCAGAGGGAAATTTATAGCTTTAAATGTTTACATGAGAACAATTAAAAAATATAAAAGTCAATAATATAAGATGCCACATTATGAAGCCAAAAAATGAATAGAAAATTAACTTGAAACAAGTAAAATAAAGGAAAAGTTAAATATCAGAACAAAAATCATCAAAACAGAAAACAGAAAAACAATTAAAAATGTAAATGGAACCAAAGGTTTTTTCTTATAACACTTAGCCAAACTGATCAACTTTTCACAAGGCAAAGTCTTTCCTCTTTTTTCTGCAGTTATTGACATATGCCTTACAGCTATATATGTTTTAATCCCATGCCCCAAAAAAATGCATTGAAGAGTATCCTCATCACATTAGGATTTGTCAAACATTTATTTAAAAGTAGCTAAAATGTTATCAAGACAAAATAGATAATGATACCGGGAAGATATAAATTGCCAAAATTAGAAACGGTAGAGGAGTTATCAGTGAACTGTATAGATATGTTAAGGTTTACATGAGGTACGAACAAGACATATAGCTTACATGAAATCAGCAAATTTCTAAAACTGACTGAAAATGAAATTGAAAACTCGAATTGACCCATAAAATGTAAAACAAAAATAAAATCGTAATACAAAAAAAATTTAAGAAACAGATATCTTTACTGATTATTTTCATCAAACATTTAAAGAAAAATATATTAGTCCTGCATAAGCTTTTAGGAAGTTGCAGGAGTACAGAAGTACTTCTGAGATCTTATATGAGGCAAGTATTACCACAATTTGATAGCTGGAGAAAGAAGTCATAAGAAAGAAAGAAATAACTGTAGTTCACATTTCTCATAAACATATGTGCAAAACAATTTAACAAAATATTATCAAACTAGTTTTAAAACACTAAAAGGAAGTGTACTATGACATTGTGGAATTTATTTCAAGATCGCAAGGTTGATTTAACATCCCCAAATCAATACCTCATATTAATGGAATAAAAGGTAAACACATAATCACAATAGATGCAGATTTCTCATTATTCGATACCCATTTCTGATAAAAACTTGAACCCAGAAAAGAAGAAAACGTATTCAAACTTACCGAGTACCAGCTCAGCCATAGAGACTCCCACCCGGGTGGTGCTAAAGGAACTGAGAGGCAGACACCCAGATAGAATAGCAAAGTGGATCTACCTGGGGGGGGGGCGGGCCTTCCAAACTGAGAGCCTCAGGGGCTGACAGCATTCCAGGCTGAAGGCGCTGAGTAGATTCTGATCCACGTATTGAATTGTCTCTGAACAGGTGATTATTATTAACAAACAGGTGTTCTATATTTTGTCAAAACACAAAAATATGCCAAGTAGGCAGCTGTTGCCTGCTCACAACTGATTACAAATAGGCTAAAAAGTATTCTCCATAAGGGAGCCACAAGGGCAGGGCAGATATCTTAAAGAACTGTTTTAACCTGTGTGTGATATTTATACATTGTCCTGCCGCTTTGGAATGCCTCAGGCAGTTTTCTACTTGGGGCAGGAGGGCGGCTAGATTTTCCTTGCCATCATTCTTCCTAGCAAGCAATATATTCTATCATACACTCAGCATTCATCAATATTCATAAACTTAACATTTCTCAACATCTATATTCACAAAGTTAACATTTCTCAACAAACCTGGTAAAAGGCATCTACAACAAACCTACAACTAACCTCATGCTTAATGGTGGAAGCATGAAAAGATTCATCTAAGATTAGAAACAAGAAAAATATGTCTCTCTTACCATTTCTTCTGATCATACAGGGGGCTTTCACCAGTTCAATAAAGGAATAAAACAAAGTCAACTTTATAGAAATTATAAATAAAGAAATATCAGATTGTCTTTATTCACAGACAGCATTATCCAGTATACAGAAAATTTAAAGAAATTAAAAAATTAACAGCAAAGTTTATCAAATTCCCAGTATAAAAAAAAAAAATAAAAAGAATTAGATTAGTAAGAAATAATCTCAAAATAAAATTAAGAAAACCTGTACTTTGCCCACATTTGTGGGGTAATCTTTTTTCTTGTTGAGTTCCTTATAGATTGTGAATACTAGCCCTTTGTTGGATGCATAGTTGCAGTATTTTTTTTCCCATTATGTAGGTTGTCTGTTTACCTCTTTATTTGGCTGTGCAGAAGCTTTTTAGTATAATCAATTCCCAGTTGTCTATTTTTTGTTTTTTTGTTGTGCTTTTAAGGACATGATTATAAATTTTTGGCTAGGCCAATGTTCAGAAGAGTTTTTCCTAGGTTTTCTTCTAGATTTTCTTTATTTTTAGACAGTCTCATTCTATCACACACCGCAAACTTCCCGTCCCGAGTTCAAGCAATTCTCCTGCCTTAGCCTCCCAAAATGCTGGGATTACAGGCGTGATCCACCGCATCTGGTCTCTTCTAGGATTTTTTCAGGTTTAGGTCTTATGTTGAGGTCTTTAACCCATCTGGAGTTAATTTTTATATGTGGTGAGACGTATGGGTCTATCTTTAGTTTTCTGCATATAGCTATCTAATTTTCTCAGATCTGTTTATTGAATAGGGTGTCCTTTCCCCAGGATTTTTGTTGACTTGGTCAAAGATCACTTGGTTGTTGGTACATTTTTCAAAGGAAGACTTACATGTAGCCAAAAAAAAATATGAAAAAGTGTTCAGCATCACTAATCATAAGGGAAATGCAAATTAAAACCACAATGAATACCATTTTACACCATTGGTGGGAATGTAAATTAGTATAACCACTATGGAGAATAGTTTGGAGGTCTCAAAAAGCTGGAAATAGAGCTACCATAAGATCCAGCAATTCCACTGCTGGAAATACACCTGAAAGAGATTCAAAATCCACCTGTTTGGCATGGCTCAAGCCCTCACCAGATCCCAGAGGAAACAAGCTGGCAAACCATATCTCAAAACAGAAAGAGAGAATTTATTCTCCTTTAAGAAGGAGTTTAAGACCAAGGTGGACAGATCACCTGAGGTCAGGAGTTTGAGAACAGTCGAGACCAAAATGGTTAAAACTGTCTCTACTAAAAACACAAAAATTAGCCAGGAATGGAAATCCAGGCTGGGTGCAGTAGCTCATGCCTGTAATCCCAGCACTTTGGGAGGCCAAGGCAGGTGGATCACAAGGTCAGGAGTTCAAGACCAGCCTGGCCAACATAATGAAACCCTGTCTCTACAAAAAATTAAAAAAATTTAAAAAAAGAATGGAAATTTGTATATCCAAGAAGCATTTGTACTCCCATGTTTGTTGCAACACTGTTCACAATAGCCAAAATTTGGAAGCAACCTAGTCCCTCAATAGATGAATGAATGAAGAAAATGTGGTACATATATAAAATGGAATACTATTCAGCCATAAAAAAGAAATAGATCCTGTCATTTGCAACAGCATGGATGGAACTGGAGGTTATCATGTTAAGTGAAATAAGCCATGCACAGAAAGACAAAAATTGCATGTTCTCACTTACTTGTGGGATCTAAAAATCAAAACATTGAACTCATGGAGATATAGAGTAGAAAGATGCTTATCAGAGGGTGGGAGGGAAGTAGGGATGGTTACTGGGTAGAAAAAATAGAAGAGGCCAGGCATGGTGGCTCACGCCTATAATTCCAGCACTTTGGGTGGCCAAGGTGGGTGGATCACAAGGTCAAGAGATCAAGAACATCCAGGCCAACATGGTGAAACCCCGTGTCTACTAAAAATACAAAATTAGCCTGGTGTGGTGGCACGTGCCCACAGTTCCAGCTACTTAGGAGGCTCAGGTGGAAGAATCATTTGAACCCAGGAGGCAGAGGTTGCAGTGAGCCGAGATTGCACCACTGTGCTACAGCCTGGTGACACAGTAAGACACCGTCAAAAAAAAAAAAAAAAAAAAGAAAGAATAAGACCTAGTATTTGATAGCACAACAGTGTGACTATAGTCAATTATAATACATTTTTAAATAAGTAAAAGTACAATTGAATTGTTTGTAACACAAAGAATAAATGCTTGAGGGGATGGAAACCCCATTTTACATGATGTGGTTAATAATACACATTTCGTACCTGTATCAAAACATGTGATGTACCTCATAAATATATATGCCTACTGTGTGACCACAAAAATTAAAATTAAAAATTAAAAATAAAGCATCATAGGTCTTTCTTTTATAATGCTGGTCAGCAGCCAGATGCAAGAATCCATCCCTGAATACAATCATCAGGCAGCTTCTGGATAGGGTTTGAGAATGGCTGCAGCCAGCAGTCAATGTGCCACAAGTGATGTGCCCACTGAGGACTTTTGTTCCTTTGCAGTCACAATTGTTATCAAACCAAATAGGGGTCCCTGCCCAGGACAGTTAGGCCAAATGTCCACACTGAAGTTTACAGCAGGAAAAGAGGAGGGTGTTTATTTACAGGGCACCAAGCAAGGAAATTCATGTAGGTCTTGCTGAAGTCCTGCCCTCTCTAATTGCTTGCAAGTGAGGGATTTTAAAGGTAGGGGTAAATTTTGGGAAAGCAGAAGTAAAAAGACAAAATCATAAATCAATATATGGATGTTACAGATTGATTTGGCCTAAAAGGGTGAGATATCTTGAAGTGGGGGCTTACATGTCATAGGTAGATTCAAAGATGTTCTGATTTGCAATTGGTTAAGAAACAGATCCTTTGTTTAAAAATTTGGAGTCAGCAGAACAGAATGTTAGCTCTGGCTCGTGGTTATGACTTCCTCCAGGCCTCTCAGAAAGAAATTCAGAACAAAGAATGGTGGTCACAGTTTAGTCCTCAATTCTCCCTGACTGAGATCTATTGGTGGAAATCTGGGTTTCTAAAAAACAACTCAGGAACAAATGTTATGATGTTACCTTAGTTTCCACAGGAGATTTGAACTTCTTTGGATATTGTTTTAAGCTATAATTATCTTCTTGTTTATCAAGTCGCTTATATACGTCTCAGGGCTACCTTGAAATACCTAAAGATTTTTCTTTGTTTTCATGCTTGAGGTAACCCACAGGCCCCTAAGAGGAGTCCAAGCTCCATCTTATATACCCGGATCATTGTCTAGCAAACAGTGAGCTCAGAAAACATATTAGAATTCCTAATATGAAAGGAAGAAACACAATAAATATCCCATTTCCAATTTGTTATTGACTTAGAAGGGGCAGCCCAGGGGTATTGTTGGGGAAGCAGCCTAAGCGTCCAAGGTAAAGTCATCTCCACTGCAGGTAGTGAAGTCATCTCCAGTGCTGAAGTATTGGTCTGGGGCAATGTCTGCTGAAGCTAAGTCATCTCCAACAGTGAATTCCTAGGCTAAACAGACCACTGTCATCTGGGTTGTGAGACTTGGGTATTCTTCCCAAGTGGATAACCACTAGGGTTGATGTGAATTATGTTTTTGTGCCTCTATTGTATTATAACAAGGCTGAGCCACTTGTGGAATTTGAAGGCAATGTTGTGCATGGGAGCTTGACTTGCAAATATTCTTCAAGTGAAGGAGCTTTGCCAGTGCACAGCTAGCTAAGGTAATGTCTCCATTTAACATGCTGCTGTAACTGTACCAAAGTGCTGGAACTTGACTGGCACAATCAACACTATAATTAATAGTGTCTAAATTTGAAGCTCCCGATAGTCCAAGGTTTTTCTCAGATGGGTGATGAGAAACATTTTACAACAAATTGGTTTTAAATCATACAGCCTCATTTGTGTGTATGTTGCTAATAAGGTGTCACTTCTTTTTTGTTGTTGTGTTTATTTTTGAGATGGAGTCTTGCTCTGCCACCAGGCTGGAGTGCAGTGCTGTAATCTCGGCTCACGGCAACCTCCACCTCCTGGGTTCAAAAGATTCTCCTGCCTCAGCCTCCCAAGTAGCTGGGACTACAGGCATATGCCACCACTCTCAGCTAATTTTTGTATTTTTTAGTAGAGACAGGGTCTCAATCTCTTGACCTTGTGATTCGCCCTCTTCGGCCTCCCAAAGTGCTGGGTAATTTTTTTTTGCCAATTCAAATCTTGAGGCTGGATATCCAACATTTGATTGTAGGCAGGTCCTCCAATTTAGCCACTTACTATGAACCCTCTTCCCCAGTTGTTGGTTTGTTGGTGATAGGCAAGTGGATGAGGTTTTTGTCTGTATTAGCCATATATGATGGCTTGTGGACCACAGCATTTGCTATGTCTGTTTGAAACAATGGCTTACTTGGAGGGTTTGGACTACCAGATTGCAAACCAATGAAAGCACCCAAATCAATAGCAATAAAGCCAACTGTCAACAATTCAGCTGAGGGAACTGAAAGGCCAAAGAAAGAGGCTGACAAATCCAGTGTCTTCGAAACATTCAGTATAAACAGAAGCTATATTTCAGGCAGCCACTAGAGGGCGAATCCTTGCACTGGCCCTCTAGAAAGTATTCTTTACGTAGCAAGCGATTTTTGGATTAAATATGTGTGGCTGGTTATGTCTGAGACCCTTTAGTGAAACTGGTGATGATTGGAGAGGTTCGATAAGCATCTTTTTGAAGGACTAGCAATGCAAGGGGTTAGCTATGCTGCAGACATTGTTTCTTTAAGAGGGGTTAGCTATGCTGCAGACATTGTTTCTTTAAGAGGGGTTAGCTATGCTGCAGACATTGTTTCATTATGAGGAATTAGCTATGCTGCAGACATTGTTTCTTTAGGAGGTGTTGGCTATGCTGCAGACATTGCTTCTTTATGACAGGTTACCTATGCTGCAGGCAATTCTTCTATATGAGGAGTCAGCTATGCTGCAGGCATTGCTTCAATATGAGGGGTTACCTATGCTGCAGGCATTGCTTCTCTATGAGGGGTCAGCTATGCTGCAGGCATTGCTTCTCTATGAGGGGTCAGCTATGCTGCAGGCATTGCTTCTCTATGAGGGGTCGGCTATGCTGCAGGCATTGTTTCTCTATGAGGGGTCGGCTATGCTGCAGGCATTGCTTCCCTATGAGGGGTCAGCTATGTTGCAGGCATTGCTTCTACATGAAGGGTCAGCTATGCTGCAGGCATTGCTTCTCTATGAGGGGTTAGCTATGCTGCAGGAATTGCTTCTCTATGAGGGGTTAGCTATGCTGCAGGTATTGCTTCTCTATGAGGAGTTACCTATGCTGCAGGCATTGCTCCTTTATCAGGAGTTAGCTATGCTGCAGGCATTTCTTGACCTTGCTGCTGGGATGCATTGGTATGCTGGAGTGAAACATTCATCCTTCCGGCAGTTCTGCTTCAAGATGGCATTACTCTTGCCATGCAACAGGCTGTTTTCCTACAGCCTGTTGGAATATGGTGTTTATTCTCTTAATATGGAATGTTATTTAAAATTACTAAGTGGAGTTTTCTATCTCTCATTCTGCCATTTTGGGGGACTGGCTTTGGGGCACTAATTTTAATTTCTGAATGTAATCAGAGGACAAGTTCAGATGAATTATCTATGCCTTATAAAATGAATATTGAGGAAGCTTTGAGTGAGTAAGTTTAGGCTCAAGTGAGTTCCATACCAGATGAACAAATGCCTGACCTGTGAAACAATCTGATTAGCAAAAGTACTTAAGAGAGTGGCATTCTCAATCTGGGATCAGTTTGAATCTCCCTTTAAATATAGACAATGGTGAGGGGAATATATATATATATATATATATATATATATATATATATATATACACACATATATATATATATATATATATATTTTTTTTTTTGAGACAGAGTTTCCCTCTCGTTACCCAGGCTGGAGTGCAATGGTGTGATCTCGGCTCACCGCAACCTCCGCTTCCTGGATTCAAGCAATTCTCCTGCCTCAGCCTCCCAAGTAGCTGAGACTCCAGGCATGCGCCACCACACCCAGCTAATTTTTGTATTTTTAGTAGAGACGGGGTTTCACCATGTTGACCAGGATGGTCTCGATCTCTAGACCTTGTGATCCACCCGCCTCAGCCTCCCAAAATGCTGGGATTATAGGCATGAGCCACCACGCCCGGCCTGAATATTTTTTTAAAGTTGCTACAACCCAGTTCAGCCTCTTTAAGAGAGATTAAGGTCTGGGGTAAGATAGAGGTCATTTAGGAATCCATTTATTATTTTGTAACTTAGGAGTTATTTGAAGAACATACAAGACTTCCCAATTAGTTCAGCTTCCTGGGGCCTGTTGGAAAAATACGATTTCATTGAATGTTGTTTCTAAGAGCCCACCTTGTATCTGAGAGTAAAATGTGTACATTGGTGCTATAGACTGAATATTTGTGTTCTTCCAAAATTTATGTGTTGGAATCCTAACCCCAAATGTGATGGTATTGGGAGGCAGGATCTTGATTAGGCCGCAAGAGCAGTCATCACAAATGGAATTAATGTGCTTATAAAAGAGTCCCCAGACAGCAAGCTTGTTCCTTCTGCCACATGAGGACTCAGTAATATAGCACCACCTATAAATGGAAAAATTAAATCTCACTGGACACAAACTTGCTGGCACTTTGAGCTTGGACTTCCCAGCCTTCAGAAGGTGAAAAACACATTTCTTTTGTTCATAAACTGTTCAGACTGTTGTATTTTGTTAGAGAATCCTCCCAAAACTAAAACTGAATATTGGTACCAAGAAGTTAGGGTGCTGCTGTAATAAGTAATGGAAATGTGGTAGCAGGTTTGAAACTGTGTGATGACTAGAAGCTGGAATCGTTTTGAGGTGCATGCTGGCAAGCACCTATGTTTCCACGAATGGTCTTAAATGGTTAGCTGCAGTGAGGGCTCAGAAGAAGAGAAGGAGAGCTGTAGAGAAAGGGTAAATCTTTTTTGAGAATACCAAGATGGCCATAAACCCAGTGGTCACAGAAATACGGATGATAAAGACCATTTTGATGAGGTTTCAGATGGAAATGAGAAACATCTAATTGGAAATTAGAGGAAAGACTATCCTCATTATAAAGTGACAAAAAAATGGATGAACTGTGTTCATATTCTAGTGTTTGACGGAAGGTAGCACTTGTGAGAAAATAAATGGATATTTCACTCAGGAAATTTCTAAGCCAAGTGTTGAAGTGGGGGCTTGGCTTTTCTTGAATGCTTATAGTAAAATTCAAGAAGAGAGAAATGGCTAAAAAATATTATTGTTAATCAAAAGGGAAGCAGATCTTAAAATGTTTTATTCTCAGCCTATCCACATTGAAAAAAATGAGAAAGCTGGCCAGGTGTGGTGGCTCAAACCTGTCATTCCAACACTTTGGGAGGCCAAGGTGGGAGGATTGCTTGAGGCCAGGAGTTGAAGATCAACCTGGCCAACATAGTAGCACTCTTTTCTAAAAATAAAATAAAATAAAATAAAATAATTTAAAAATTTAGCCAGGCATGGCATTGCACACCTGTAGTCCCAGATACTTGGGATCCTGAGGTGGGAGGAATAGTTGAGCCTAGGGGTTTAAGACTGCAGTGAGCTATGATTGCACCACTACACTGTAGCTTGGGAAACAGAGAAAGACCCTGTCGAGGAGAAGAAAGGAGAAGGAGAAAGAAGGAGAAGGAGAAAGAAGGAGAGTCATCCTCATTTTTTTTGTTTGTTTGGGAATGCAGTGGCGCAATCTTGGCTCACCACAAACTCTGCCTCCAAGGTTCAAGCGATTCTCCTGCCTCAGCCTCCTGAGTAGCTGGGATTACAGGTGCCTGCCACCACAACCAGCTAACTTTTTTGTTTGTTTTTTTTTTTAGTAGAGACGGGGTTTCACCATCTTGGCCAAGCTGGTCTTGACCTCCTGGCCTCATGATCTACCCACTTAGACCTCCCAAAGTGCTGGGATTACAGGCATGAACCACCATGCCCAGCCTCATCCTCCTTTTAGGGAGAGAACAAGAGCATGGTCAAGTGACCGTTTGATAAGGAGATTGGTATGTATTGGGCATCTAACATAAGCCAGATGCTATTTCTCAAAACAATGAAAGAATAACCAGGAAGGAATTTTGGGGATAATGGAATCTGTCTCTCTCATTACAGGACTATGCAAGAACCTGGAGGGAAGAATGATTTCAGAGCTCTGCTCCCTGAATTTCAGCACAATGGTCCTTGGCCACAGTAGGTGTGGCTCCAGTGGGCCAAGCTGCAACACAGGCCATGGTGGATGAACTGTGTTCGTATTCTAGTGTTTGATGGAAGGTAGAATTTGTGAGAAAAAAAAACAGTTCATCCAATTTTTTCTCCCCTCCAGAGAGCATAGATGGTAAACCTTGGTAGGGTACATATGATGCCACTTTCAAGGAAGCACAAAATACATAAGCCACGGGGGTATGGCTACTCCCACCTAGACTTTGAAGAATGGAGCCAGGCAGAGCCTCAGGCTCAAGACCCAAGCAGAGGGGTGCTGTAAGGCTGGGGCCAACACAGAGAGTCACCACTAGGGTTATGCCTAGCAAAGCCATGGGGCCCTTCCTCCAAAATTCATATGTTGAAATACTAATTCCCAATGTTATAGTATTAGGAGGTAGAGTCTCTGGGAGGTGATTAGGCAGAACTCTCATGAAAGGTATTAATGCCCTAATGAAAAAGACGAGACTCCAGAGAGCTAGTTCACCCTTCTATCATATAAGGACATTACAGAAAGGCACCATCTATGCATGGTGAAATGGGCCCTCACCAGATCTCAAATCCACTCGTACCTAAATCTTGGATTTTCCAGCCCCTGGAATTGTGGGAAGTAAATAACTATTCTTTTTAAAGTATTCAGTCTGTACTATTTTGTTATGGCAGCCTGAATGGACTAAGATATCTCTGTTTCTGGAGAAAGCTGGATTTAGTTAAGATCTTTTCTGCAAAGATTGTGTGTGATGACGATACTTTTGAGGTACCACACAGTAGTCTGGAAGGGCCTATTGTATCCCTTTGGAGGAAGCCAAACTGAGGCTGAGAAGTTTTTGAAATAGATTCTGAACAAAACATACTACCACTTCCATAGTTGGAAAATATTTCTCGGTTGCTGATTGAATAGAATCATGCATTTAAATACATAGAGTGATGGGTCCCCTATCAGGTTACTTAATGGTGTATGTCTTTTGCTTGGCCCCAGAGGGCCAAGTGGGTGGTGAGCCAAAGCAATGGTTTCCACTGAGGAGCAAGTGTTCCTGAGAACACAAACATCCTGGAGTGCACTAGTAAAATACCAAGAAAAAATAATATCACTGCATGCAGTAGGCAATGAGCCAAAAAAAAAATAGCTTAAAAGCAGCTTAGAAACATGTGGGAGGGAAGGTCTTGAGTTGCCCTGTTGCTGCCCAGGAATGCCCTGTATATAAGTCCTAAAAAACTCATGTATTCATCAAGCTGGACTTCTCTAAGTTATTATTTGGTCTCTTAGCTCCTTCCCAGGGCATGGGGACATTCTTCTAAATATTCCTGTTTTTTCTTTCATAACAAAATAATGGGTATTGAATATGGGCACCTTAACAAATGGGACCACAGCATTTTAGCTGTAGTAGTCTATCGTGAGGCAAACTTCATTCTTTTCAGGTTTAAGAATAGGCAAAATTTGGGACATTAAACGGAGAAGCAATGGGAATAATCATTCCTTTACTAATTTGCTTTTATATAAGATATCTTAATCCTTGAAAAGTCTGTTTTTAGTTATATTGAATATTATAAACTATTTTAACTGGGGGATGTTGGGTCCTGTTTTATCAACCCCATTTATAAATGCTGAATAATTGTTTAATTTGTTATTCATTGCGTTGGAACATCTATGCCAACTATAAGATAATTTAGAACAATAAGTATTATGATTGGGAAATTTAGGCAAAGATATAAAGTAAAATATACCTATTTTCTCCATTTTATATTTAGCTGCTCTCATAAGATGATTAAACGTATCTTTTTTAAATCTGGTGGGATTGCCAGGTGTAATACTAATTTGAGCTCCAGTATTAAAGCCATGAAGTTTTATCAATTGCTATATTGAAGCCAATACTAAAGTTAATTCAGGAACTATGTTGTAGAGGTACAAAAGCCAATCAGTGCACTTTTATCTCTGTTATATAAATTATTTTAGTAAATTTTGGATTTCCTTTTTTTTTTCTAAGTGTACTATAAGGCCTAAAGCAGGAAAATTTTGGATTCTCAATTGGGTTAAATTGCAAAACTTTGTTTCATCATCATCCTCCTCCTCATCAATGCATTATTTTAGGAGTATCAGTAGTATTTCTTCCCCTTATACAAATGCTTTTTCTTTATCTCTTTTTCTTTTCCTTTTTTTTTTTGTTATGGGCTTCTAGCTACCTAAAGACATGGTTTTGTTTTGTTTCTATCTGTGTCTGATAACTCATAGTACTGAACTACTAGGTGGTTACAGAAAATGGAAGTGGAAGAAGAGTCCCAGTGGACCACGTTATAGGTAGTTGTCTCTTTTTCCAAGGCTTCCTACTTCACCTCACAGAGATTGGAGTTTGCACCTTGAGATTTATAGTGGTCTCTCACTGGAACAGCACAATTTAGTTCCTTTTTCCAAGGTATCAGTCACACACCCAGCTTAGAGAAGAACATAAACAACTTGATGGAGCTAAAAATCACAACATGAGAACTTTGCAAAGCATACACAAGTTTCAGTAGCTGAATCAATCAAGCAGAAGAAAGGCTATCAGAGACTGAAGGTCAACACAATGAAATAAAACAAGAAGGCAAGATTAGAGAAAAAAGAGTGAACAGAAATGAACAAAGCCTCCAAGAAATATGGGATTACGTGAAAAGACCTAATCTGTGTTTGATCCGTGTACCTGAATGTGATGGAGAGAATGAATCCAAGCTTGAAAACATTCTTCATGATATTGTCCAGGAGAGCTTCCCCAAACTAGCTAGGCAGGCCAACATTCAAATCCAGGAAATACATTGAACATCACAAAGATATTCCTCAAGAAGAGCAACCCCAAGGCACATAATCGTCAGATTCACCAGAGTTGAAATGAAGGAAAAAATGCTAAAGGCAGCCAGAAAGAAAGGTCAGGTTACCCACAAAGGGAAGCCCAACAGACTCACAGTGGATCTCTCGGCAGAAACCCTACAAGCCAGAAGAGTGGGGGCCAATACTCAACGTCCTTAAAGAAAAGAACTTTCAACCCAGAATCTCATATCCAGCCAATCTAAGCTTCATAAGTGAAGGAGAAAATAAATCCTTTACAGATGAGCAATTGCTAAGATATTTCATCACCACCAGGATTGCCTTACAAGAGCTCCTGAAGTAAGCACTAAACATGGAAAGGAGCAACCAGTACCAGCCACTGCAAAAAATGTACCAAATGGTAAAGACCATTGACACAATGAAGAAACTACATCAACTAATGGGCAAAATAATCTGCTAGTATCAAAATGGCAGGATCAAATTCAAGCGCAACAATATTAACCTTAAACGTAAACAGGTTAAATGCCCCAATCGAAAGACACAGACTGTCAAATTGGATAGAGTTGAGACCCAATGGTATGCTCTATTGAGGAGACCCATCTCATATACAAAGGCACACATAGACTCAAAATAAAGGGATGGAAGAAGATTTACCAAGCAAATGGAGAGCAAAAAAAAGGCAGGGGTTGCAATCCTAGTCTCTGATAAAACGGACTTTAAACCAACAAAGATCAAAAGAGACAAAGAAGGGCATTACATAATGGTAACGGGATGAATGCAACAAGAAGAGCTAACTATCCGAAATATATATGCACCCAATACAGGAGCACCCAGATACATAAAGCAAGTTCTTAACAACCTACCAAGAGACTTGACTCTCACACAATAATAGTGGGAGACTCCCACACAA
Source organism: Sapajus apella (assembly GCF_009761245.1). Taxonomy (NCBI): domain Eukaryota; kingdom Metazoa; phylum Chordata; class Mammalia; order Primates; family Cebidae; genus Sapajus; species Sapajus apella. The sequence continues at coordinate 2,210,290 of NW_022437053.1, forward strand.
AATAGACTTAGACTCCCACACAAAAAAAGACCGCTAGTCAGACTAATAAAAAAGAAAAGAGAGGAGAATCGAATAGATACCATAAAAAACGATAAAGGGGATATTGCCACTGTTTCCACAGAAATACAAACTACCATCAGAGATTATTACAAACACCTCTAGGTACATAAACCAGTAAATCTAGAAGAAATGGATAAATTCCTGGACATTTACACCCTCCCAAGACTAAGCCAGGAAGAAGTTGAATCCCTGAATAGACCAATAACAAGGTCTGAAGTTGAGGCAGCAATTAATAGCCTACCAACCAAAAAAAGTCCAGGTCCAGATGGGTTCATAGCCAAATTCTACCAGATGTATAAGGAGGAGCTGGTACCATTCCTTCTGAAACTCTTCCTAACAATACAAAAAGAGGGAATCCTCCCTAATTCATTTTATGAGACCAACATCATTCTGATACCAAAACCTGGCAGAGATACAACTAAAAAAGACAATTTCAGACCAATATCCATGATGAACATCAATGCAAAAATCTTCAATAAAATACTGGCAAACCAATTGCAACAACACATCAAAAATTTATCCATCACAATCAAGTAGGCTTCATCCCAGGGATGCAAGGCAGGTTCAACATACACAAGTCTATAAACGTAATCCACCCCATAAACAGAACCAAAGGCAAAAACCACATGGTTATCTCAATAGATGCAGAGAAGACCTTCGACAAAATCTAACAGCCATTTATGCTAAAAACTCTCAATAAACTAGGTATTGATAGAGTGTGTCTCAAAATAATAAAAGTTATCTGTGACAAACCCAAAGCCAATATCATATTGAATGGGCAAAATCTAGAAGCATTCCCTCTGAAACCTGGCACTAGACTAGGGGGCCCTGTCTCGCCATTTCTATTCAACATAATATTGGAAGTGTTAGCCAGAGTGATCAGCCAAGAAAAAGAAATAAAGGATATTCAATTAGGAAAAAGGAAGTCAAATTGTCTCTATTTGCAGATGACATGATTATATATTTAGAAGACCCCACTGTCTCAGCCCAAAATTTCCTTAATATGATAAACAACTTCAGCAAAGTCTCAGGATGCAAAATCAATGTGCAAAAATTAAAAGCATTCCTGTACAACAAAAACAGACAAACAGAGAGCCAAATCATGAGCAAACTCCCATTGACAATTGCTATAAAGAGAATAAAGTACCTAGGAATATAACTAACAAAGGACGTGAAGGATCCCTTCAAAAAGAACTACAAACCACTGCTCAAGAAAATAAGAGAGGATACAAACAAATGGAAAAGCATTCCATGTTCATGGTTAGAAAGAATCAATATTGTAAAAATGGTCATACTGCCCAAAGTAATTTACAGATTCAATGCTATCCCTATCAAGCTGCCACTGACCTTCTTCACAGAACTGGAAAAAACTACCTTAAACTTCATATGGAACCAAAAATGTACCCACATAGCCAAGATAATCCTAAGCAAAAATAATACAGCTGGAGGCATCACGTTACCTGACTTCAAACTTTATTACAAGGCTACAGTAATCAAAACAGCATGGTACTGGTACCAGAACAGAGATATAAAGCAATAAAACAGAACAGAGGCCTCAATGGTAACACCACACACCTACGACAATCTGATTTTTGACAAACCTGACAAAAACAAGCAATGGGGAAAGGATTCCCTGTCTAATAAATGGTGTTGGGAAAACTGGCTAGCCATATGCAGAACGCTGAAACCAAGTCCTTCCTTAGACCTTATATAAGAATTAACTCCAGATGGATTAAAGATTTCAACATAAGACCTAACGTCATAAAAACCTTATAAGAAAACCTAGGCAATACCATTCAGGACATAGGCATAGCCAAGGACTTCATGACTAAACATCAAAAGCAATGGCAACAATAGCCAAAATAGTCAAATGGAACCTAATTAAGAGCTTCTGCACAGCAAAAGAAACAATCATTAGAGTGAACTGGCAACCAACAGAATGGGAAAAAATCTTTGCCAGCTACCCATCTGACAAAGGCCTAATATTCAGAATCTGCAAAGAACTTAAACAAATTTACAAGAAAAAAACAAACAACCCCATCAAAAAGTGGGCAAAGGATATGAACAGACACTTTATAAAAGATGACATTTATGCAGCCAACAAACATGAAAAAAATACTCATCATCAATGGTGATTAGAGAAATGCAAATCAAAACCATATTGGATACCATCTCCTGCCAGTTGGAATGACAATCATTAAAAAAATCTAGAGACAACAGATGCTGGATAGGATATGGAGAAACAGGAATGCTTTTACACTGTTGATAGGAGGGTAAGTTAGTTCAATCATTGTGGAAGACAGTGTGGCGATTCCTCAAGGATCTAGAAATAGAAATACCATTTGACCCAGCAATCCCATTACTATACACCCAAAGGAGTACAAATCATTCTGTTATAATGACACATGCACACAAAGACTTGGAACCACCCAAATGCCCATAAGTGATTGACTGGATAAAGAAAATGTGGCACATATACACCATGGAATACTATGCAGCCATAAAAAAGGATGGGTTCATGTCCTTTGCAGGGACATGGATGAAACTGGAAACCATCTTTCTCAGCAAACTGACACAAGAACTGAGATCCTAACACCACATGTTCTCGCTCATAAGTGGGTGTTGAACAATGAGAACACATGGACACAGGGAGGGGAACATCACACACTGGGGTCTGTTGGGGGCTGGGAGGACTATGAGAGGGAAAGCAGGGGGTGCGGAGATTGGGGAGGGATGGCTTTCTTTGGGCTATATTGGTATAAATATGTTATAGGTATGTGTTCCACAATTATTAGAAACTCCTATAATTGTGATATAACTTAGTATATGTTATTAATAGTTCTAATTGTTATGTAAAATTGTTGTATGCCACCGAAGTAACCAAAATTTCCTTATCAATTGTGGCTTTAATATTGACTGTCCTAATGAAGACTTTTTGTCATTCACAGACAATTTTGTCTTGTTTTGATCCTTTTTAAAAGCTGGATTTATAATCAGCTATAGGACTTTTACAAGTGTTCTTGAATGCAGGTTTTTAACAACTTTGGAGACTGTGACATTGGAATAGAGGAAAAACTTTCAGGACTTATGGAAAGCTGAAATGTTTGCGAATATCAAACAGGACAGGAGTTACCTGCATGGACTGAATAGAAAACTAAAGTAGTCTTATTGACTTTTTTGCTTAAAATGTTTCTTATTCTTTGTTTTATTTTTCAGTCAAGAAAACTTTTCTTTTGAGCTACTGAAGCTTTCAACAATTAAGTATAATCCTAAGAACAAAAATTGGAGCATATTTGTTTCTCTCTACCTGATTTCTCTAGAATATGGAGAGTATTTGTCAGTGTTCTTAACTTACGGCAATATAGTCATTTTCTTAAGTATAATAAGAATTTTTTGTTGCAACAGAACACAATTGGAAAAAATGGTTATTTTATCAAGTCTTTGACTAGAATGGCATGCTTTCCTTTAAGAATCAAACTTCACTTACAGAGCCAATAAAATCCCTTTGGGAAAATGACTCATACCTTCTCAGTGCAATCCCTATACAGGGTTCCTGACCTGTGGTAAGTAAAGAATGTCACTTTCTGACAGGCCCAGGAGCCCCAAGTTATCTTGGGACCTCAAAAGGAGAGATTTTATTCATCTCACAGGTATTTTATGGCACAAACCCATGGCTGGGCTTGGCTTTGAAAAGATTTTATCTGGATTGTTCCATCAAAGTCAATTTAAAAAGTTTATGTATAAAATAATTATTCTTGCTGTACTTTATTTAAAAATCAGGCCAAGTATAATAAAGCAAATCAGTCTTATCATGACTTGTCTTTAGTAAAAGCGGGAGATTGGAGAGAGGAAAAAAAATTATGTTTCTAAAACTAGGGTACACCTGTCATTAGATTCTGGTGTCATCAGTTGTTTCTAAGATTTTTTTTCTGCAATTTAGACTGACTGCTTATCCCTGTAAACCAACTAGTAATGTCTTACTACAGCTCAGAAAAAAAACAAGAGTGATGAGTAATGTAAAACAAAGAAAATTAAATCAATATTCTAATTCTGGGCACACATTGGAATCAGCTGACAACCCCATATCAGCTTGGTTCCAACAGTTGCAGAGTTCATGGAAATCCTTATTTAGTTTATATGGGAAATTTTTACTTACTTTGCTTTAATATTATGAAATATATTGCTTTTGTACTCTGTAGAAATGCAGGATAAGCTTACTAAATGTTATCTTAAATTGAGCAATTATTAATCTTCCAGCTATCACCTATTGTCAGAACTCAGATTTATGAATGGCCCTTACCATACTGACGCTTTCTGACTGACCTCCACTCTAACCCAAATACAAGAGACCTTAATATTCTGAAATACCATCACCCGTATTCAGCCTGAATAGAAGATGAATCTTTGTCCATCTGCAATCCTTAGGATTAAAGGTTCTCTTTAAAAAGGGAGGGAAGAAATATCAATTTAAACTGGAGTGTCCCCATCCTGATTAGGGGCTGGATAAAATAAGGCTAGACTTCTTAGGCTGCATTCTCAGTAAGTTAGGCATTCTAAATAACAGGATGAGATAGAAGGTTGGGACAAGATACAGGTCATAAAGACCTTGCTGAAAAAAACAGATTGCAGTAAAGAAGCCGGCTAAAACCCACCAAAACCAAGATGGTGATGAAAGTGACCTCTGGTTGTCCTCACTGTTCATTATGTTCTAGTTATAATGTGTTAGTATGCTAAAAGACACTGCCACTAGTGTCATAACAGTTTACAGATGCCATGGCAACGACAGGAAGTCACCCTAAAAGTGGTCTAAAAGGATTCAGCCTACTTCTTTCCCAGAAAACTCATGAATAATTTATCCCTTGTTTAGCATATAATCAAGAAATAACCGAGACCAGCCTGGCCAACATGGCAAAACCCTGTCTCTACTAAAAAATACGAAAAGTAGCCGGGTGTGGTGGCAGGCACCTGTAATCCAGCTACTTGGGAGGCTGAGGAAGGAGAATCACTTGAAACTGGGAATCAAGACCACTGCACTCCAGCCTGGAGCGAAACTTCATCTTGAATAAAAAACAAAGAACCATAAAAATGGCAACTAGCACCTCAGGCTGTTGCTTTACCTATGAACATCCATTCTTTATTCCTTTACTTTCTTAATAAACTTTCTTTCACTTAAAAAGATAAAAAACACTTGTTATCAAAAAATAAGATCACACATCACTCATTTAGCCTAAATTATTACTCAAAAAATTTCAAAACGACTAAAACATTTGAAAATAATAAGACCCAATAAATACAGCATGAGGCCAAATGAATCTCTCTCTTCTTTCTACTCTTTTTCCCTTTTCTTCTGCAGTTTACTTTAAAGACAAACAAAAATATTTCACTATCTTTTAACATTATATAAAAATAAAAAAGAAATAAATCTATCCAATTTTAATTAGTTTTATGATAAGGTAAGATTTTTGTAAACCCTTTATATATTTTGTTATTAAAAAGCCAATTCATGCTCTACAAAAATTCTGTTATTTAGGCAAAGAGGCCCAGATTCTGGGCCTGCATCAATGTACTTTTTACATTAATACATAGTCCCTAGACAAACTAAATTCTCTTCTTTCTATTTTGGCCAACTAGCTCATTCACAGAATATCCTTTCTAAGATTAATGTTTTATAGATTTCTTTAATAACTTACCTAAATCTTTTTTTTTTTTTTTCGAGACAGAGTCTATCTCTGTTCCCCAGGTTGGAGTGCAGTGGCATGATCTCAGCTTATTGCAGCCTCCATTTCCCAGGTTCAAGTGATTCTCCTGCCTCAGCCTCCTGGGATTACAGGCGCCCAAAATCATGCCTGGATAATTTTTACATTTTTAGTAGAGACAAGGTTTCACCCTGTTGGCCAGGCTGGTCTCAGGTGATCTGCCTATCTCGGCCTCCCAAAGTGCTGGGATTACACCACACCCAGCCTTAAATCTTAAATTTAATCTTATCTCTATTTTTAAATTTTATTTTAGGTTTGGGGCATATATGTAGGATTGATATGTAGGAAAATTTCACATGTGAGGTTTGGTGTACAGATTATTTTATCACCCAGGTAATAAACATGATACTAGGTAGTTTTTGGATCCTCCCCTCCTCCCACCCTCCACCGTCAAGTAGACCCTCATGTCTGTTGTGCTCTTCTTTGTGTCCATATGTACTCAATGTTTAGCTTCCACTTATAAATGAGAACTTAAAGTCTCCAAACTAGACAAAATTCTCTTTAAAAACTCACACTCCCGTGTCTCTTTATTCTGCTAAAAGCACATAAATCTTATTTTTAGTGAGAGACAGGAGGAAAATTATTTTAATTATATGCCAGGTGCAGAGACGAGAACACAGGAAAGAACTGCAGATAATGTCTGACTCTCTTCAGCACAGCTAGTGGGCATAGCTAACTCCACATGTCCGAAAGCCTGACCTGGAATCTAGTCACTCTAATGCAGGCAAGTTGAACAAACAAAAGCCATAAAAGCAATTTATAACCATAAAGCATCTGGCAAAAAAAATATCTGACCTGTCTGATTTAAACCATATTTTGTATAAATTTTGAAGACTTTATTTTACCAATAACTTTTAAAACTGTCTTTATTTACCAAAGATTACTAAAGTCATGTGAACTAAAGGCATTAAAATTTCCATTTTTCTGACAAAATACTTTAAGTGCTTATTTTTCTTTAAGTCAATTAGAGATATTTTATATAAATATCCCACATACAACATATATAAATATGCAGACAGAAACATAACTAGAATTATATATTTTTTTATTTTCCAGTTTGTAAGTTTCTATTTTCCATTTTAGATCATCAGTCTCTTGATTACCCATTCCTTGCTCTAAACAATTGTCAGCTAGAAAACTTTAAATCTGTATTTCTAAAGGAAAACTTTTAGAGGAAACAGGATAGAGGATTTATATTTTACTGTAACTAAAGAAAAATGGTGTGAGTAAAAGCTCAGCTAAGATGTCCAGGAAAAGCAGATGTTCAAATACATGGAGATTTCCTTAAACATGTAAATTTTTTCATTGTATTATTGGCCTTAGGGCAGAGCTTTTCAAGAAAAAGGAAAGCATGTGGTTTGTAGGGCCTAATAAGCCAGCACAGCTGAAAGGTTCCCAGGAATTAAAAATCTGATCTTTACTGCAAATCCTAGGTCCCCCCCAAAAAAGAGAAACAGTTACGGGACAAGACAGTGCATTGCTTACACAACATCTATCATCTTAAAGACATTTCTCCAAGTCTGGTGCGCAACCCCAAAGCCAATCAGCCCACTCTAAAATCAGCCCATTCCCCCATTTCGTACCTTAAGGGTGCCCAAGAGCATGGTTTTTCTCATTTAAATGTGAGAAGAAAAAAGCATTAGCCTGGAATAATAACCACTCACTGTAAGCAACTGCCATTAGCCATTTTTAGAAGTGTATCTTCTACCTACCTATACCTCAAAACTAAAATTTCTTTCATAATGCAAAGTAATTTCTCATGTTCCCCAAAGTCAAAAAAGTTAAGCATCAATGAAAACCAGGGCAGAACCTTAGATTTTGAGAGGGATATGTCCACTTAAAATTCTTGGGGTTCCAGGAGGAAAGCAGAGATTTCTCCAAGAACAGGGTTTATGGCACACCACTCTTCCTTCCAAGGACCGCCAGGCTGTCAGAAAATACCTTAAGTCCTTTCATGTGGGCACTAAGGATGCAGGAAAACAGACAAAAATCAATGGAGAAATTATTCGCTTGACTGAGAAAAGAAAAACCTTTTGTTCTCAAAAAATGAGAAGAGAAAAAAGCATAAAGTTCTTCTAAATATATGTATAGCTTGGATATCTTTCTTAAATTAAGCTGACTTTTAACCTATAGAGCTCTTAAAAAAACAAAACCAAAAAAAAAACCTTTAAAATTGCTCATTACCAAACTTTAGCTAGGACAAACAGCTGACACCTCTGGCTTTTAAGCTCTTTTCCATCCAGGTTGTCCCAAATGAAACCAATAAGCCTTAACTATGGTTATGACGTAACCATAGACACCTGAGGGTTTTTTTTAATGCAATAGCAGTGGTTCTTCCAAGGCTTATAACCACTGTTAAGGTAGCTCAGAAAAAAAAAATTTAAGACAGTAAATTAGAAGCCGTCTGTGGAGGGAAGAATAATCAATAAATGGCAAAAGTCCCACCTGTGTCAAACCAGAGAAAACTGAGTTCCTAAGCCAGGAATTGAACCCAGCATGCTATCATGAAAAGGCAAAACCTTAGCTACTGAGCTATAGCAGGAAGCAGTTACCAGTGCTTTTCCCAGAAGGAGTTAGAGCAGTCATTTCTGAGGCTGCAAAGGATTTTAACTACTCAAGAGAATTCTCAAGGCTAGCCATGACATTTTTGCGCATCCTTTCAAACAAGATGTTTGATATAAACCTGAAAATTCCCACCCTCCAGATGGCTGAGACCAGGAAAGAGTACCTTAGCATGGTCACAAAGTCAATTTCTCAAGAACATAAAACAAGATAGGAGGGAAGCCTTACCAGCTTTTGTTTCTGGGACCTGAAGCAAAGTTTAAGCAGTCTGCTGGGCTAGCTTAAACAGCAGGCTTATAGGATCCTAGGCCCATGTGCTATCCTGTGGCACCCCTTTCCATGACAAAACAACACGGAAACACAAGTGCACAGCACAAAGTACACCAGATTTGCTACAGCCTGAGTCTGATCTCACAGTTTTTTTAACCACTAATTAAAATCTTGCAGAGGAGACAAACAATGATTTTTACCATTCACTTAACTGGTTTGCACAGAGAAAGATCAGAAGCCTGGCTGGTAAAAAAATTCTTATTGTTTTGCCAGCATTCTGGGATTCCAGCTTCCTTTTCTCTTCAGCTTCCAGAAAAGTAGAGTGGCTTTTGATGACCCTGATTACTGCACCATAGCAATGGGGGCCAACCTGTTACAAAAGAAAATCATCTTTCTTTGTTTCATGGAACCATAGGCAAAAGTCTCTCATTTTTGCACGATGCTGTCCAATGGGTTGCATGGAGTAAAAAGATGTCAAATTAAACACACAAAAGGAAAAGCAGATCAGGATGTTAGGGATGCAAACTTCAAACCCACATGCTGTCAAGTTCTGTCCTCACAAAGACAGCACAGAGTCAATAGGCTGAAACAGACAGACGGCAGAACAGCCCATAGACTTTCCTTCTCCACAAAGCATGGCAAAGGGCATAAAAATACTTCGAAGACTTAAAGAAGATAACAGAGTTCAAAGCCAGGATGCCAGACAGACTTTCCTATCAACTGGACCAATTGACCATTTCAATCCATCCTGCACAATGTCTATTAAGACGGAGCCAACTGATCCTTTCAACCCATCCCACATGGGTACTTTTTCAGGTCCAGCCAATGAAATTAATGAAAAGCAAAGAAGAAAGGAAAGCTGGAAGAAAGAAAAAGACACAACAAATCGGGTACAGGAGTGGAAAGAAAGTGTTGTCTTCAGGGTTGGCAAGGAGTTGGCAAGGAGAAAAACTCACCAGTTGCCACAATGCTGAATCAAAGATCCAGGCACCCGCTCCTCAGCTGTGAAGGGATCATGTCTTCCCATGCCACTAGCTCATGAACCTCCCTCTCCAGGGAGGAAAATGCTCCCCACATCCCGTGTGGTCTGGCTGCAGTCACAAGAGAATCTATTACAGACCAATATAATGGAAATTAACATGGGGCCTTCCCAGACAAGGCTTTTATTTCTGGACTTGTATTCCAGTGCAAGGAAGACCGTGGAGGTGCAAGGATCCTCTAGCTGGCTCTCCAAAAAGAGCCATTGTGGAAATTTTAGTAGACAAAGCATGGGAATTGACATCAAGGGTAGGGTATGGAGGCTGGGTTGGGCACAGCACATGAGGGGTAAGGTACACATGTTAGCATACCTGGTTGTGATGGTTATCTTGAGCAATGGGCCACCAGGTGGTCTGGTCAACAGCAAAAAGGCTGTAAATCAATTGCTCAACATTCCTTCCCAAGGTGAGACACCCAACAGCCTTGGTTCAATATTTTGGATCTCCTAAGGCCAGTTCCTGGAATTAAATAAAATGACTATTTGCAGACATGGAATCAATGAGGTAGTGGTGTAGGTTTTCTTATCAGTGAGAATGCATGAAAGAATGCTGCTCTAGTGGGGATGAGCTGAAGCCAAACCCCATCCCTGCTCTGTCTCAATTCCTGTGTCTCTTCCAGGTTTGTACCGCACACTGATAGTTCAACAGTTCTGGGGTTTCAGTGGCAGCCCCACCCCTGTGGATACACTAGGCATTGCCCTAATGGGGACTCTCTGTGGTGGCTTTGCCCCTGTGGCAGGTTTCTGCCCCCGAAGTTTTCCAAATCTACTGGTCAAGCAATGTGTGGCATGGCTTTTCTTTTTTTTCCTCTTAAGATGAGAGAAGGGAGAAATTATTTAAAGACAATTTATAATTCAAAGGGAATAAGAATGGAAAGATGTAGAAAACCCTAACTATGGCCATGTAAAGAATAAAAAAAACATGTTCCGGAGGGAATGTTAATGGTGTGGCAAAATGACCATTTTCTAAAGAAATTAATATGGTTAAAAGAAAGCCAGGTTCTAATCATCAAGCAATTGGAAAATGAATTTGAAGGTAATTCAGAGAAGTCTTGGAGGCCACCAGGCAGCCATAGCTCTTGCATGCTGCATACGTCTAGAATTAGCACCATGTGCATGCTGCAAAGTTTACTGCTTCTACTTTCAGAAGCAGTAGGCTGAGCAGCACTTGAGCCCTCTTGAGCCAAGGCTGGGGTGACCAAAGAGTGCTGCACCAGAATGTGGGGAACAGAGTCTTGAGGCAGCCCTGGGTAGTCAATTCTGAGATCTTGCATATGCCTCTTTTTGAAATGTTGTCTTCAAGGTCCTAGCTTGCCAGATATTTTATTGCTCTAAAGTTCTGCCTTCCAGAAAGTCCTAGGACATAAACACAATTATGACAAGTTCTTTGCAACTGTTTAACAAGAATGGCCTTTAACTCCAACTTCCAATGCCTTGTTCCTCAGTTCCATCTAATACTTTGTCAGAATGGCTTTTACTGTTTATATTTTGACCAGCATTCTAATTATTACCACTTAAGTGATATCTAAGAAATTCCAGTTTTTGGCCAGGTGCAGAGGCCCACACTGGTAATCTCAGCCCTTTGGGAGGTTGAGGTGGGTGGATCACCTGAGGTCAGGAGTTTGAGACCAGCCTGGCCAACATGGTGAAACCCCATCTCTACTACTAATAAAAAATTAGCCAGATGTGGTAGTGTGTACATGTGATCCCAACTACTTGGGAGGCTGAGGCAGGAGAATTACTGGAATCTGGGAGGCAGAGGTTGCAGTAAGCCAAGATCACACCACTGCATTCCAGCCTAGGTGGCAGAGGGAGACTCTGTCTCAAAAATAAATAAATAAATAAATAAGAAATTCAGGATTTTCCCTATAGTTCTCTTTTTCTGAGCCCTCTCCAGAATGGGTCCCTAAAGCTCTGTACATAGTAATATAGGCTTTTTCTAGCCTACTCTCCAAATTCTTTCAGCTTCTACCCATTATCCAGTTCCAAAGTGACTTCCACATTTTCAGGTGTTTGTTATATCCACACTCCCAGCCTTATTCCATTTTGTACTGCTGTGTCAGAATACCACCAATGGAGTAATTTAGAGACAATTGAAGTTTATATGACTCATAGTTCTGGAGGCCAGAAAGTTCAAGGAGCTGGCATCTGGCGAGGGCCTTCTTGCTATATCATAATATGGAGAAAGGCATCACATGGTGAGAGAGATCAAACTCATAGCCTCAAGCTCTTTTATAATCCACATTAACCGATTCACAAGGTGAAACCCTCATGACCTAAAACACTTTCCATTAAGCCCCACTTCCCAAAACTTTCACATTTGGAATTAAATTTCCCTCATATTCTTTTTTAGAGGACACATTTAATCCATAGAAATAACTAAGAAACACTGATCCCTGAAATAGGTCTCTGCCAAACACAAGCTGTGACCAGAAACACACCAGAATGCCCAGTCCTGGAAACTGTGGCTTCAGTGGCCTGTCATTCTGATTGCCCTAGGGTGAGTCACCAAGTAAGCCAGTATCTAGCCCCCAAAGTTTAACCAATTAGTAAAGTTAATTATTAATATCGCAACAACTAGAAAACTTGGGCAAAGAACAATGTGGTAAACACCAGAAAGCATAGAAACAAGTAACAAGGCTAAAGCACGATCTTGCTATAGGTGGAAGTTTTGTACCAAACCTCTTTTGTGGTAGACTGGAGTTGATTCATAAGCCAAGTGAAGTGTGCAAGATTCCACAGTCATGGCCGAGTCATCCTGTTTGAGATGCCAACTGTTTTTTTTTGTTTGTTTGTTTGTTTTTTAAGATTAAATAATTATTTTGATGGCAGAACACAACACAATGACACTCAGATAGAAGAAAAACAGAAGTTTTTGTTATATAGAGCTCCAAAGGAGAGGAGATTGCCAGACAGAGTGAAACAGGGGATTGCATCAGAAGACAGGGAAAGGTAATAGCAATCTCGAACTGCAGGGAGAAACTTAAGTTTGGCAAGTACGGTGGGGTTAGCCAGGTTTTGTGAACTCCTTATGGACTGCCTAATTTGAATACCTTTTTAGGCCCCAGCGTATAGGCAGTGTCCCGAGATGTCTGGTACCTGAATGTGCAATTAAGGCTCATGCATGATGGTACAGAGTGTGAGATTCTTATAAGGAAAATGGTTGGGGTATGGACTTACTGAGTTGTTTAAGAAGAGGAACTGACCAGCCTCTAGCAAGAAACTCAAAATTTAGTGAAGATTAAAAACAATCAAACAAATGAAAACCCCACAACAGACATTCTGTCCTACCTAACTCAATGACACAGGATGAACTGCTCATTCAAAATTTGGTTTAGATATCCAAATTGGTAAGACTCACACATACCTCACGAGTGTATAAATATGTTTACTGCTCACATAATAAAGATTTCTAGTGAAAGGAAGGCAGCTCTAAAGCAGGTCCAAAAATGGCTTAAGAGAAGAAGAAAAGAAAAATGGACTTGTGGTTTTGAAGGTAGTTAGGAGTGTGGCTGGGATGAGGATTCCAATGCATGGTTTGAATTTTCTCCACATGTACCAAAGGAAGGAATATCCAAATTTGCTTATCATGTTGCCAGACATTACCGAATCCTGAGTCTCAAAAAAGAGCAAAATGCTACAGAACAAAGTGCAATGCTTTTGCCATGCATTTCACTTCAAGAACAGACAGAAACAGAACTGTGTTCTGTTCACTTCAAGAACACTCCCCAAAGGCTGGTGGGCAAAGCCATGCCAATCAGCCCATTCTATAATCAGTTCATCCCCCATTTCAGACCTTTTAGGTGCCCTGGAGCATTATTTTTTCATTTAAACATGAGAAGAAAGAAGTATCAGCCTATAGTAATTACCATTCACCGTAAGCAACTGCCATTGATTTTCCCTAAAGTATATTTCCTAACTCACTATTACACACCAAGGCTAAAAGTCCTCTCATAATGCCGAGTAATTTCTGTTGTCTCTCCAAAGTCAAAAAGTTCAGGTAACGCAATGCAAAATAGAACAGAGCCTTAGATTTTGAGAGGGATCTATCCACTTACAATTCTTGGGGTTCCATTAGGAAAACAAAGATTTCTCCCAAAATAGGGTCTTGGCACCTAGTCTGTTTCTCTCAAGGAGTCCCAGACTGTCAGAAATTACCTTATCCTCTCACCTGGGCATCGAGGGTGGCAAGAAAACAAATGGAATTCAATTGACTCAGAAGAAAAAAAAACAGTTAAAAAAGAAAAGAGATCCAAGAAGAGGAAAAGCATAAAGGTCTTTTAAATTTATATGTACAGAGAGCGAGTTGGATATCAACTTTTAGTTCAGCTTTTTTTTTTTTTCTTTTTTTTTTTGAGATGGAGTCTTACCCTGTTGCCAGGCTGGAGTGTCATGGCACAATCTTGGCTCACTGCAACTTCCACCTTCCGGGTTCAAGTGATTCTCCTGCCTTAGCTCCCCAAGTAGCTGGGACTACAGCCTTGTGCCACCACGCCCAGCTAATTTTTGTATTTCTGGTAGAGATGAGGTTTTACCATGTTGTCCCAGATGGTCTCGATCTCTTGACCTCATGATCCGCCCACTGCGGCCTCCCAAAGTGCTGGGATTACAGGTGTGAGCCACTTTGTCCAGCCTAGTTAAGCTGACTTTAAACCATAGAACTTTTTAAAGAAAATCTTTTTAAATCTCTTACTACCAGACTCTAACTGGGACAAACAACTGATAATTCTGACTTTTATGCTCCTTCTTTTCCCTGAAAGATGTGCTCCCAAGTGAAGCCAATAAGCCTTAACTAAAGATATGACTTAACCACGGATGCATGAGGTATCTCCAAAGAGATGGCAAACAATATTCACAAGATCCAGAATTGCCCCTAGGGTAGCTCAGGGAAAAGAAGACTCAAGACAGCAATTCAGAAGTTGTCCCTGGGGGGATTAAGAGCCAACAAATAACAAAAGTCTCACAACTATCAAAACAGAAATGACTCATTTTAAAATCTAGGAATTGAACCTAGAATTCCCATGTCAAAGAGCAAAGCCTTGGCTCCTTGAGCTCTACCACAAGGCAACTGCTAATGCTTTTCCTAGATAGTGTCTAAAGCAGTCATTTTTGAGCTTGCAAAGGATTTTAACTAATCAAGAGAATTAAGGCTAGACATAACATTTTCATGTGCTCTTTTCAGACTCAAGAGTCAAAGACTTATAATTTAATATCACAAGAACTTTAAAAGCAACATAGATGGTGGGGCACGGTGGCTCATGCCTATAATCCCAGCACTTTGGGAGGCCAAGGTGGGCAGATCACGAGGTCAGGAGTTTGAGACCAGCCTGGCCAATATGGTGAAACCCCATCTCTACTAGAAATATAATTAGCTGAGCATGGTGGCACACACCTATAGTCCCAGCTGCTCAGGAGGCAGAGGCAGAAGAATCGCTTGAACCCAGGAGGCAGGGGTTGCAGTGAGCTGAGATTGTGCCACTGTACTTCAGCCTGGGCGACAGAGCAAGACTCCATCTAAATAAATAAATAAAACATAGTTACATGGATGCAATAATGTTTTCAAGTCCATAATTTGAGTTAACTTTTAAATTAGATGAAAGTATTTTTTTCTCAATAAAAGACATATTCTTTGGCACATTTTATACAAAACTAGGAAGCAAGAAATCTCACTGCTTATCAGATATTAGCATTTTACAGATGAGAACCATTCTACAATTTTGGAACATGTTTCCCACATCATAACTCTTTCTTAATTGGAAATAAAACAGACAACCAATAACCATTCAAAATTATTTTCAGATTTTAAATTATACAAAAAGTTTACTGACAAGCATTTATCTCATTTATATAGACCAAATTCTCCCATTTTAAAGCATTTATTTATTTTACTTCCGAAAACTGATATATTACACAAGGTTAATCATTATTTAAAGTTATTTCCATGTTAACCATTTTTAAAGCTTGTGAACATTAGGTGTTAATCTAACTAAGAATTGTAAAGTTAAATATGTGGGCATTTTGTTGACCACTCAGAAGATTTGGCTGTTTTCATTAAACAATATTAAATGTCTTATTTATAAAAAATTATACAGAGGTCTTTCTGTTTGGGGCTGGGTTTGTATTTTATATGTTGGTAATTCTTAAGACATTTCTCATAATATTTTACCAATAATTTTAAGGTCAGTTTATTAAAGATTTTACTTAAGTCACATGAACTTATAAAGCATTGGGGATTATTCGCTTAATTTATAAGGACTCCTTAACTTTCCTATAGCTTTTATTTCAGAACTCTAGCCATAAGATATTAATACAAACTCACCAGTTTCTAAAAATAAAAGGTTGGGTCCAAACAGTGTTTTGTTTATTTTAAAATTTTATTTATTTATTTATTATAATAGAGATGGGGTTTCACCATGTTGGCCAGGCTGGTCTCGAACTCCTGACCTCAGGAGATCTGCCCACCTTGGCCTCCCAAAGTGCTGGGATTACAGACGTGAGCCACCACGCCCAGCCCAAACAGTGGTTTTATCATCACACCAGCAGAAAACTAACAGCAGATTTAAAGCATGTGGAAAAGAAAATAGAGAAAGGTGTAGACTGGCCAACCTCTGCATAAGAACCAGGTTCTACAAGTAGAATGTGAGAAACAAAAGAGGGGAACAAAAATATTAAAGTGACCAATAGGAAACTCTGGAGCCCTCCAGCCACTTGACTGTGGGGTTACTGCCCCCACTACTCTCACTTATCCCCATCAGGGAGAGTCTCAGTACCCCAGGTGGACAGCTCTCCCAGATAATCAGAAGGGTGAAGCTGCAAGACCCCCACACAAAGTAACACATCAACACATGCAAACAAACAGCGTGCTTCCAAATGAGTCCATAGTCAAGGGGATTGGGTGAGGTCCTAAATCCCACTCCCTAGGTCCAAATGCTCCGTAGACAGCCGAGTCCAAGCTGAGCAAAGCTCCTATGGTATTTGTCACACATGCAGACAAATGCAAATGCTCAAATGCTTAATGAAAAGCAGCTCCAAGTTATTTTCCTTTCTAATGAAGATCAGCCTGCAAAATCAAGTTCGATGTGGGACATCGAGTCAAAGGAGATGATTTTGGAGCTTTAAGAAAGCACCATGACATGTGTATAGCTATGTAACAATCCTGCAAATCTGTACATGTACCCCAGAACTTAAAGTATAATTTAAAAAAAAAAAAAAAGATGTAATGTCTGCTCTGCAGGGTTTTGAACTGGTATAGTTCTGTTGCCCCTTCCTTTGTCTGATTTATCCTCTTTCAAATGGGGATATCTACATAATGCCTGTGCCACCATCATGTTTTTGAAGTAAATAACTTGTTTTTGATCTTACAGCCTCATAGTTGAAAGGAATGTACCTTAAGTCTCAGATGAGATTTTGGACTTTGGAAGTGATGCTGAAGGGAGTTAAGACTGAGTATTGGCAAGGCACAATTGTATTTTGCAATGTGAGAACATGAGATTTTGAGGGCCAGGGGTGGAATGATATGAATAGGATGTGTGTCCACTCCAAATCTCATGTTGAAACGGGACCTCAAATGTTGGATGTGGGCCTAGTGGGAGCTGTTTGAGTCATGGGGGTGGACCCCTTATGAATGACTTAGCTTGTCTATCCAGTGGACAACCTCCCTTGGCCCCCCTCCAGTTGAGTGTGAGCACAGACTTGTGAAGCAGGTCAGCCAGCTCCATATGCCTTTATCTCCTCATGTTTTTAAAAGCAACTATTTTGACTGCCTGTCCCAATTTTCTGTTAAACCATTACTCCTAGGATGACATGCAACATGATGTTTATTTGATGTGACATCTTTGCCTCTTGTTGCATGCTATCGGTTTGGTTTGATGAAATGTAACTTGGGGTCCCAAATTGGTACAATAGCTGCTGTTCTGACCCTTTAAGAGTATTTTGAGCTTTCGCATCTACAACCAGGTATGCAAAACACAGCAGGGTAAGAATCTATTCTTGTCGGGACAAATTCACAACCACCAGAACTACTGGCATTGGTCCAATGTAATCAACTTGCCAGCTATATGCTTCTCCCTGGGTGACCTTCCCCACAGCCATCTTTGGTCTCTGTTTCTCTTGCTGGAACACAGAATAGTTCTTGCTGGCATTTTGTGCCTCAGCATGTACAAGAGTAACATGTCTAGATTCAGCCATCTCTGCATTGCTGCAGCATTCCCCACCCCCATGTTCACTCATTTCATGGACCTCAGGGGAGCATGTCAAAAGGTCCACTTGGTGATTCCAATCACCCACTGAATCTGGAAGGAAGTTCTTTTGATGGGCGTCAACGTGTCTTACTTTAATGCCCTCCTCAAATTCACAAATCGACTTTCATGGGGCTGTGGCCCACACAGGCATCCCTTTAATAGTCCAGTCGTCCATCACCTGGCTACCTGACAATATGATCAGGATTTTCACTCTACCCATGAGTCTATAAAAATGCAAGCATATGAACTTGTACCACTGTTAACTTCTTCCATCACTGCTAGGAAACCAGCATGCAATTCAGCCCATTGAGCTGATTTTTTTCTCATCTTCAATGAGAGCCTTTCTACTGCTGGTCTTTAGGCCTCAACTTTCTAAACAGCATGTGGTCTGTTCATCATGTAAGTGCCATTTTTAAACCAAGCAACAGTTTGTTGGTCAATCAAAAGCTGTTCTTGAGGTTCTATTCATGTGGCAAGAGGTTCCAGCAGCTCTCTGAGGGTTCCAAAGTTGGTCCTGGAGGAAAAGACACCACCTGCTTGTGAATGTGGTGATTGTCTCCTTGCATGCTCCAGTAGCATGCTCTTGCTTGAGCCATTTCCTTTTTAACATGGAAATCTTCTGGACACTGCCTTCCTTACTAGGGTGTTTCTCTGATATCACCCAAAATATGGATTTCTCGGGTTTCATGATTATTTTATGTCCTTCAGTCATTGAGGCAGCCTCAACTAATGCCCAATAGTAAGCCAGTAATTATCTTTCAAATAGTGTGTGCCAGGTAGCAGCATCTGGAAACTTTCTGGCCCCAAATCCCCTCAGTGCTTGCAGGAGGAGATCACAGGCTTTTGATATAAGCTCCAGTCTGCATGCGTGTCAGTGGCAGACACTTCCAAAATCATTTCTGAGTGGGTACCAAGAGAGAGTTCACCCCATATAGACTTCACAGATAGGCCACAATGATTCCTTGTCAGTCACAGTGTGACTCCCTGCTCTAAACCCTCCAGCTGGGACTCCCCGCAGGAAACCTACTGGGGCAATGCCATGGATCCCAAGAAAGGCTTTGGCTCACAGGTCATTTGCTCTGTCTCTTGCTCTCTCCACACTGGTTGTGTTCCCTGCGGCCCCTGATGACACCCCTAACCCCTCTGGTATCTGTAAGTCATAAATTGTTCCTTTCATGGCTTTTGGTTTCCCTTCCTCATTATGTCTCACCTGACCCACACACCCAAACTGAACTCCACCTCTGCCCCATGTCAGGACTTCCCCATCTTGGTTTATTACTACTTTCAACAAAGAAACTTCAAGGCCAAGTTGGAAAGAAACCCCTAACAATTGGTGCAGAGGACAGCGTATGCAGTCAGAACCATGAGAAAGGAAAAGGCATGCTGGTAGGCTGCACGTGGTTCCCCAGCTGGCTCTCCCACTTGTGTAACACCATCTGGATGGTTCTGATGCTTGCTGACCTGCTCCACCTCTCGTTGCATCTGTCCAGTGTGACCAAGGCTTCCACTCTAAGCTGCGACTCTTGAAAAACTGAGTCCTCTGCAAGATCTACCAATTGCCAGCCTTGACATGTGGGTGGGGGATGCTGCAGCAATGCAGACATGGCTGAATTTGCAAGCAAGGCAACCATAGTTGCTATCATTCCCCTAAATGGGAACTGCTGGTCAGAATCAAGGTGGCTAAACTATGCAAAGGTCCTAACTTGTGTCATAAAGTTCTGGGACAGGAAAGTGGCAACCCCTACCTTAGTGCTGAGGCTACTGGGCACAGACACCAGATGCTTGGCAAAACCTAGACACAGGAGCTGGGAGACTCCCATGTATTAGAGCACAGTGCTGGTGGATGGCGTAATCATACCATCCAATAAGTGGGCCCCCTCCACAGAAATCCACGGACTTTCACAGGAATTGATGGCACTGTGTTCTGCAACACTATGTCACCATCTTTCCTTGCTTTCCTAGCTCCTTGCAGCCTATTAAATTCAATGCAGACACCTCAGAGAAGGAGGTGACTGCCTACAAATCGGGCTGATAGAAAACACAAATGGAGACTACTTATCACAACAGGGACCACCTGGGATCCACCAGAAGCTTGTCAGATAAACATCCAAAGAGAAAGGTAAAAATAGCCACTTAAAAATATAAGCCATTATAAAGATTTTTCTTAAAAGGGGGGGAAAAAGAAGAAGAAAAAGGGCCGACAGCTGGGGAAAGGATGCTGCTGAGAGACAGCAGGCCATTTTCTCTTCCCTCTTTTATCAGCCAGAGACAGAAACTAGGAACCATGGTTTCATATGGCTAAAAACTTAAAAGAGAAAACAAGACAAACAAAAAAAAACCTGACTGCCACTTTATGCAATTACAAGTCAGAAAAAAAATAAAAAGATGCACTTTAAGTAATGAACAAATACCAGTAGGGCAAATATAATGGTAGCCCTAGATCATATCCCTAGACACAGAGGGGAAAGTAAAAGATCAATACTTAAATTGTGTACACGTATATTTTAATATAAATGTATAATAAATTAATAACATATAATATAAATTTAAATAAATTTTTATAATTTTATCCAATTGAAAATAGAATATGTAAGTAATTTATATAACAAAAAGATAAAATAGGGCACTGATAGGCTTTTGTGCCTCTATGACATAGATTCTGACTTACCTTTAACAGTTGCTGAACTGCACCAACGGACACAAAAAACATCATGGAGTTAATACTGTGGTGTAAATTAAAATCAACAGACATCCTATTAGTGCCTTCAAAAAAAAAAATACCTTTTTATGGCAAAGGCTGTGACAACCTCTTCCCAGGCCTCCTGTAGTTTCTGGACCATTTATAATGGCCATTAATTGTCTCAGGCTTCTAATGCAAGAAATTGTCACTCTCAGCCTCATGCTATACACCATTAAAACAACAAATGACTGGCTGGAAATAGAGGCTCTCACAGAACAGATCCTGAGCCTGTGACCTTCCACACCCAGCTGCCCATTATCTCGTGGCTCATGGAAACAGCTCTGCACAAGCTCAGCCTGACTACAGAGGCCTCTCAGAGAGGGTGGAGCCAAACCTGGGCCCTCTGATATATGCACCTGCAGGAGGGAGACTCTTCCCTGTCCTCTATCCCTCAAACAACTTCTTTTCAAATTCCAGTACAACAAATAAACCTCTAAACTTCTCTGTCTTATCCCCGACCTTAACCTATCTTTATATATTTTTTGTCTTGTCTCTATCCCACAAGGATTGGAGGTAAGATCAAGGGCACATTCTCTCCCAGGACCTATTAACCATAGGCTCACAACTAGGCAGCTGCTCATCTGATACGGGATCCATTGGAACCTAAACTTCCATCAGAAACAAAAACCCAGTTGGATGCAGCTATGTACCGTTCTATTAACTCCTGGTGTTATTAATACTGATTTGAGTACTTTCACTGGATTGCAATCTGGCAACCCGATTGTGAACCAAGTAAGATTGTAAAGCACTGTAAGAGTGGGTACACACTTTGAAAGGAAATCCTAGCCCCACGTCCCAGATGACATCACCCTGGCGCCAAATCCCACCGCTGGTGATGACATCAACCTCAGACAGTATTGCTCCGTCCAAAGTCCCCGTCGTTGCAGATGACTTCACCCCCTGCATGGAAATATATTCATCCCTGACACTAAAGCCTCTCCCTGGGCAACACCTACGGGCTGCCTTTCCTAAGGCACAAATGGACACAGGACTTATTTTTGCTTTTCTTACTGAACTCGCTGTTTAGCCAATTATCTCAGTATACTCCTTGCTGTCTGCTCAAATGCCCACCCATACGCTTCCATACCTTAAGGAAAATCTGTTACTAAAATCAGTGAGATTATTTCTTTCCCCTGGGAGGCACCTGCCTCATTTAAGCCAAGCTCCTGGGAGAGAGGACCACCTCCTCCCTGATGGGTTTCCTATTACCTCCAACTTTCTGCCACAGTCTCTCCATTTGCATTTCCAAACACAAACAGCTCTGCCCTTTGGTTTCATGAATGCCATTAATCTTTACCTGTGCTTTATCAGTTCAACACAATACAAAACAACATAACTTCCCTACTAAAATGCATAATTTGGCCAGGTGCAGTGGCTCACGCTGTAATCCCAGCACTTTGGGAGGCCGAGGCAGGCAGATCACCAGGTCAAAAGATCCAGACCATCCTGGCCAAGATGGTGGAACTCGGTCTCTACTAAAGGCACAAAAATTAGCTGGGCGTGGTGGCAGGCACCTGTGGTCCCAGCTGCTCAGGAGGCGGAGGCAGGAGAATCGCTTGAGCCCAGGAGGCGGAGGTTGCAGTGAGCTGAGATCGCGCGACTGCACTGCAGCCTGGCGACAGAGCGAGACGCCAGCTCAAAAAAATAAAAACGCATCATTTGTTTGTTAAGGATCCTGTTCCCTTTACAGTCTGTATCTCCAGCACTCAAACTATAACTGTCTTACATTGAAAAGGTGAGCCCAGGCACTAAAGGAGGGATTTTCATACATTAGTTTAATATCAGTGCCGAATGTTATTTAATTTGACTTCCCTTTTCAGGCCTGAAGGAAGTTGTTTGACACCCGCGCCTTCTGTCCCCTTTGGCGGAATTAAAATCTCGTCCTCCTTGTGTGGTTGCTTAACCCGCTTATTCTTCATGCCACTGACCCAACCCAATGCACCCCACAGCTGCTGCCCATGAGCAAACCTAACGGCCAACTCCAGAGTCATGTAAATAAGTTCCCCCTTCAAACGTGCTTCCTTGAGACCCCCAGTCCACAGCCCCAGCGGGAAAGCCTCAGGGATGACGCCTACGGAGCTTAATAAAAGCCTGGCCCAGGGCCCTCCTGCCCCCACTCTCCACACACTGGGAGAGCCCCCTGCCACCCCTGGACATCCTATCAGCAGCCCCCCACCCCCGCAGAACGCTTTTGACCCCTCTGGAGCTGCCAGTCACACACTTCTCCCGTTCATTGTGCCTCTGCTGACCAACACACCGAAACCTCACCTGCCCCCGTTAGAGCTCACCTGAGGGAGTGGCTACCTTGACTTACAGCCACTTCGAGAGACAGACCTCTAATTAGACAGAAACCATAAATTATCCAGGCAAGGTGGCCGCGCCTGTAATCCCAGTACTCGGGAAACTGAGGCAGGAGAATCGCTTAAACCCGGGGGCGGAGGCTGAAATGGCCCGAGAAGGCCTGAAATGGCCACTGCACTCCGGCCTGGGCAACAGAGCGAGGCTCTGTGTCAAGAAAACGAAAGAAAGAAAAAAAGAGAGAAACCATAACGATAAAAATCGTAACTGCTGTACCTCGGGGATCTTTAAATGCAGGCTTTATCATATAGGTGCAATGGATTCTTAACTCCCTTTCCGACCCCTCTCTCCTCCCTGCACAATGGGGCAGAGAGGCTGCGTGGGGAGGGCTGGTGGAACTGAAGGTCTAAGCTCAAAGCTTCAAACGGTGAGCTGGTCTTTCTGGTGACCAGCCCCACTTAGGATGCCACCAAGGGTCACCTTATTAAAACAAAAGATGCTCCTATAACCTAGAAAATTCCAAGGGATTCAGGATCTTTGTGCCAGGTACTCTTACCACTCAGGAAATTACAGAAGTTTTAGGAATCCTGCGTTGGAAACTGAAGTCAAAGACACACATACACAAATATATATATATAATTTCTTATTTCACAGTGCATACACTGTAGATACAAAACATCAGCTCTCTATATATAATTTCTTATTTCACAATGCATACATTGCAGACACGAAACATCAGCTGGTGCCAAATTACTAAGAAATGTGACATGTGATTTACACTAGTCATGTTGGATACAATTCACATGACATACAATTCACCCATTTAAAGCAAGAAATTCAGTGTTTTTTTGGCATACTATGTATGCCAGCAGTGTATGATGATTCTAATTTCCCCACATTCTTTTCACACTCATTGTTTGGCTTTTTCATTCTAGTCATTCAACTGAGTGTGAAGTGATATCTCATTGAGGTTTTCATCTGCATTTTCCTGATGATTAATTTCAAACACCTTTTCCAGTGCTTGTTGGCCATTTGTGCATTTTGCTTGGACAGACGCCTATTCAAATCCTTTGTCCATTTTTTATTGGGTTCTTCCTCCTTTTATTACAACATAAAGATTACTTATATACTCTCAGTACAATCCGTTATTGATTGTATGATTTGCAAATGTTTCTTCTGATCTCTATCTTGCCTTTTCACTTCTATAAGGTGTCATTTGAAGAACATTTTAAATTTGTTGATACCTCCTTTACCTACCTTTTATTTTGTTTCTCCTGCCTTTGTTGTTAGAATCTAAAAATTCTTTGCAAAATTCAAGGTCATAAGATATAGCCTATATTTTCCTCTAGGAGGTTTATTTTTTTCAGGTAGGTAGGTTTCTGATCCATTTTAATGTTTGTATGATAATGGTGCAACTTCATTTGCCCCAGCACCATTTATTGAAAGACTGTTTCCCCATTGAGTGGTTTTGGCTCTCTTGCCAAACATCAATTGACCATCGATGTTATGGGTTGTTTTTTTTTTTTTTTTCTGAACTCTCAATTCTATTACATTGCTCTATATATTTGTTGCCAGTATTATACTGTCTTGATGTATCATTACTTCATATCAAGTTTTGAAATCAGAAAGTGCAAGACCTCCTAGTCTGCTAATTTTCATGATTGCTTTGGCTATTTTGGGGTCCCTTGCAGTTTCTTATGAATTTTAGAATCAACTTGTACATTTCCAAAAAGAAATTGTCTGGGATTCTGATAGGGGTTGTGTGGAATTAGTAGATCAATTTGGGAAGTGTTGCCATCTTAACAATGTTAAGTCTTCTGATAAATTATGGAATGTATTTTTATTAATATACTATTTAATTTCTTTCAGCAGTGTTTTATAATTTTCAGAATAAAAGTTTTGAACATTTTTGTTAAATTTATTACTAAGTATTTAATATAATTTTGGTCTCACCCTGTCACCTAAGCTGGAGTGCAGTGCTGAAATCTCAGCTCAATGCAGCCTGCACCTCCCGGGTTCAAGTGATTCTTGAGCGGCTGGAATTACAGGCAACCATCAACATGCCTGGCTTTTTGTATTTTTAGGAGAGACGGATTTTTGCCATGTTAGCCAGGTTTGTCTCAAACTCCTGACCTCAAGTGATCTGCCTGCCTTAGCCTCCCAAAGTGCTGGGATTACAGGCATGAGCCACCGCGCCCCGCTGAATTGTTTTCTTAATTTTATTTTTGGCTTGTTCATTGCAGGTGTGTAGAAGTTCAATTGATTTTACACCTGTATCTTGTATCCTGCAAGCTTACTGAGTTACTTTATTAGCTCTACTAGGTTTTTTTGGTGTATGCCTTAGAAATTTTTATATATAAAAATCGATTAATTTTACTTTTTCCTTTTCAAATTGGAAGGCTTTTATTTCTTGTCATTGACTAATTTTCCTGACTAAAACATTTAGTACAATGTTGAATAGAAGTAGCAAGAGCAAATATCCTTGTCTTATTCCTGATATTATGGGGAAAGCATCCACATTTTCATCATTAAATATGATTTTTTACTGCATACTTTTCATAGATTATTTTTTATCAGGTTGAGGAAGTTACCGTCTATTTCTAGCAGGTTAAGTTCCTCTAATGTGAAAGGATGTTGGATTTTGTCAAATGTTTTTTCTGCATCTATTGAGATGATGGCATAGGGTAGGTCAGCAGGCTGGAGACCCAGATAAGACTCGAAGTTGCAGACGGAGCCTGAGGACAGTAAGAAGGCAGGATTCCTGCTGCCCCAGTGTGCCTCAGTTTTTTTCTATTAAGGTCTTCAAATAATTGAATGAGGTCTACCCAATTTATGGAAAGTAATATGCTTTCTTCAAAGCCTACTGTTTGAAATTTTAATCACATGTTAAAAATACCTTCGGGCTAGGTGTGGTGGCTCATGCCTGTAATCCCAGCACTTTGGGAGGCTGAGGGGGGAAAATCACCTGAAGTCAGGAGTTCAAGACCAGCCTGACCAACATGGTGACAACCCATCTCTACTAAAAATACAAAAAATTAGCCGGGTATGGTGGCATGTGTCTGTAATCCCAGCTATTTGGGAGCCTGAGGCAGGAGAATACACCTGGGAGGTAGAGGCTGCAGTGAACC
Organism: Sapajus apella; assembly: GCF_009761245.1. NCBI lineage: Eukaryota > Metazoa > Chordata > Mammalia > Primates > Cebidae > Sapajus > Sapajus apella. The sequence continues at coordinate 2,236,380 of NW_022437053.1, forward strand.
GAGAGCATGCCACTGCATTCCAACCTGGGCAAGAGAATAAGACAGTGTCTCAAAAAAAAAATGCCTTCATGACAATGTCTAGACTGATGTCAACCAAAATCTGAATATAATGCCCTAGCCAAAGACATAAAATTAAGCATCACCATCCACCACTTACCAGTTTGGCACCCATGCATCTCCTTAAGCCATATTTAATATCCAAATAAAGACAATAACAAAGTCATACTTCTGCCTAACCTGATATAACTATACTGCTTACAACTGAAAATGTATAAATCCTTTCCCTAGAAGAGGATTCAAAATTCTTGGGTGATGTGCACTCTTCTTGATATTCTGTGACATAGATACCATGATTTCAAGTTAACAATAATTAAATATGATTATATAAGTTAAATATATCACATTGTATATGATAAGAATATAAGAGTGAGAAAACAAAGATAGTTTCTATTATATATATATATGTTTATACACACACACACACATATACATATATACCATTCACACAAACATATTTACAACAAAATAAGAAAAATCCCCATTAAAGCCTGTGTTTATGTACATGGTCCTGTGTTCATAGTTGGGATTTATAACAACTTTCCACTTCCCATTCCTTAGTCCTGTGCTCTCAGCAGGTTACGTTTTCTATCTGCAGCACAACCAGCTGACGTTTGTTTTTTATCTGGTAGAATGACTAGTCTGTGCACTTCAGCTGGTTATGGTTTTTATCTGGTAGAGTAACTTGAGCCTTCATTCCTGGCGGGTCTGAGCCATTAGTAGTCCTGCCTGGATTGGGTTGTTATAGTTTTATATTGACTTTCATCAAAGGGCATGAGAGTGTTAAGAGATACCCTAGCAATGTCATGTTAGGTTATATTCAAGACATTCTCTTCCTTAACCTCCGCTAGGGAGTATCAGCCCAATGTCCCCTTGGCAATCAGGATTAGTAACCTCAGAAAGCAGGTCTCCTTTCTTTGCCTATTGATCTGGGGCATGGGTAGTCTAAAGTAGCCAGGTGTCAATTATAAGCTTCAATTCAATGGAATCACGATGTCCATTGGTAGAAGAATTCCTCCCTTTGAAATTAAGACCTGTAGGTCAGCAAAGCATCAGATCACGAGAACAGAAAGAAAAAAAAAAAAGCGTAAGGGTGACAGTGAGTGGTACCACTTGAATTTTTACATTTGATTGCTGGACTCATGTACCCTGGCTGTCGGAGAAATAGTGCTATACATCGAATGCTGATTCAGAGCATATACAGCTCCTTGGAGAACCTTGCTCCAGCAACTCAGCTAATATTACTAAATAGCTGGTCCTGTAACTTAGAATTGAAAAGGACATTCCAGTTTTCTATCAGGCTGCTGCTTAAGGATGAAGGGAGCATAGTAAGACCAATAAACTCCATAAACATAGATCCATTGTCCCATTTCATTTCCTGTAAAGTGACTTCCTTGATCATACTGTGGCAGTTAATATTCATGCAGCAAATCCATGGATATTAGTCTTGGCAGAAGCACCGCTAAAACTGCATGTAGGAAAGGCAAATATATATCTAAAGTAAGCGTCTAGTCCAATAAGAATAAAATACTACTCTTCCATGATGGAAGCACTTTAATTTAATCAACCTGTCACAGCCAGGGTATCTGGCTGATCCCTCCAGAAAGGGTGCCATATCAGGGACTAAGGGCTGGCCTTTCTTCTTTTAGACAAATAGCTGAGTGAAGTGCCCAAATCCGGCCTGCAGAGAGGATTACCCTTCATCGAGCTTCTTTAGGGATGTCCCCCCAAAAAGGCAGTAGTGCTGCAGATGTCTATTTTTGGGTGGTAGCCGCATATCATATACAATCAGCTGTAAACCATGACTGAGACCTCTGTCTACTGGTTATAAGAAACTCCCTAATGAGGCCATAGGTGCAGGCTGGGAGACAAAAGGCAGTGTAACAAAAGTGGGGTCCATGGGCATTTAGGCCACTTCTTTGTGACGCTTACTTGTGCCTTTAGGACCTACTCAGACCTGATCATATACGTGCTACTTCTATTTGACGATCAAGTGTTGCTGTGCACATCCAACTTTGACTTGTTGGATCAGATTACACCCAGTTCATAATGGGCAACACATGTTGCAAGGTAGCTGATGGGCCAGAGTTAAGCATTCACTCTCTACTAAGACCCCATGGTAGGCCAAGAGCCATTTCTCCAAAGAGAACAGTTATCTGTGGAGGAAGGCAGGGCTTTGCTTCAAAATCCTATGGATGTGTGCTGACATTCACCTCTAGAGGCTTAGTACAGACACCAAAAGCATCCCTATCTGTCACTGATACTTCAGGCACCAGTGGATCTGCTAGATCACATGGTCTGAGCAGCCAAGCAGCTTGCACAGCAGCCTGCACCTGTTGCAGAGCCTTCTCTTACTATGAGCTTTACTCAAATCCAGAAGCTTCTTGGTGTCACTCTGTAAATGGGCTTTACAAACACATTAAAATGAGAAATATGTTCTAAAATTCAAAAAGCCCACTCCATGTTGTGCCTCTTTTTGGGAGGTGGGGAAGTATGGGAAGAGCTAAATGTAAAAACCTATCTTTCATTTTAGAAGGGACATCTCAACATGACCCACAGCACTGACTACCCACAATTTCACTGACCTAGAAGTCCCCTAATATGAATCAGATTTATTCACTCCTCTCTGACATGCAAATGTCTTATCAATAAGTCTAGGGTAGTTGCTATGTTTTGCTCACTAGGTCAAATCAGCATCATATCATCAATGTAACAGACTAGTGTAATGTCTTGTGGAAGGGAATGATGATTAAGACCCCTGCAAACTAAACTATGGCATAGGGATGGAGTATCAACATACCGCGGAGGTGAGACAGTAAGAGTGTATCACTGACCTTGACAGCTGAAAACAACTGCTTCTGGCGCTTTTTGCAAAGACAAATCAGCTCCCAATCTTTAAAAATTGTCAAATATTACTTTAAAATGTAACTTTTAGCTTCCTGTGAAAATTTAGAACTGGCGCTCCTGAGCCCAAATTCTCATATATCAACAACTGGCAATGGCTCAGTAGTATCCGTTCTCATTCTCACCAGGCATTTCACTCATTTACTTCCCTGGATCTTGTTTGCATTAATTTTTTTCTACCCGTCTAGCAGTTTGAAGTTTACAAAAGGTAATCAAATATATTGAGAACATCTTTTTATTCTGATGCTTTGACATCTGGGGCCTTACTGAACCTGAAGAGATACCCCAACCAGGCCTAACAAATTTCCAAAGATAGTAAAAGATGAGTGTGATTTTCCTGCATAAACTAACCAGTCCAAGGACTGCCTAGCTTGCCTTTTGATATCCTTCCTGCAGAAGCCACGGTGAAGTCTATTGCCCAATTTTTCCTCCCACTCCCTCTGCCTCCTGCTTGTTCCTGGCATAGCTGCTGTTTGTGCATTTGTCAGGTGGCCATGGATTCACATCCTAAATAAGAACTAGAAAGCTGAGTCCTCTGAGTTCTGGTCTGAGTGTACTACTTGCCTAGATTCTGGGACAAGGGGCACTCCTTTGTTTTTGTTTTTGTTGTTGTTGATGTTGTTTTTGAGAGATGGGGATCTAGATATGTTGGCCACTGTGGTCTCAAATTCCTGGCCTCAAAAGTGCTAGGATTACAGGTGTGAGCCACCACGTCCTGCCTCCTAGTTTTTATTGACTAGATAAGTTCTTGAATGGCACCACCAGAGGGAATCAGGTATGACTTCCTTCCAAGGGCCATGAAATAGACCTGATCAATCATACAGGCAGCACAGATAAGTATCGAGACAAGGTGAGTTGCTATTTTCCTGTACATTTCAGCCTGCACTGCTTAGTAGAGGGAATGTGCTCTTTGCAGCACTAATAAGTTACAAGCGACACATGGGATCAGTGTCAGTGCATTTACCTCCAGGACTGTAGTTGTTCTGGATGTAACCAGTTGTTGTTTGCCTTCTTGCTATTGTAATTTGTCTCTGAATGCGGTGGGAGATGAGGGATCCCATCCCTGGAGACGAGTGGCTCAATATGTAATGGAAAGGGGAAAGGAAAACAACATTTGGTTCCAGCTTCTCTCAAGCCTTCTGAAGAGGTGGCTCAATGAACAAAAGATTGCAAAACATACATTCAATGCCCACAGGCTCTCAAGTGCTGCTGCTTACCATCATGCAAAGGGTCTCATACTCAAAGAGATTGAAAGAAAACCAAGGCCACTATTGCTGTCCTGGATATAGAAACCAGCCATGCTGCTGAGGTTTAGGGGGACACCCAATAAAGGGAAGATGCCCCTCATAGCAAACATTATTCAGACTGCCAAAGTTTATCAGATAAACACCAAAAGGATAAAAACAGGGGAGGTGGGGATCAGAGACAGACAGAAAATTAAAAAGGAGGAAATGTTACCTAGCTAGAAATACAAGCCATTTTAACAAGTTGACAAAAAAAAAAAAAAGAAAGAAAGAAAAGAAAAAGAAAAGAAGAAAATAGATGAGGAAGGGATTGATTCAACTGTGTGAAGGTTTGGCCCCAGGAGGAAGCTTCTGTCTAAAGGAAGATACCAAGACCCTTCCCTCCTTTGTTATTCCTCTTATTAGCCAGAGACAAAAACTAAAAACTGTGGCTTCAGGTGGCTAAAAACCCAAAACAGAAAAAAAGAGAAATAAATGTCTAAAAACAAGAGGAAAAATAAAAATTAACTAACTGTATTACATTTTATTGATTGACTGGTTGATTTACTGACTGACAGGCTGGCCGACTGACTCAGGTTCTCATTCTGTTGCCCAGGCTGGAGTGCTGTGGTGAGATCTTAGCTCACTGCAGCCTCAAACTTCCGGGCTCAAGTGATCCTCCCACCTCAGGCTGGGAGATCTGGGAACACAGGTGTACATTATAGAGGCAAGGTTTTGCTATGTTGCTCAAGCTAGTCTCAAACTCCTGGCCTCAAGGAACCCTCCCACCTTGGCCTCCCAAATTATAGAGATTACAGATGTGAGTCACCACATTCTGCCTCCCAGTTTTTATTGACTAAACAAGTTACTGAATGGTCCCACCAGAGGGAACCAGGTGTGACTTCCGTCCAGGTGTGACTCACACCTGCTGGGATTATAGGAGTGAGCTATTGTGCCTGGCCTATTTTAATATTTTTATAAAATACAGAGTAAATAAATTTCATACATATAAAACTAAATTAAAACAAAGATTCATAATTTAATCCAATTGGAAATCTGAAAGAAGCTTTTTACCCTCGTTTTCTTCTAGGATTTTAAGTCTCACAACTTACATTTAAATGATTAGTCCATTTTAATTTTTGTGCATGGTGTAATCTAAGGGCCCAATTTTATTCTTTTAAGTGTGGGTATCTAGCATTTCCAGCCATTTCCTTAAAGAGATTATCATTTCCCCATTGTTCTCAGTACCCTTGCAGAAGAACAGTTGCCTCTATATGGAGTTGATTTTTGAGATTTCCATTCTGTTCCATTTGTCTGTACGTCTGTTTTTATGCCAGAACCTTACTGTTTTAATTACTTATCTTTGCACTATATTTTGAAATCAGGAAGTGTGATGCCTCTAGCTTTGTTATTATTTCTCAAGATTGCTTTGACTATTCAGGGTCTTAGTGGTTCCATATGAATTTTAAGATTGCTTTTTTTCTGTAAAATAATGTCATTGGAATTTTGATGAGGATAGTATTAAATCTGTAAATTATTTGAGTATTATGGACATTTTAACAATATTAAGTCTTTTAATCTGTGAACATGGCACGTCTTTCCATTTATTTGTATCTGCTTTAATTTCTTTCATCAAGGGTTTTTAGTTTCCAGTGTACTAGTCTTTCACTTTGTTTATTCCTATTTATTTTTAATCCTATTTAAATGTGATTCTGTCTTTTGATAGCCTATTTTTAGTGTATAGAAACTTCACTAATTTTTGTATGCTAATTTTGTATGCTGCAACTTAATTTATTAACAAGCAGTATTTTTTGTGAAGTTGTTAGGATTTTCTACATAAAAGATCATATCATCTATAAACAGAGATAATTTTCTTCTTTCTGATTTGGATACGTTGTATTTCCTTTTCTTAATTTCTTTAAAACTTCTAATACTATGTTGAATAGAAGTGACAAGAGTAAGCATCCTTGCCTTGTTCCTGATCTTAAAAAAAAGCTTTCAGTTTTTTTATCATTGAGTGTGATGTTAGCCCTGAGATTTTTATATAAAGCCTTAATATGTTGAGTTATACTTTTTCTATACCCAGTTTGCTAAGAGTTTCTTTCTTTAATCACAGAGCATGAAATATTGTCAAATCCTGTTTCTGCAGCTATTGAGACAGTCAAGTGACTTGTATTCATTCAGTTAATATGGTATCTCACATTTATTGATTTCTATATGTTGAATCCTCCTTGCATCCCAATAATGAAGCCTACCTGGTCTTAGCATATAATTTTCATGTGGTTCTGAACTTGGTTTGATAGTATATTATTGAGGATTTTTGCATCTATATTCATCAAGGATATTGGTCCATATTTTTATTTGCTTTTAGTGTCTTTATATGGCTTTGGCATCAAAGGCAATGCTGACCTCATAAAATGAGTTTGGAAATATTCTTTCATCTTCAGTTTTCTGGAAGAGTTTGAGAAGGATTGACATTATTTGTGCCAAATAAAATGTGCTTTGTATTAGTCTGTTTTCATGCTGTTAATAAAGACATACTTGAGACTGAGCAATTTACAAAAGAAAGAGGTTTAACTGGACTTACAATTCCATGTGGCTGGGGAAGACTCATAATCACGGCAGAAGGCAAGGAGGAGCAAGTCATGTCTTAACATGGATGGTAGCAGGCAAAGAGAGAGCTTGTACAGGGAAACTCCACCTTATAAAGCCACAGATCTCATAAGAGTTATTCACCTTCACAAGAATAGCATAGGAAAGACCTGCCCCCATGATTCAGTACCTTCCACCAGGTGTCTCCCACAACGTGTGGGAATTCAAGATGAGATTTGGGTGGAGACACAGTCAAACCATATAATGTATGCATAAAAGGGCTTCTTTGGTTCATGGATATCATCACTGTTTATAAGGATTTGCCATTTCTGCTTTTCAGATTTTACCTGGTGTCAAAATGAGAAATCTTTTTCTTAACTTCACCCAGCAATATGAATGTGCTTCCTAAATAATATAAAGCAGTTTCAAAGGACAGTATGTAAACATGCTTAGTATTACTTTTTAAAATCATACATTTTACAGCCTAAATAGCCAAAGTTATCCTAAGCAAAAAGAGCAAAGCCAGAGGTATCACATTACCTGACTTCAAACTATATTATAAGGCTACAGTAACCAAAACAGCATGGTCCTGGTACAAAAACAGATGCATAGGGCAATGGAACAGAGCAGAGAACCCAGAAATAAAGGTACACACCTATTTTTGAACAGAGTTGACAAAAATCAGCAATGGAGAAAGAACTCCTTATTCAATAAACTGAGTAGCCATATGCAGAAGAATGAAACTGGACTCCTACCTCTTACCATATACAACAATTAATTAAAGATAGATTGCAGATTTAAATGTAAAACCCCAAACTATAAAAATCCTAGAAGAAAACCTAAGCAATATCATTCTGGCCATTAGCCTTGGAAAAGAATGTATGACTAAGTCCTGAAAAACAATTGTAACAAAAACAAAAATTGACAAATGGAAACTACTTAAACTAAAGAGCTTCTGCACAGCAAAAGAAACTATTGACAGAGTAAATAGACAACCTACAGAACGGGGAAAATATTTGCAAAATATTTCATTCTATAAAGAACTTAATAAGAAAAAACAACACAATTAAAAATTAAAATGTTAAATGAGCAAAAGACATGAACAGACACTTATTTTTTTCCTGATACTGTTGCCCAGGCTGGAGTGCAGTAGTGTGATCTTGGCTCACTGCAACCTCTGCTTCCCAGTTCAAGTGATTCTCCTGCCTCAGCCTCCCTGGTAGTTGGGGTTACAGGCATAAACCACCGTGCCCAGCTAATTTTTGTATTTTTAGTAGACGTGGTTTCATCATGTTGGCCAGGCTGCTCTTGAACTCCTGACCTCAAGTGATCCACCTGCCTCACCTCTCAAAGTGCTGGGATTACAGGCATGAGCCACTGCACCCAGCCATAAACAGACACTTCTGAAAAGAAGACATACTATTGGCTAAAAACCATGATTGCTCAACATGACTAATTGATATGGTTTGGCTGCGTCCTCGGCCAAAACCATCTTGAATTGTAACTCTCCAAAATTCCCACATGTTGTAGGAGGAACTAGTGGGAGATGATTGAATTATGGGAACATATTAATGACCTAAGTTGTATGTGATATCTTTCTATGATCTTATTAAAGTCTGTGTGAATATTAAGGATGTCATCACTTTTCATTCTTCATATTGGTTGGTTGAGTAGTCATTTTTCCAGAGGTTTATTAGTTTTACTGATTGTTTTCAAAAATTGATATATAATAGTTGTAAATATTTTAGGGGTACATGTGGCATTTCATTACCTGTATACCAATCCTTTTAAAGAACCAGACTCTGACTATTCTTCTTGTTATACATTTAGGCTTTAAAAAATAATTTCTGTTCTTATTTTTCTTATTTTCTTCATATATTTTATTTTGTTTAAATGTGTTATCTTTTTTGTAAATTTCTCAATTGAATAATATATCAGAAGAAATCAGCACTTATCATTTTGTAACGTATTACCTATTAGAAGCATGTACTAAAAAGCATTGCTTTTCAACCAGCACACAAATTTTTATATTTGGCACCTTCATTATTAGTCAAATTAGAATATTTTATGATTTATTTTGTATTTTTTATACATGTAGGCCATTTAGAAATACAGTTATTAATATCCAAATATAGAATCTATTTTCTATTTATATTTTGTTGATTATTGGTTCAATTTCAATGTAGAATCAATATATTCTGAATTATTTCAACCTTTCAAACATATGGGGACATGCTTTAAGTTCAGTATGTCATGAATTTTCATATACTGCACACTCTAAAAAGTGGAGTAAATACTCCTACAATTACTTAGTTTTAAGATCATAAAAAATACTGCTTATGAACATTATACTGATTTATCTATATTGTAATCGAACACTGAAATTTTCAACAAATCTTCTGGATACTTCTCTACAGATGTCAAGATTCAGCTATATTTACATTTTAATGTGGTTAACAGAATTTTGTCATATTTCTATGACAAAGTAGAGTATCTTTACATATATCAATTATGTTAGTAGTATTAATAGTGAATAAATATCTTTACTGGGGTCTTTTCCCTCATCGATTCAACCAATTGCCTATCTGCCCTCCAGAGGTCATATATATTAATGCACTTTCTAATCTTTTATGTAGGGCATGAACTTCATTGTCTGGTCATGCAGGTATGACTGTTCAATTGTACAATTGTACAATTTTCTTTAGTGACTGCCTGAACATTTTGGAGGAGGAAAGGAACATGTAAAATTACGAGTATTTGGTTTTTAAAAAATGAAAATCACTCATTCTCCAAGCACCAAAATTCCAGTTAATTCTGTCCTCAGTATGCAGATCTGAGTGTATGAATGGTACATCCTCTGAGGATGCACCTCACTGCAACCCTTCCTAAACAGGAAGGAGAAAATGGGACTTCATCGTTTTCATTTCACATTCTGCCCATGCCCTGTCTTCTTTTGGTCATTTTTCCCTCTTCTGGAATTGGAGCTCCTTCTTTTCTTATGAATGCATTTAAGGCTATAAATTTTGCCTCTAAGCATGACTTTAAGTGCAACCTAAGTGTTTTAACATGTTATATGCTCACTGCTGTTCAGTTGAAAATATTTTCTGGTTTGCTTTGTGATTCCTTCTACCACCTACAGGTTATTTAGATTACTTAATGTCATCATTTTTCTCCTGAGCACTCACCACATTAACTATTTTCTGTCTTTTAATCATTTACTTCATGTATTTAACCAGTTTCTATCCTTGTTCTGAATAACAATATTAGCTTGAAATAATTTATTTCATCTGGCTATAAATTGGAAATTAAGCATGTTTTATATGTATAAAATATGGCAATATGACAAAATTCTGTTAACCACATTAAAGTATAAACGTAGTTGATTTTTTGACATCTGTAGACATATTTGTTGAAAATTTCAGTGTTTGATTACAATATAGATAAATCAATATAATGTTTATAAGCAGCATCTTTTATGATCTTAAAACTAAGTGGTTGTGGGAGTATTTACATCTCTTTTTCATATTCATATTGAAATGTAAAGGCATTTTTAAGTAAATTTCTCATTATCAAGTTATTCACTCAGGGTGATCAGATGTCTATTCAAAACAGCCAACAATGAGCTAAAGGAGTCCTGTTCCAGCCAGAATCCTACCATTACCACAAGTGATGAAGGCACAAAAAAATCCTCAACAAAAGTATTTTATAACTAAACTCCTATACTAAGAGTTGGGAGAAAACTGGCTCTCTAAATTTTAAGATAAAAATCAGCTTGCCTATCAATATGAGGCAATAAATATTCATTCACTAGCTCTCATGTGCCAGTAATTTCCAGGGAACCTATAGAAATCTTACTGCTGTACAGATAAGACAGACTGACACAAAGACTTCAATCACAGGATTCTTTGGGTGGTTCTAAAATAGAAGAGACGCTTTATAAGTATTTTAAAGATAAGGCCTTATTCCAATCACTTTATACGAATTAATAAATTATTATAAATTAATCATTTAATACTTACAGCAAACCTGTGAACTAGTCGCTACAATCCTTGCTGTTATTATTCCCGTTGTCAGATGAGATAAAAGATGGTAACTAATTTGTGAGAGGGGAAAGCCTCAGATGGTGAGGGGTGAATTCAGGATTTAAACCCACGATGCCCGATCTGGACACTTCTGTTTAATCTCCGCAGCCCTCGCAGCTGCCGGCGCCGGCGCTGGCGCTGCACCCAGCCCTGCTCTGCGCGCTCAGCCCCACCGGGTCCCAGACCCCGCCGGCAGCGCCTATTAGATCTGAAGGATGGGAGCGTGCTGAGAAGAATAATGCTTTGAGACAATTGTGTGTTCTTTAAATACGGGCACGTTAATCACTCGGGGCTGCGCAGCGCATGCCTGAGCTGTTTGAATGAAAAACTGCAGGACTTTGCAGCTTCTTTCTCTCCATCGCTGTAGTCCGCTTCTGAACTTGTCTCCTTCCTCTTGGGATATCCTTAGGCTGCCGGGACTTCACCTCAGCTCTGCCATCACCCAGCCCTCCACTCATTCCACTCGGAACCCCAAATGCTGACCGGCCAGGGAATCCCATGCTATCCTGCAGACCGGTGTGTGCCCAAGAAAATCAGGTCCCAGCCCCTCAGGCTCTCAGTATCTTGTTAGAAAAGAGTGCACAGCTGAGCCACATAACTAGACATATGACCAGATGTGTGTTTTCCCGGACCATGTAAAAATAATATTGATGCATATATATATATATTTCAGGGCAGGAATATGGGCAAAGGCAGTCAGAGAATATTATCTCTGAAGACATTTGGACAGGATGGGAAATAGTTTATTTCTCTCAAGAGGCACTGCCCAATATTTCCAGTTATTCAATTTCTTATGATATTTAAAATCATGGGACACAATATTGGTTTATAAAAGTTTATATGAAATATTGTCATAATAGGATGAAAAGATAAAGTCACTCTGAGACTGTAAGACATGAACACGAATGGGGTAGCCACACAGGTGGGCATCTGAAAGCAAATACTGCCTGGCACCAGCTGCATAGCATTGGGCAGGTAAGGAAATATTCTCCTTCTCAGTGCTCTTGTGTTAGGAGATGAGATGGTCAAATGCTATATAGAACTTCACCCTAATTCAGTAACTACTTGCCTCATGTGGCTATATAAATTAAATTTATAATTTAAAAAAAACAGGCATTCATTTCCTCAGTCACTCTACCCTCAAGTGCCCAAGAACCCCATAGGGCTAGTAGCTATCATATTGTACAGAAAAAAAAAAAAATATATATATATATATATACACACACACACATATATATAATTTTTCAAAGAAAATTCTTCTGGACAGTGCTGGTGTATCAAGAGAGGGTCAAATATTATTTAGAATGCTGTGAAATTATCACAATTAGGCAAATAATAGGTTCATATTCAGGATTCTTAAGTTTGTGAATTTGTAGAGAACTTGGTGTATAAGCCTGAGAGCTGTGCTGCAAGTCTTTTTCTTGTCAAAAATCACTGGGGCTGTCAAACAAATCCTGATAAAGTTTATTTCAGAAAGTTCAAGTGAGGTAGGCTTTGGGAAAGCTTGCATGCAAAATATAAAAGTAACTATGGAAAGGAGAAAAAGACAAATCGAACATTTCTTACATTCATGATGAATAATTGGCACCATTTTCAAATAATTATCAAATTAGAAAAAGAATACTTTTTCAAAACATTGAGCTTTCTACTACCTATGAAGTATCCCACAATTTATTTAGGTCTTCTGAAGTTAAAAGTTAAAATGTTTTTAGTTTCATTGTACAACCTTAATTAATTTAATTCCTAGGTTAGTTAACTTTTGATGTTGTTATGAATATTATTAATTTTAAATGTTTACTTCAAATGTTATTGATGGTAGAGAAATAAAAATGATTTTCATATACTGTACTCCTGTCCAGTGTCCTTGCTAAATGTACACATTAATTCTAATAGCTTACCTGCAAATTATTCTCAATTTTCTCTTGCATTCCATCAATAATTTTTTTCCAGTTATAAAATCTTTTATTTCTTTGCTATTACACTAGCCATGACTTGTAACAACAAATACAGACATGTTATTTCAGAGGGAAAGTTTTAGAAAACTTTATTGAGATAATTATCTAAATCACAAATGTAATTTAACAGATGCATATTCATATTTATTCTGCTCCTGTCATTTTTGCTAACAGATGTTTCCAGCAATATGACTGTCATGTTAATTTTCAAGTTTAATGTCCTAACTTTGTTCTTGATATTCTCTAATGATTTTTAATGTCTGTTATTAATGTAGTGATAACATTTGAAATTTCTGATCTTGGGTATTTGAGCTTTTTTCATTTCTCCTTGATAAGTTTCACTGGAAATTATATGGCTTCAATAAGCATTTAAAGGATTTTACTTAATTTACTTCCCTTATTTCATATTTGTTTTTCTTCATGGCTTTTCTTGCCTTTATTATTTGCTTCATTCTGCCTTTGCTTTTACCTACTTAATTATAATTTAATTTGTTGATTTGGGTGATTATAAATATTCAGATAATTTTATAAATTTTATAAAATTGATATATAATTCAGATAATTTTATAAATTTTATATTTATAAATTTTATAAATTTATAAATATAAAATTTATAAATTTTATTACTTTTATAAAATTATCTGAATATTTTTATAAATTTAGGCAGCAAAATTTCCTCATAGAAAATTATAGAAAAAAAATCCAATAATATATGATATATCATGAAACAGAGGGATTATCAGAAACAAATTGGTTAAATATTTGAAACCCGTAGCTGCAAATAATCACAATAAGAGAATAAAGGGGAAAACAAGATTATCTCAAAAAAATGTATAAAACGACAGAATTCAGTATGCAGTCATAATAGGTACTCTCAGCAAAGAAGGAATACAAAAAATGATTAATCTACTAACGTATATCTGCAAAAATGACAAAACACTCACACATGGAAATTAAAAACCATTCCCTTGTGGATAATATGGCATAGGATATGTTATAAAAGGCTGTCCTGCCACAACACAGCACAGATGGGGCTGAAAGAAAGGAAGGGAAACAAAGGGCTGCCGTGAATATAGAAGCAGAGAAGACAAAAGCCTGGGTCATGCAGGGGACAGTGCCTTATTAAGCCAGCATCGGGACTGGTTGAAGACCCAGGCTTCTTCACAGTGGGAAAATGACCATAGTAATCACAATAAAGAAAGACCTCTGAAAGGTGCTCACTGAGCCTCGGATCAGAAGTGCTCTCTGCTAATGACTTGCTGGTGAAAAGCGTATCCAATGTAAGCCCTCAGAAATCCCAGAAAACAAAGACCAAGCGAAACGACGCCTTCTCAATAGAATAAATCGAAAAAAAATTTCCAGCAGTGACAGTCAGGGTATTAAAAGAAAAAACGCCACAGGCATAAGACGGAGTGAAACCAAAAGGAATTTATATAATTCACGTACGAAATGTTTCAGAATCTACAGAATTACAATTTAAAGCAGACAGATACGAAAATACAATGAAAGCGTGCATGACCGAAACGAGAAGAGATTAAAACCTCATTCTCTTGAGGAAATGGTGTGAGAAGGGTATTAGGGACTGCCGAAACACGGCGAAACAAAGGCAGAAGGCAGACAAAAGGGGCTGGGCTGGTCCCCGCCTGTGTGAACAAAAAAGATGTCAGATTGCAAAATTGCCGCAAAAATCAGGCAGCGCGCGGAGGTTGCCCTGACAGGAAGTGTCCGCCATGCTGCCTGTGCCCGGAAGTAGGTAGGAACACATAGTCACAGGGAGCCAAGAGCAGGGGGGACCAAAAAAAGATGCACACTTCCCCCAGAGAAGTCTCGATCGTCGCCGCCGCTCCGGGCCTCAAGGCCGTAAAGAAAAAATACCGGAGACGTTCTGGCACTATTTCGGGGTAAAGAAGCTGCCATGGAAGAGCCTGCAGCTCCCTCAGAGGCCCTCGAGGCAGCCGGGGCCCAGGCAGGTGCTGAGGCAGCAGGGGAGGGTGTGTCTGGGCCTGACCTTCCCGTGTGCGAGCCCTCCGGGGAATCTGCTGCTCCAGATTCGGCCCTGCCACATGTGACTGTGGGCTGGGCCCCCTTCCCTGTAGCCCCAGTCCCTGCCCACCTCCGCACAGGAGGCCTGAGGCCTGCACCAGCCTCTGGAGGAGGAGCCTGGCCCAGTCCCTTGCCAAGCCGAAGCAGTGGCATTTGGACAAAGCAGATCATCTGCAGGTATTATATACATGGGCAGTGCAAGGAGGGGGAGAACTGTCGCTATTCCCACGACCTTTCTGGTCGGAAGATGGCCACTGAGGGCCGCGTTTCGCCGCCTGGGGCCTCTGCAAGTGGAGGCCCTAGCACGGCTGCGCACATCGAGCCCCTGACTCAGGAAGTGGCGGAAGCCCCCCCGGCTGCATCCTCCCAGTCCTTGCCTGTGATTGGCTCGGCTGCTGAAAGGGGTTTCTTTGAAGCTGAGAGAGACAATGCAGATCGTGGAGCTGCTGGAGAAGCAGGTGTAGAAAGCTGGGCGGATGCCATTGAGTTTGTTCCAGGGCAGCCCTACCGGGGCCGCCGGGTTACATCTGCCCCCGAGGCTCCTCTACAGAGCTCGGAGACTGAGAGGAAGCAGATGGCTGTGGGCAGGGGGGAGCGGTTTTGCTATTATGCTTCCAGGGGAGTTTGCTTTCGTGGGGAGAGCTGTATGTACCTCCATGGAGACATATGCGACATGTGTGGGCTGCAGGCCTTGCACCCCATGGATGCTGCCCAAAGGGAAGACCATATAAGGGCCTGCATTGAAGCACACGAGAAAGATATGGAACTCTCGTTTGCTGTGCAGCGTGGTATGGACAAGGTGTGTGGCATCTGCATGGAGGTTGTCTATGAGAAAGCCAACCCCAATGACCGCCGGTTTGGCATTCTTTCCAATTGCAACCATACCTTCTGTATTAGGTGTATCCGCAGGTGGAGAAGTGCCAGACAGTTTGATAACAGGATCATCAAGTCTTGTCCACAGTGCAGGGTCACCTCCGACTTGGTCATTCCCAGTGAGTTCTGGGTGGAGGAGGAGGAAGAGAAGCAGAAACTTATTCAGCAATACAAAGAGGCAATGAGCAACAAGGCCTGCAGGTATTTTGCGGAAGGCAGGGGTAACTGCCCATTTGGAGACGCATGCTTTTACAAGCATGAATACCCTGAGGGCTGGGGAGATGAGCCTCCTGGGCCAGGTGGTGGGTCATTCAGCGCATACTGGCATCAACTTGTGGAGCCTGTGCGAATGGGAGAGGGCAACATGCTCTATAAAAGCAGTAAGAAGGAGCTTGTCGTGCTTCGGCTAGCCAGTCTGTTGTTTAAGCGGTTTCTTTCACTGAGAAATGAGTTACCCTTCTCTGAGGAGCAGTGGGACTTGCTTCATTATGAGCTGGAAGAATATTTCAATTTGAATCTGTAGCATCGTGCTGTGGCATGTGGTCTAGTCTCCTGAGGTTCTGTCATCTTTTAATGCCTGTTTTCTCTATGTTGACACTCCTATTGCTTTCTGGGGCTGTTGAGGCAATGTTTCTGTTTTCTTATCTATTCTGCGTATCTTTCCTTCTAGGATTATGGTGATTATCTGTGTTAAAAAAAGTAAGCCTATAAAGTTACTATTTTGGTGAAATTAATATTAATGTCAGTTTGTGGCTTTTTTGTCATCTCTGTTTTCAACAGGATTAACTCAGTTCTAGTGTAGTGTTTACTGAATTTCCACACTTATTTTGAAGACTCTCAAGAGTAAATGTGGCAGAGAGAAAGGAGAAGTTTTAATTGAACTAGTAGCTTTGTGCTATAACAGCCTTACCAAATGGACCCTTGCAGGGCCTTGCAGCTGCTCATCTGTTTGTTTACAGTCTGTTCTTTCCCTTCCTCCCTTTTCAAGTGCACTTGTTAAACTATGATGAACTTGTGACTTTGTGTTTTACTTGACCAAAACCAAGTGTATATGTTTACATGTTTTTATCCTGTTTAGCTTGACGTGAAATAATTTATATTTGGAAATATATATTTAAGAATGATATATATATATAATATATGCATATATATGTATAAGTTATGTATTTGAAAAAATATATAAAAGAATATACATCACAATATAATATTTATGTTTATGTAATAAAGTAAATACAGACCCGAAAGCTGAAGGTCAAAGCCTAACAGGATTGGCTGTTGTGTGAATGTGAGTTGTGTGAATAATCTTTCTGTCCCATGCACAGAAGCCAGTAATTAACATCTAATGAAAAGGACTGTTCAAGTGGGTCTGGCCAAATATAACAGATGCACATCTTAGAGGACTTACAAAGCATGATGTTGGTAGTTCTTACAATGGCATTCATAGCTCACTCTATAAATATTTAAATGGTGTTCCTATGCAGTTTAGCCACCTTCTCATTTATTCTTTGTAACAGCAAATCCTAGGCTCAGAGGCACAGTGCTTTGTATTTGATAAACAAAGTCTCTAGATTTTCCCAACAAGGGGCTTTGGACAAAAGATTTCAACATAAAAGTAACAAGATTATAAAAGGGAAAATAGAAAGAAAATACTAAAACCAGTGAGAATTAAAGAATGGAAAGATAAAATAATATAGAAAGCACTACACATCAGTACAACTTAATTAGATTAAATTAAAGCAAGTTTAAAGACTGAAAGTCAAAGGCTATAAGACTTCATTACTATCAAAATGAAACATCCTATTTAAAATATACACAACATAAAAATACAGAAACATTCAAAGTAGTGGGATGCGGAAAAACCAAACAGGTGCAGTGACTCTCTTGATTGTAGACAAAGTTTATAGTAACGATAAACACTTTGCTGGAGATAAAAAGGAATGATACATAAATATTAAATTATAATTAACAGGAATTCAAATTTTGTATACATTTAATAACATTATATCAGATGCACAAATAACGGATAAAAATAGAAGATCCTAAATCCAGACTTTTAGGGGACAATTTATGCCTTTTGGGTAACCATACAAGCAAGGAAAAAATGAATGTGAAAAAAGAATGACAGCATTTTCATGATTTACCTAATGAACCTGTGTAACTTACTGTATGCATCAACTGCAAATGCACTTATCTTGGCTGAAGTAGCTGAAAAATATGCTGGGAGTGTCAGTCTTGAGTCCCAGGTTATTCACACTGTCCTGACAGTCCAACAAAGATGGCACATTTAAAGGGTTTATACCATGTATTTGCATGCAAAAGGATGAATTTGTCAAACTACCTAATGTGGTACTTGCTATAATTTTTCTCATTATCCTGATGAGGTAAATAGTAGAGAATTTAAAGGTTTTGTCCATAGAATTTATGACCCATAGCTGTGAATTAGTGGAACAAAGACTGGAACTCAAATAGTGTATGTCCAGAGCACTTGCACTTACCATGTCCACTAGAAGCAGATGGACCAGCTGAATACAGCTGCTGGAGACGCAAGTACAGACTTTAAGTATGGATCGTTCAGCCAAGTGGGACAAAGAGGGACATAAATAAGCTCCCTCAGAATGTGGGAACCATGGGGCTTTTATCTAAAGGCTGCCAGCTCAGTGACTTTAGGTCACTGCTTCAGAGTGTGCCTCAGCCTCCTATAATTTTACATTGCCTCTCCCTTCTTACATGACTCCTAGTTCTCCTAGTAAGTACGTCAGCCTGTTTGCCTGGACCTTTTGTCATATTCCTTTCCTCTTGATTCCTCTTACCCAAAGAATCCTGGGCCAGGTGCTGGGTCATTCAGCACATACTGGCATCAATCAGGACACCCTCTTGATGCCTGACTATCACTGGCATGCAAGGTGAGTGACAGATTCCAAATAAAATCCAAACATCTGAGGTCCCTGCCCTGCAGTCATGCAGGAGAAAGAGATATTGGATGAACTAAACAACCAAAGAATGAGACCAGATGGTGTACTCTCAGACTGTGCCAACACCAAAGTCTCAAAAAATGAGCCCCAGTAGTGCCAAAGCTTTCAGAGAGGTGTTTTTAGGCTGAGCCCAGAAAGCTGTGGAAAGTTTCTCCAAATGTACACTGTCCTGCATTGTGAAATACGTTTTTATTGAAATAGTATGTTGAACCACATAATCATAAAGTTCGGGATTTATAGTAGGACAATGGTTAGTAGAAAATGAAGTGGCTTGGGAGACAGACAAAGGATAGCAGAATACTGACTCTGCTTCTTACCAGCCATTCAGTTTCACAGTCTCAACAAGTTACTTAAATTTTCTGTGCTTCAGTTTCTTCATATGAGAAATGGGTACAGTTCCACCTACTTTTGCAGGATTGTTGTGAGGATCAAATGTAGTCTGGACAAAAACTTGAAACAGCTTTTTTTTTTTAAGTGACATATATAGAAGTGAGATTTGTACATAGGTTTGGACAGGAAAAGGTGATTGCACAAGAATTAATCACCAAGATTTTCTTTTTTGAGAATCTTTGGAACTTGAATTAATGTAACATTATCATTTTATGATTATTTTGGTAAGCAAGGGATATATTACCCTCACATTGATAATTTCAAAAAGACAAAATATTTTTTCAGCAAAAATTAGTTGAAACTATATACATGCTATTCAATTATTTAACAAAAGAAATATATTTTTGGCAGATTCTTAGGAAAATAACAAAGTGACCTTTTTAGAATATATGGGATTCCTTGTTCCCTCATCAGCTTATTCAAAAAAATGTTAAACAATAGAGGTATTACTGTTACCAAGTCTGCTGAAGTGTTACCAAAGGCTTTCCAATAAAGACATCTGCCCACTCCCCTGCTGCAGTTGGGAACAAAGAATCCTTTGCACACAAAGTTCTGCTCTGTGAGTGATTCACAATGTGTGCTGGTCCTCGCTCCCATAAGGACCCAGGGACTCAGCCCTGGGGTCCACAAAAATGGTATCATTTCAGCTACAAATAAAAAAGCCTGAAGCAAGTCAGGTTTGTTTACATTTCATGTGTCTCCATTTAATGCATATCCACGCATGCAAATATACTAAGGGGAATTTACCTAGTAATTCCTCCCTTTGAAAAGATACGGAAATCATTTGTCTCACGGCTCACATGTCACTAAATCAATTCACTGAATTTCACTCACAGGGAAACAATTTGAGTCCGTAGTGAATGCCTATATATGCTCTTTCGTTTTACAGTTTTCTAAACATCTTGGAAGCATGGTTTCTGTTGCCACAGCTAATGCTAAACTACAACTTCAGTGTGGGAGAGTTAGGGTGGGCCTGGGAAAAGGGATGTATGGGAAATAACCCAGTACTAGTGCAAAGAAGTAAATTCATGTCAGAATTTTTGCCATGAAAATATGTATCACATTTTCCAGTATTAATGGAACACTAACAAAAATAATACAGATTACAGTGAAACTGTCAATTAGATCTAGATATTAAAAGTAGTACAGGCAACATTCTCTGAGGTCAATATAAGAAAAGCTACTACCACTTGAAACTTCTTTTCTGTCTCATAAATAATTTGATATAGAAGTGAATTCAGAATCACTTAGCAGAATATAATATGACAACAAAAAATTAAAAATACCATAATACACAGGATACTTCTAGATCTGTACTCAGAGTATAACTCCTAATTTTAAATACTAATATATATTGTCTAAAAACAATTAGCCTAAATAGCTAGTTATTCAAGCTTAAAGTTTGAAAAGACCACAAAATGAACACACACACTTACACAAACACATACAAACACAACTAAAGTAAGCAGGAGGAATTAAGAAGTGTTAAACTAAATATTTGTTGAGCAGAGAATGAAAATGTAAAGGCTGATTTTTTTTGGTAAAAATAATTAGTAAACAGATAAACCACTAACTTAAAAAATAAAGGATAAAGTGCAATTAAACAAAATAGGAAATGTTTATCAGCGGTAATTAGAGCTAAAAAGGTACTAAAGAAATGAGAAATAAATTATTGTTATATCTGAGGGAAATATACTTGAGAATATGAAACAATTTAACAGTTTCAATATAATTTTTTAGACATTAATCCAGAAGACACATCTAAATGAACCTATTACTAACAATAACAAAAAAACTTGTCTAAAATGCACTTACTCTCCACTCCACACAAAAAGAAATAGTACAGAAGACTTTATCACCCTGAAATTTACTTAACATTTAAGTGAAATAGATTGCAACGCTATATAAACCATTTCTTAGTCCATTTGAGCTACTATTTAAAAATATAAACTAGGTGGCTTATAAGCAACATAAATTTATTTCTCACAGTTCAGGAGGCTGAGAAGTTTAAGAGGATGGCACTGGCAGTTTGGTGAGTCAGTTCCTGGTTCATAGATGACCATCTTCTCACGGTGTCCTCACATAGTGGAAGGAACTACCAGCCTCACTAGGGCCCCTTTAATTGTGATGTTTTGATGTACAGTAAAATTTATTAAAACTAAAAACTATAAATAATTACATAAATATATTTGCTTTCTTTTTCATGGGTAGTTTGTTTTTCAGTGGAGAAGTGCTTGAAGCAATGCCATGTAATAACATGTTAATAGTGAAAGCTTTATGCAAGTTAATCAAGAGTACAGTACAACATAAACGATGAAGGAATCACAGTTGTGGGGGCTTAGACACAAAGCTGTGTATACCATTTGAGCTGGCTAGTTGGAGTCTCTTTTATTAAGGACACTAATCTCATGTATGAAGCCTCCACTATCATGACTTCATCACCTTCCAAAGGTCCCATCTCCTAATACCATTACATTAGAGATTAGATTTTTGACATATAAATTTTGGAGCTACACAGACCTCAGTATACAAAACTGCTATGGTTTGGATACGGTTTGTTTAGCCCCACCAAGTCTTATGTGGAAATTTGATCCAGTGTTGGAGGTGGGGCCCGGTAGGAGGTGTTTGAGTAATGGGAGCAGATCCTTCGTGAATGGTCTTGCTGCTATTCTCACAGGAGTGAGTGAATTCTTACTCTGAATTCCCATTAGAACTGGTTGTTGGAAAGAGCCTAGGCTGGGTACAATGGCTCATGCCTGTAATTCTAACACTTTGGGAGGCAGAGGCATAAGGATTGCTTGAGGCGAGGAGTTTGAACCAGCCTGGACAACACAGTGAGACCCCATCTCTACAAAAAAATAGAAACAATTAACCAGACATGGTTAACCAGTGCATGCCTGTAGTCCTAGCTAATCAGAATGCTGAGGAGGGAGGACTGATGGAGCCCAGGAGGTCCAGGCTGCAGTGAGCAATGATTGCACCACTGCACACCAGCCTGGGCTGCAGAGTGAGACCCCGTCTCTAAAAAACTAAGAAAGCCTGGCAACCCCTTTGTCTCCTCTTTCATATCTTCTCTTCCCCTTCCATCATGAGTGGAAGCTTCCTGAGGCCCTCAACAGAAGCAGATATTGATGTTATGCTTTTTTTTTTTTTTTTTTTTAAGGTGGATTTTTGCTCTTGTTACCCAGACTAGAGTACAATGGCACAATCTTGGCTCACTGAAACCTCTGCCTTCCGGGTTCAAGCAATTCTCTTGCTTCAGCTTCCCAAGTAGCTGAGATTACTGGTGCCCACCACTCCCAGCCAATTTTTATATTCTTAGTAGAGACGGGGTTTCACCATGTTGGTCAGGCTGGTCTCGATCTCCTGACCTTAGGTGATCCACCTGACTCGGCTTCCCGCAGCACTGAGATTACAGGTGTGAGCCACCATGCTCGACCAGTGTCATGCTTTTTTTTAAGTCTCCAGAACCATAAGCCAAGTAAGCTTCTTTTTTAAAAAATATATTATTTGGTTTTACATATTCCTTTATAGCAACAAAAAATGGACCAAGACAGAAAATTGGTACTGAGGAGTAGAATGTTGCTTCTAAAAATTTGGAGGCAGCTTTGGAAGTGGGTAATGAGCAGAGGATGGGAGAGTCTAGAGGGCTCAGAAGAAGATATGAAGGGAAAGCTTGGAACTTCTTAGAGACTGGTTGTGACCAAAATGCGGAATAGAAATACAGACAGTAAAGGGCATGCTGAGGAGGTCTCAGATGGAAATGAGGAACTTACTGGGAACTGAAGCAAAGTTAAACCATAGCCAATAATTTAGCTGCACTGTATATAGAATCTAGCAGTTTGTAGAAAGCTGAACTTAAGAGCGATGACCTAGATTATCTGGAAGAAGAAATTTCTAAGCAGCAAAGCATTCAAGAAGTGGTGTGGATGCATCCCACAACTGACAGTCAGAGATGGGAGCAAAGGAAGGACTTAAAGTTGGAACTTTGGTTAAAAGGGATACCGAGCATAAAAATTTGGAAAACTCAAGCCTGGTCATGAGTTAGATAAGAGCATTTTTCAGGAGAGGAAATCTGAGGGGGGCAGCTGAACAACAACTCTCTAGAAAGATTAGCACAGATAAAAGAGAACCAGTTGCTAATAGGATGATGTGAAAAAAGTCCAAAGGCATTTCAGAACTCTTTGAGTTTACTCCTACTGTTACAGGTCCACAGGCCTAGGAGGACAGATGGCGTCTGGGCCAGGCCCAGAGTGCTGCTGCCCTGTGCAGTCTTGGGAAGCTGCTTCCCACATCCTGGCTGCTCTGACTACAGCTGAAGCTCAAAGGGCTCAAGCTACTGCTTAGACAATTGCTTCAGAGGGTGTAAGCTGTCATGTTTGGGGCTTCCATGGGGTGCTAAGACTGCAGGCACATAGTGTGAGATTGGCTGAGGCTCTTTGTGGGTTGGAGCCCCCACAAAGCGTCCCCACTAGGCACTGCCTAGTGGAGCTGCGGCAGTAGGGTTGCCATCCTCCAGACCCCAGAATTCTAGAGTCACCAGCAGCATGCACTCTCAGCATGGAAAAGCCACATGCATTGGACTCCAATACATGACAAGAGCCACATGGGCTTCACACAGAAAGCCAGGGGACAGGGCTTCCCAAGACTTTGGGAGCCCATACCTCATACCATTGTGCCCAGGATGTGGGACATGGAGTCAAAGAAGAACATTTTGGAGCTTTAAGTTCTCATGTGTGCACTTCTGAGTTCTAGACTTAATGTGAGGAGTGTTACCTCTTTCTTTAGGCTGATTTCTCCCTTTTGGAATGAGAATGTCTAACCGATGCCTGTACCACATCTGTATCTTGGAAGTAAATATTTTATTTTTTATTTTACAGGTTCACAGCTGTAAAGAACTTGCCTGGAGTCTCAGATGAGACTTTGGACTTTGGACTTTTGAGTTGATGCTGGACCAAGTTAAGACTTTGGTGATAGGATGATTTTATCTGGCAATGTGAGAAGAGCATGAGTTTTAGGGGGCCATGGTTTGGATATGGTATCTTTAGCCCCACCAAGTTTTATATTTTAATTTAATAACCAGTGTTAGAGGTGGGGCCTGGTGGGAGATGTTGGAAATATTGGGGTAGATCCCTCATGAATGGCTTGGCGCCATTCTTGCAGGAGTGAGTGAGTTCTTACTCTGAGTTCTCCAGAGAACTGGTTGTTGAAAAGACCTTGGCATTTCCTCTTTTTCTCTCTTGCTTTCTCTCTTGCCATGTGATTCTTACTACCCTTCCCTTTCTGGCATGAATGGAAGTTGCCCAAAGTCCTCCCCAGAGCAGGTGTTGGTGCCATGCTTCTTGTACAGTCTCCAGAACCATGAGCCAAAGAAACCTCTATTTTAAATAAATTACCCATCCTTAGGCATTTCTTTATAGTAACACAACCAGACTAAGAGAAGCACCATTTCATAAAACAAAACAAAGGTACACCTATATAACTTATGAATGGTACATCACATTGGTATCAAAATATTGCCAGTTCTAGTTCATTTTGTGCAGCTGTAACATAACACACATACTACATGACTTATGATGGGGCTGTGTCCCAATAAATACATCATAAATAGAAAATATCATAGTTGAAAATGCATTTAATGTCCCTATAAACCCATTGTAAAGACAAAAAAAAATCATAAGTCAAAACATTGTAAGTCCGGATGCTCACTGAGTTACATTGGGGTTATGTCCTGATACACCCATTGTAAAGTTGAGTAATCATAAGTTAAACCATCATAAATTGGGGCCTCTCTGTGCCTGAGACTGGGTAATTTACAATGAACAGAAGTTTATTGGCTCATTGTTATGGAGGCTGGGAAATCTAAGATCGAGGGGCCGGTATCTGGTGAAGGCCTTCTTGTTGCACCATCCCATGGCAAAAGGGCAATGAGAGTGAGTGAGAGAGTGCAAGAGCTTGAACTCAAAACTTCAAGCCCTTTTGTAATTAGTATTAATCCATTCATGAGGGTAGAACCTCAACATTTCCCATTAGGCCTTAACCTTCCAACACTGTTATATTGGGGATTAAGTTTCCAACACATGCTCTTGGGGGGACACATTCAAACCATAGTACCAAATAGTATAATGCAAAAATAGCTAGAGATCTATCTCATTTATGAATATTGATGCAAAAAATATGAAATATTAGAAAGTGAAAAATAGCACAGTTAAAAAACAAGACTTCAGGAATTAGTGGATTTTATTCCAGGAAAACAAAGATGGTATAATATTAAAAATACTTTATCTTAATATATCAAAGGAAAAATCATATAAGCAACTTCATATATCTCCCAATAAAAATAAATTTGTAATCAATTTGCTTTGGTGTATATAATACAGCTATTGAAGGCATAAATATATGTATATATGTATATTATCCAAATCTAAATTTTTGAGAAATGAACACACAAAAACACATAACTAAGGAAAAGATGAAAGCAAAAATTAACATAGGAAGATTAAAATATTACCTATAAAGTCTGAGACTTTGAAAACAATTCATAAAATAGATAAACCACTAAATTCGTGAGGAAAATAAAAATGAAAACAAAATTACATCCACACTTACATTCAATAGGAAGAATTTACAACAGATATTCTGTTAAACAAATATAAGAAATCACTCAACCAGATGAGGATTAATTGCAAAACTGAAAGAAACTGATAATTTTCTAGGCATTTATAATTTATCAAACATTGGCTATAAAACATGACAATGTAACCTACTAGTTAACATAAAATCAATAAAATGGTTATCACAATTTTAACTTAAGAAATAGAGATTCTCATAAAACGTTTAAAGAATAAATCACTAACGTGCTATGTAACACAATCCAGAAGTTTAAAATGGGTCACTGATCACCAGGAGCTCACCAGCTGAGCTACGCGGCACTTGGGGAGGCCGAGGCGGGTGGATCACGAGGTCAAGAGATCGAGACCATCCTGGTCAACATGGTGAAACCCCATCTCTACTAAAAATACAAAAAATCAGCTGGGCATGGTGGTGCGTGCCTGTAGTCCCAGTTACTCGGGAGGCTGAGGCAGGAGAATTGCCTGAACCCAGGAGGTGGAGGTTGCGGTGAGCCGAGATCGCGCCATTGCACTCCAGCCTGGGTAACAAGAGCGAAACTCCGTCTCAAAAAAAAAAAAAAAAAAATGGGTCACTGATATGTTTAGTTATGAATGATAGAAAACTTTATATCAGAGTGGATCTAAGGTAGTGAACACACACAAACACACATTCACAAATACATGCAAACTAATGATCAAATTTAAGAATGATGCAAAATTTTAAGAAAATATTAGAATAAAAATATTTCAGCATTGTATTTCTTTAATCAGTCAAAAAAATAATTATATAATAATCTCTTTTGATCAGGCAAAAACAATTAGATTTTTCTCTCCTTTCTTCACTGTTAGTCTTTATTTTGATGTATCTATTACAATTGTATGCAAGACCAACAAATGAGACATATAAATGATACATTCTTCAAGGAAGGATTTAAATTCATCTCTCTGAGATGTTGCATGTTGAAAATCTGAAACTTCTTTTAAAACTTCAAAAAATGAAAATCAGTAAATTATAGGAGAAAAATAAATTTGGATAAGTCTCATAAAATAGAAAATGTAAAGAAATGCCTGTTTTTGTTATGGCAACATAAAGTACCTAGGAACCATGTACGTTAAATTTAGGAATAAATAAAAATTGGTAATAAATTTAAAAATGTGTAAGTGCCTTCAGGGAACCATAAATACTTACGCTAATGCAAATATATACTATATAATTTTATAGGGAAATTCAACATCACTAATGTGTCAATTTTTAATGAATTTACCAAATTTCTAATAAAGGACCGTTTAGGGAAAAGTCTTAAACTGTGTCCTTTCTCTATTCTCACATCACAACAATCATCAATGCAGAAAATGTCTGTGGCTAAATGTGGGGTCATTTCCCACACACCAAGCAGCAGACGCCAGCTGGGCATCCTACAATTCCAAGGCTAGGTACCTTGAGATGACAAATCCCACAGGGTGAGGGGTCAGTCCCCAAGAATTCCCCCTGCTCCTTAGACACCAATCACAAGTCCAGGCCTCTGGAACTTCTGTCCAGTGGGCTTCCAGTTGGCATTCCCACGACCCAGTCTTTGGATATGATTAATTTGCTGGAGCAGCTCACAGAACTCAGTGAAACACTTTTCTTTACTGATTTATTATAAAGGATATTACAAAGGATGCAGATGAAGAGATGCATACGAGGAGGCTATGGGGGAACGGGGTGGAACTCCCATGCACCCTTCAGGAACCTCCAGGCGTTCAGCTATCCAGAAGGCTTTGAGCCCAGTGGTCTGGGGATTTTATGGATGCTTCCTGACATCCACATTCTTTCTCCCAGGGTATGGAGTAAGGCCCTTAACAGAATGAGGATTTTATGATCCACATAAGAAAGGTGGGGGAAGATTAGAGACCTGCCTTGAGGTGGGTGAAAGGAGGTCAGGAAGTCAGAGAGATTGTTTCCTAAGGCTGCTCCTGAAGGCTAACACACTCAGTATTTTTTTTAAAAGTCTGTAACAGGCCAGGTGAAGTGGTTCAAATCTGTAATCTCAGCTCTGTGGGAGGCCAAGGTGGGTGGATCACAAGGTCAGGAGTTCAAGACCAGCCTGGTCAATATGGTTTGAAACCCTGTCTCTACTAAAAATACAAAAAAATTATCCAGGCATGGTGGCACATGCCTGTAATCCCAGCTACTCAGGAGGCTGAGGCAGGAGAATTACTTGAACTGGGAGGCAGAGGTTGCAGTGAGCCAAAATTGTGCCACTGCCCTCTAGTCTGGGGGACAGAGCAAGACTCCATCTCAAAAAAAGAAAAAAATGGCTATGAGAGTTATGAGCTAGAACCATAGAGGGGAGAGAGAGAGAGAGAGAGAGAGAGAGAGAGAGAGAGAGAGAGAGGGAGGGAGGGAGAGAGAGAGTGTGTGTGTGTGTGTGTGTGTGTGATAACACCACAAGTACAAACTAGTCCTTTATAACTAAACAAAAAACTATTGTGAAAGTTGACATGTTGAGTGGGGGGGAAAGCCAGTAGGATCAGAACGTTTTAGAATTGAAAAGCAGCCAATCAATGAACTTTACTAGGTCTTCAGTGTCGCATGCCGGCAATATGAAGAGCAGGTAGTGGGACTTGAATTGCTAAAATGAAAATGTGTACTAAAAAGGTTCATAAATGGACATATGTATTCACTTTATGATAAAGATAAAAATAACAGGATTATTCAATAAAAGTTGTTGGGTGAATTCAGGAGTCAATTAGAAAACTAATACATGGGCTCCAAATATCATACTTTAATGCAGTACAAATTCCACTTACATCAAAATTTCAAACAAATATGAAACTAGGAAAGGATTTTCTTTTAAAGTCTTGGAGTCAAGAATGTCTTACAATGACATATTCTATAAACTTCTTTAAAGTTTGACAGTAATTGTAGCAGTAACTGCATAGGGTCTACTGTGTGCCAGGGTCTGTTCTAAGATGCTTTATCCCATTTAATTCTTCCAACCATCCCAAGAGGTAGGCACAATTAACCCCTTGTAGTAGCTGAGAGCACTGAAGCTCAGGGAGGCTCCTATCCATGGCACACAAATAGATTTTCCCATCTGACTGCAGGGTGGGACCTCATCAACTGCTCTGCCTTACAAATGTAACAAGTTGAAAACGAGCTAATGATTTGACATGAGCAACTTCCCCAATCCTGAAAAAGTATCAAACTATAAAATAAGTCCTAAAATGAGTCAAGAATTTATTTTCATAATATATAAAGGCTTCTAATAAAATACTAATAACTTAAAGAAATTAACAAAAAGTATAAATCTTTCACAGAAAACAAAATGCATGTAGTTTGGAGGGGAAATGTTGTCAAGCATGACTAATAATAATACCTATTAAAACTGATGCAGTTTCAGTTTCTTCTCAATTTGTCATAAACCCAGATGTTTAAAAACACACTCTCCTGGGGAAATAGGCATGCATTGCTTGCAGGGGTGTAAATGGTACAATTTCCATGGAGAAATATTTGACGATAATCAAATCATGAATTCGCATATGCATACCCCTTGACCCAGCCATTCTATTATTTTTAAAATGTGACTTACAGATATATTCTATACAAACAAAATCAAATACAAGGATGTTAATCTCAGCCTTCATTCTAACAGGTTAGGCAGGGTGCAGTGGTTCACATCTGTAATTGCAACACTTAGGGAAGCTGAGGCGAGGGGCTCACTCGAGGTCAGGAGTTTGAGACCAGCCTGACCAACATGGCCGAAACCCCATCTCTACTAAAAATGTAATACAAAAATTAGCCAGGGACGGTGGTGTATGCCTGTGGTCTCAGCTACTTGGGAGGCTGAGGCATGAGAATCACCTGAACCCGGAAGGCTTAGGTTGCAGTAAGCCAAGTGGTTTAAGGTAAATATTGTGAGGACACAGCAATGATTCACTGCTGCTAAATCACTATGATGCCAGAGCTGGCTCTCAGTGCTCCTACAGAGCACTGAGAGGTTTACTAATCAAATTTACTAATCAGGCTTGGGACTCTCTGATATTGCCATGTGATAAACTCTGTGAATCAGATGCACATGTCTTTATACTCAATATTCTATATTCTCCTGAACCTCTCTAAACAAGATGTTTTTCTGAAAAATTATTGAAATAGTGACTAAAAATCTGTGAAAAATAAATTTGTAAGAAGGTAAAAAAAAGAAGTCAAAACTGACCTAGAACAAACAAGATAAAGAGAAGTAAAAAAGCAATACTGGAAATTAAACACAAGTAATCCAAAAGGAAGATTTTCTATATTTACTTATATTTGACAAAGTGAATTTTAAGGCACAGATATTAACAGGGAAAATGAAAAAAAATCATGACTCAGAAATTTAAAAGAATTTTAAATTTGTATCCACATAATTACATAGCCTTAGAATATAAAAGAAAAAAATGACAAAACGGCCAGGTGTGGTAGCTCACACCTGTAATCCCAGAATTTTGGGAAGCCAAGACAGGTGGATCAACTGAGGTCAGGAGCTCAAGACCAGCCTGACCAACATAATGCAACATCTCTACTAAATATGAAAAATTAGCTGGGCATGGTGGCACATGCCTGTAATCCCAGCTACTTGGGAGGCTGAGGCAGGAGAATCACTTGAACCCTGGAGGTGGAGGTGGCAGTGAGCTGAGACTGTGTCATTGCACTTCTGCCTGGGCAACAAGAGCAAAACTCCTTCTCAAAAAAAAAAACAACTACAAAACAATTGGGGAAATCCATGAACTTACAAACTTAGCAGATATTTTTAACATATGCAGTTGTCACTTATTTTAAAATACTGTTATATTTGGAAGACACAATGAACACAGTGGACCTAATTGTCATGCTTAGACCGCTATACTCATTGACTGGAGAAAAGTCACTTCTCATGGTATGACAGCAGACAAAAAAAGGAAGATGACTTGGCCAAAAGCTCTAAATTCCAGATGACCTCTAAATTACTACACAGTAAATTCCAGTTTGCTGTGTAGTAGGCAATGTGCAGATGAGCTGATGAGGATAATCTAATTCTCATAACATCACTCAGAACAATATGCTAGTTAAGAAACTCTTAACTTTCCAATGCTCAAGGTCAAGCCCACATTGAGAAAGTTGTGGAGCCAGGATTTGAACTTGGGTTATCTAATTTCAGAATACTTAAGTTGACTTCTTCCTTCCTTCCTGCTACCCTTTTGATCTGGAGGGTGTTGTGGGGAAGATCTGCCTACAAAAAGCTGCTTGGAGGAAAGCACATTTTGTTCACTGTAGGTGGGCCAGACACAAGAAGAAGCCCTGAGTTGCTGGGAATAGAAGACTTCCAGATTCACCCAGTCTTATTTATTCATCTTATTTTCCTCTAAACAAGGGATGACTTGTTCTACTGCCAGCACTATGCCTAGTTCCTCAAATTCATACAACAGCATTCTCCTTGCTCTGCTTCCTTGTTGGGCTGGTGGTTCAGTCTCTTTAACTGTGGCTTTGCTTGTTTCTTTGAATATTGTCTCTTTCAACATATTGCCCAAATTCATAACTAGGGATAATAATTTGGGTATTCTGAGAAGCAGATACCAAGACAGGATTAAATGAACAAGGATTTTACTTGAGGGCATTCCCATGAGAGAAAATGGGGAGAGCACCAGAAAGGCTTTGATATACTTCAGATCACACTGTATGTCTGCTTCTGTGTGAAGAAGAGATAGAAGGAAGGCAGGATGGAAGCACTGCTATGTAGTCTAGTACAGGCTCAGCAAGGACATCCCTAAGCCATAGTCTGCCATCACTGGAGTATTATCTCTTTCAGAAATAGGCCTAGTCACATTTAGTTAGTAGCTGGCAACAGCCCATAGAAGTATGGCTTTGACATAAATGTGGTAATGGATTTCAAAGAATACTAACAGGGCCTGCTGGGTCAATTAAAACTGCCTGTAGCTGAATAATCCAGAAGGTATTAAATATTCCAGCTATGCTGCTAGGCATGGTGATTGTATTAGGATTCTCTAGATAACCAGAATCAGAACATATATTATCAGGATTCTTCAGAGAAACAGAACTGTTACCAAAATACTAGGGTTCAGTCTAGGTACTGCTGTTTACCACACAGAATGCCAATTGCTGAGACAAGAAGATTGCCAGGGAAGAAGGCTTTAATCAAGGGATGCACTCGAGGAGAATGGGAGACAAAGTCAAATGTGTCTCTCCAGCCAAGTAAAACTGAGGAGTTTATAGAATGAGAAAACTGGAAAAATAGGAATTTGAGAGGAGCAAGGAAACAATCATGGTGAATGAAGGGTCTGGTGTCTCACCGGATGTGGTGGTCTGATGAGTTTCAGTTTCTTGCAAGAGAGTTTCCTAAGGAAGGAAGTCAGTAAGACAAATGTAACTTTCAAATTTTAAGTCTAGAGAAAGTCAATTTCTATGTTTATTAAAAAAACCCATAAACATCAGTTCTATGGGATAACAGGGCTGGTTATAGTCCCCCCACCTTTCTATTTATCAGTCCCTCAACATGGGGAACCCCATTGTCAATCCCTCTCCCTGCCTCATGCTGAGAAAGGGCATCATGGGATAGTGATAAGGAACGAAAATGTAGTACCTGGATAGCATCCAGCTTGCTGGAGAACCATAATTAAACACACACACAACACACACAAACACATAACACACACATACACACACACATACACACGCACACACGGGAAATCCAAGAGAACAAACCTAAGCCTCCCAAAAAGTATTCCCAATTTACTACATCCACTTTTAAAAAGCTATCTTTTATTCTTTAGAGGAGAACAATAATGACCTGAAAAGTATGTGGTCCCTGACTGTTTCCTCTGAAGGGACCCCAGAGGGACTAGTTTTACTTAAGTATGGTGAATCCCTGGCTTAACGCTAGCTAACTTGAACTAGAACCTGTTGGAGGCAAACTCAGACTGGTTAATTTATTTCCAAAACATAAGGTTAATATTCCTGTCATTATAAAGCCAGTCCCAAGGACTTGCATATGAGGAGTATCAGCTGCTTCATCTGGGCTGCTCCACTTGGCTTTGATAGGTTGCCTCCTCTCAGGGTAAACAGATCTTGCAGTGGCTTTTATCCAGTCCACCAGGCTGGGTGTTCTCTCAGGAATAACCTCCTGTGTGTCTGGATTGTTTATACCCATCTGCAATTGTTCAATAGTGAGCCGTGGGTCCTGCATGAACCAATTCTGCAGCATTTAAAACCAAAGATATTGCTCCTAGATTAGTTACTTTCACAATCCTCTTTCGTAAAGGCTCTTCAGGAATCTGATGATACTAATCTATGAAATGGAACAATCCATTCACTTTTACCCTCTGGTTTCAAAAGTAAAATGGTTCTGCCCTTTCTCCACGTTGGAAACCATAGGTCTCAGAGATACTTCTTGAAAACCACAGGTCTTAGAGATACTTTTTGGTTGCCTGGCATAATTTTCTTTTTTTAGCTGGTAGCCTTGAAGCTGGTGATCTGAGCTCAGACAGATCCATGTTTGAGCTTGGTCTAGCTTTAAAGTCCAACTCAGCACTCTTTTACCTTTAGTTTAGCTATTATAGATAACAATAACCAAGGGATTGACTATTTCACTTTTTCCTATTAAGTTTGCACTTCATTATGCATCCAGTGAACCAACTCCCCAGGACTTGAATTCATCTCAAAACTCCAACGGTTAATTTTACCTTTAATAACTGA
Organism: Sapajus apella; assembly: GCF_009761245.1. NCBI lineage: Eukaryota > Metazoa > Chordata > Mammalia > Primates > Cebidae > Sapajus > Sapajus apella. The sequence continues at coordinate 2,269,793 of NW_022437053.1, forward strand.
ATGCAGCACAGTTATTAATTGGATTAACCTTTGACTCTCGGGTGGCAATGTGGTCACCGCAGCTCCACACCTTGGGTGACCACATTGCCACCCAAGAGTCAAAGGTTAATCCAATAACAGGTGTACTATAGTTTTTTTCTGAAACTTAATTTTTCTTTCCTTAGTCCCCATTTTTAACAATGACAAATCATAGTAGGACCAATTTATTTACAAAGTAAGTTTCAGTCTTATTAATTTGACCTGATTATTTGCACAAAGTGAAGTAAGAATTATTGTAGGCTCTTATAAATTGGCTTTACTGGAAATTTTCATAAGGTAGCTCTGATTTGAATTTTAAAGGGCTTTCAAGCACAGCCAAGAATTTATCTGTACCTGCAGATACCTATATGAATTGGGTGAATTCCTCTCTTCTTGAGGTCTCAAAATAACATGAAGTTTCTGATACTGTCAGAAAGTGGCATTCTTTGTTTTCCACAAGTCAGAAAGCCTATGAAGGAACTGTGTAGAAAAGGTATAAGGCCAGGCAGAAAATATGTTTCTGCTCACATCTGAAACATTTTTTCAGAAATGAGCAGAATGCTTTGAGAAACTGAAGTTGACTTACAGAGCCCATAAAAGCCTTGGTAAAACAATCAGTGTCTCCAATTGTGACCTGTTATAAAATAAAACAGATCCTTAACTTATGTAAATAACGATATTGCCATAAATTGAGGATATTAATAATTTCCAAAATCTAGAGAAATCAGCTAGAGAGAAAAAAATACTTCCAATTTTGTTTACAAGAGTGTACTCTGCTTGGTTGCTAAATGTTATAAATAGCTCAAAAGAAAAAATTTTCTTGATTCTAAAAACAAAAAGAACTGACAATCTTTCAAACAAAAAAGCCATAAAAATTATTCAATCCTCTATTAGTCAGTCCATGCAATTAACTCTTGTTCTGCTTCATACTGGGTTCGCAGTTTTTAAGTACACATCGCCTTTTAATTAGAGTCCTGCATGCTTTCTCTCTAGTCCAGTGGCACAATCTCCAAAGTAAACAGAAGCCTGTATTCAAGAGTCCTTTCCATGAACCGCTCTAAAGCGGTAAGTTTTGGACTGTAGCTGATTATAAGCTGCTTTTTGAGAAGAATCAGAGTAAAACACTAATTGTGGATGACAGATGTCTTAAGACAGTCATAGTTAAAGATAATTTGTCACTGGTGACTTAGTTTCTTTCCCTACTTTGTACCAGTTACAAAGAAAGAACACCCAGTTGGAAACAATGTGAAGTATGTTTTACTCCTGGACAGAGAAGGAGAAGGCAAACTCTTGCTCTGAATGCACCTTCTCCCTGAACAATAGAAGGTATGGGGATTTGAACGACTGCATACAGGGAGGGAGAGGAATGTTAGCATGTGTAGGGTGGGACTCCAGATCCACAGGCTCAATTTATAAACATATATCTTCACACAACCCATGTACATAAAATAGTGGAGATTTTGTGTGTGTGTTGGCAGGGGCAGATTTTGGCATTATAATATTTTAATGATCTGAAGGCAACTAGGATTGTCTGTTGCAGCTTGGGTAGTTTTGGGGGTCTTATCTACCTCTGCTATCTGGTCAGTGGTCATGAAGTTCTGGCATCATCCCAGATTCACTGGGTCCTTAAGCAACTGTGCCTATAAGTAAAAGACTAAAGAAACTCAGTAAGAAAAAGAACTTTCCCAGTTATTTCATCAGGGTTGTCCTACAAACAAAATCCCTCCTCTGCCTGTTTGCTCCTCATTCTTGAGGGCTGCTGAGGGGTGGGGTCCATCTTCTAGAACTACTTTCTGCTGTGTATGGACACTGCCATTTCATAAGTTAGAGAGGTGTCTAAGAGATAAGGATGGTATTAGGCGAAGGGTCACTAGTTTAAGGAAACACCATGGGGCTTTCAGGGAGTGCTTGAAAGAGTGTGGTTGAGGCACATGCAGTATTTTATCAAGATGCCAGAGGGATATCAGTCAGGACTAGTATGGTCAAGATGGTCCAAAACAAAAGGAAACAGAGCCCTAAGCCAGGGATCAGCTGTGAGGACTACAGTACAAGTCCTGATGAAATCAGAAGCAGACAGCACAAAAGGGACACCAAGCACTCTCCTGGAAGGTAGAGACATGTAAGTGTTATTGTAGTGACCTCTTTAGATGGGTCTGTGTATTCTTTACTTATCTTTAGGGAGTCCAGGTTGGGTTTTCAGAACAGTAATTTAAAATCTGAGATGGGTTCAGCCTGGTACTAGGGAGTTTCCTGCACTGGTGCATTCACCCGTTTCACTCAGGTGTGATGAATCTGTGGGGTGACTCCCTGAAGTTTTAAGGCAGAATGTGTGATCACAGTCACTAAGCATGGTCCCATCCATTTGGGACCTAATTGCTTCTCTGGGCTTTGGACCTTTGAGGTTTTCAGATTTACCCAATATCCACGGACATAAGGAGGCAGAACCAGGTTTGTCAGTGACAGAGGAGCCTGGTTTCTATAAGCTTCAAAAATATCAGCCACCTCCCTGATATGTAATGCATATTTTAGTTGTTCCTGTGGACTCAGCCCCTTCCCTGTGGTTGCCTCTGGGATTGGTCTTCCACACATCAGTTCAAATGCACTCAGTTTAAGCTCCCCTTTTGGGGCAGTCCTCATTCTACGAAGGGCCATGGGTAGGAGAGTGTGCCAGTTTTTCTGTTTCTTGGCACAGTCTACAGAGTTATCTTTAAGCTTAAGTTGGCTCTTTCCACTTCTCCTGAGGAGAGGATTACAGTCTCTATGCTATATGAAGTTTCCAGATGATTCCTAGGCCTTGAGCTACCTTGGGCCACAGATACCACTGCAGAGCTTCCCCAAATTTGGCAAGCCTAACTAAGGGGGCCCAGGGTATGCTTGCCAGTTCAGGTGGGAATGTGGGGTATCCCTGCCTCAGACCAGGTGGAGGCATGAGAGAAGCTGCAATGTGGAGGGGATAAGTTGTCCTTGAGGGTGATGAATCAGGAGGATAGGGAAGGAAGAAAAAACTTATTGCTTTTCAGACAGGGTGATGATAGGGCAAAGCAAGTGAAGAGAGGCGAATGGGCAGGGTGGAGAGCATGGCCACGGGCAGGGAAGGGAAGGCAGGCATGGCAAGAGTTGCAGCAGTGGGACACAGGTACCAGGAGGCAGAGGCTGCAGCAGCAGAGAGAGAAAAAGAAAAGAAAGACAATTTAAGCCATGCACAGAACTAATGCCATAAAGCTCAGACATGCCTGGCACTTTCCTGAGGACCAGACATCTCCAGTCTGACCCCAGTTTGTGTCAGATGGTCTCTCCTAGGTGCTTCAATTACACCATGGGTGTTTCAGTCCTCAGAATGTGATCTGTAAACCTCACAATGGAGTACCTTCCAATGCCCTAAAAGTGAGATTTGCCCTTTCCTGATGCCTTTTTCCCGTGTGATAAATACCCATGTTACCAGCTGTCACAGTCCTCTCAGGGTTGTGGCCACTGGCCTGATGAGGAGAGAGAGCTGAGAGAGTGATGGGCTTGGATACAGAGTAGCATGGTCCTGGGCTCAAGCCCCACCCACCGGTCCTCCCAGCAGACGCTCCAAGACATGACTTGGGTGTTGGCCTAAGATAAGCTGCTACTGCCCACTACTCCAGCTGCTGGGAGTCACTGGTTAGAAGATACCACTCATTCCCCAGCTGAGGGAGGCCATGGCCATCCTGGACAAGCATGTAGAAATTGTCACTGCTAACTTGAGTTCTTTCTCTACTTTGTACCAGTCACAAAGAAAGGGCAACAATTAGAAACAAAGGCAAGCGGGTTTCATTTCTGGTCAGGAAGGGAGGAGACTAACTCTCGCTCTACATGCCCCTTCTCCTGAATAATAGAAGACATGGGTTTTTTAAGCACTGGGTATAGAAAGGGAGAGAAATGTAGGCACGTTTGGGGTGGGACTCCAGACCCACAGGCTCCATTTGTAAACATATGTCTTCATACAACGTTTTTTTAGATGGAGTCTCACTCTGTTGCCCAGGCTGGAGTGCAGTGGCGCAATCTCAGCTTACTGCAACCTCCACCTCCTGGGTTCAAGCGATTCTCCTGCCTCAGCCTCCCAAGTAGCTGAGATTACAGGTGCCCACCGCCACACCCGACTAATTTTTGTTTTTAGTAGAGATGGGGTTTCACCATGTTGGCCAGGGTGATCTCGAACTCCTGACCTCAGGTGATCTGCCGGCCTTGCCCTCCCTAAGTGCTGGGATTACAGGTGTTAGCCACCATGCCTGGCCCATAAAACTTATATATACAATGGAGGTTTTTTTTGCAGGGGCAGGAACTTTAGCATTATAATATGTTAATGCTCTAAAAGCAAATAGAGGTTTTCTGTTCCAAACTGGGCAGGTTTGGGGTCTCATTTCTCTCTGGTATCTGGTCAACAGTCATGAAACTCTGGCACCATCTGATTTCTTGAAATAGCTGTGCCTATAAATCAGGCACTAAAGAAAAACAGTAAGAAAAAGAACTTTCCCAGCTACTTCATCAGGGTTGCACTGGTAACATGTCGACAAGGAAATGTGGTTATTTCTGCAGCATACAACAATTTATCATAATCATAATTATTACTGATAACATAAACTATGATGTATCAGAATTTTAGGAATCTCATACAATTTTGGAAAACATTTATATGAATATAACTCGAGGAAAGTTAAATACCATTTCCTACCTGACAATGCTTCCTATATAATTTTAATATACTGCATAAGCCTAATATATCACTCTTGGACTTGAGGTCAAAAAATCTAAAGTTAGAACTTGAAATTTTGCTTTTGAAAGGTTTGTCAAATATGAAAAGGTTTAAAACAGTCGATATCACAAAATAGGATCACAGGTCACTACCAAATAGTCATTAATTTAGACAAAATGACAAAATATTTAAAAACACACTTTTACTCTTGGACAGTTTCCTGAACAGTAAGTCCTAATAAAGACAGCATGAAGCCAACTCAGTCTCTCTTTTTTTCCCTGACATTTACTCAAATGTTAAACAAAAATCTTTTATTATCTCTTATTAATATTACATGAAAAATTTTTTCAAAAGAATAAAACTTTTTTGTTTTGTTTTCTATACATTTTTTGTATAGAATGTATAGAATTCTTTGTATTGTTAATGTTAAAGCTTAATTTTAATAAAAATTTATACATATATTTATCTAATTCTAATCAATTTGACTATAAGGTCAATTTGCCATAAACCGTTTATAACATTTTACAATTTTATATTAAATAGATCAGGTCAGCTGTGGTGGCTCATGCCTTTAATCCTGACATTCTGGGAGGCCAAGGCAGGAGGATTACTTGAGCCCAGGAGTTTGAGACCAGCTTGGACAAAATTAGCTGGGCCTGGTGGTGTATGCCTGTAATCCCAGCCACTCAAGAGGGCGAGGTGGGATGATCGCGTGAGCCTGGGATGTCAAGGCTGCAGTGAGCCATGATTGTGCCACAGCGCTCCAGCCTGGGCAGACAGAATGAGACTTATCTGAAATAAATAAATAAATAATACAAATCAATGCTCCAAGGAAACCCTGTTATTCCAATATAGGGGCCCAGATGCTGGCTTTGCATTATTGTGCTTTTGATATTAATGTTCTATTTATAGAAAAACTCTGAACTATCCCACAAAATTTGCCTTTAAAATCTCATGCACCCACATCTTCCATGACAGTCTCTGGACCTAGAGAGATTGAATAATATTAATTTCTGAATCTGTATCTCACAAAAGCAGTTCATTTATTGTTGCTTTCTCTCTGGTCTGAAGGCAAAGCTTTGAATTGTGTCAATGTTCAAGATTGAGCAGAAGTTGGTGCCTTTTCAGAACCAGGAATCAAAGCCCTGTAATTTAATTGCACAAAGATTATAAAACAATAAAGTCATATGGATGTAAAAACCTTCTTTTAAATCTCAGTTTTTGTGATTAAAAAAACTAATAACAATGACACAGTAATTATCTTGATAAAATGTAAAACCTGTTTCTTAGGCCAGTTATCAGAAGTTAAAGAAAGACCTTCTGCAGTATGATTGCTTCTCTTTATGGGAAGCCTACTTAGACAACCTGAAATTCAAACCTGTTGAACAAATTAAACATAAAGTAAAAGCCTTTTTCGATTCTTGAGTACAGAATCAAGTTACACTGGAGGAAAGCATTGCTTTTCTAGACCTTCAAGATAAAAATTTCAGCATCAGGCCACAACAGCACTTAGAACACAACAGAAAAAAATAATTATAGGAGCTGATGAAAAAGTTGAAGGAGATAATTATCATCTCAGTCCTTTTCAAGTGGAGAATAAAGGCTGAAAGCAGCAAGGCACAACACAATTGAACTTCTGAGATATGAATCTGAGAAGTTTTCAAAAGAAACATTATAGAATCAAAATCAAAACCTCTTGCACAAAACCGTTTCTTATACAAAATCATTCTCTTTTCCTTATAGCCTTTCAAGATAAACATTTCAGCATCAAGCCACAACAGCACTTACTGGTTCCTTTCTTCCTTGTTTCATAAATAACCTTCCCAAGTACATAACTTGAGTCAACCTTTAAACAACTTCTGAATTGTGCAAAATTATTTTTCTCAATGAGAACACACCTTCTTCAGCAAATTTTACATGCAGAATTATGTAATAACTAGAATTCTTGTTCTTAGTAACCTTAAATTTTAGTAAAAACCTAGGAAGCAAGAAATCCTGAACTGTCTATCAGATTTTCTCTGTTGCTCAGGCTAGGTACAGCAGCACAGTCGTGGCTCACTGCAGCCTTGAACTTCTGGGCTCAAGTGATCCTCCAATCTCAGTGTCCCAAGTAGCTAGGACTACAGGTGTGTGCCACCACGCCCAGCCAATTTTTATTTTTATTTTTTGTAGACACAAGTTCCCTCTGTGTTGCAGGCTGGTCTCAAACTCCTAGGGTCAAGCTATCCTTCTGCCTTGATCTCCCAAAGAGCTGGGATTACAGGTGTGAGCTACCATTTCTAGTTCATAATCCTTTTGAACGGAAAATAACACAGACATTCAACAAACATCTAAAATAATTTCCATATTTAAAATTACAGTTTATTCAGATTACTTATGAGAATATAGATATTAGAGCTAGTCGTTATTTCCTTGTTAACCATTTTTATAATATGTGAATATCACACGTTCACCTGAGAAAGAAACTTAAAGTGAAATACATGGATATTTTCACCAACAACTCAGAAGATTCAGCTGTTTTCATTAAATCAACAACATTAAATTTGTCTTACTTTAAAATCACACAGATTATTTTGTTCTTACCTGGGTTTAGTCTTATACATTTTTGTGCCATACTCTGACCCATTAAAATATCTAGCACAGACAAATATAAAATCTGGACATAAATGTGTGCTGACAGTTTCAAATACATTTGTATTTTTTTTTATCAATAATCTTAAAGCCAGCTTATTGATTAAAGATTTACTTAAGTCACATGAATTTGAAAATACCTGGACTCAATTTACTTAATTTATGAGCACTTTTTTACTTATAAGCCATTTTGGTACCCAGTTAAAACAACACATAACAAAATAAATGTTCATACACATAAACTCTTCTAGACATGCACACACTCATAAACAAAGATCCAATAGCTTTTACCTCAGAACACTAGCCATTAGATAAGAATACAAACTCACTAGTTTACATACATATTCATGTTGCAGAACATTCTCCTTAGTTGAGCTAAAATTGGGTTCTTGTCACACGACCAGGAAAGATTAGGCTCGCAGACACATAGAAGGGTTAGGAGCAGAATTTACTGGGTGAAAAGGAAAAAGAAAAAAAAAAACTCTGCATAGTGACATGGAATCCTGCTAAGAGGCTCTGCGCCTCACAGACTGAATCCTAGGTCCCCACACAGGTACTGAAGTGGCCAGGCTCGTCCTACTACAAACAGCACTAACTTCCTGAGGCTCCACCCCATCCTCCCAGTGCACAGGTGGGCATTATTTAGAGAGAATCAGTTGGAAAGGGTGAGCTTCATCTGGAGCCAGCAGTCTGGTGTTTCAGCCTTCAGGCTGTTTTAGCCTTGAAGGCAGGGTTTCACCAAGGACCCTTGGCTGCCCCCTGTCTCTATTATTCACACATGGATAAACTCTGCCCTGATAGGTACACTGATGAAAGCTGTAAAACAACATTTTGAGTAAGGCAGTGGTAGCTTAATTTTAAAGGCCAAGCCATCTCAGACTCCAGAGAACACTGGAACCAAACATACCAGAGAAGAGCATCACATACTAAGCAGGTCCAACTCTGCTTAGAACAGCAGTATAAAATCCAGGATACATGGGACTCTATCCCGCTTTTCTATTCGACAAAACAAAGACAGCATTACAATTCAGACTCTCTGAGATCAGACAAGGTAGCACATATTCAGAGTTAACCATATGTCCTTAGCTATCAGCCCACAACTACCTTCAGATCAACCCCAGTGAGTGCAACCAGAGGGGGATGCACCCTGGGATCGAACCTCAACCTCCCACAACTATGTCAACATCCACACAAACCAAGAAAATACAATCCGACTGCTGCAGCAGTGAACAAGCCCCAAGAGTGTCCAAACTGAAACACTTTTTCTCTCTCCATCAGAGGGACTTGTTCAACCTGCAAACAGAAATTATTTTGCAATTTTCCAAATTGAGAGGAGCCCATCCTGCTCTCTGGTACCCACAAAAGATACTTGCCCTGACACGCAAACAATTACTAACAAGCCCCTAAGGCTGTCCAAACTGAAACAATCAGGTGCTTCCTCTCTCCATCAGTTGGGCTTGTTAAACCTGCAAATGGAAATGCCTTTGGAATTTCCCAACTTGAGCAGGGCAGACCCCACTGTCTAGGTCCACAAAAGATACTCACCTGTCCAGATGCAGATGTCAAATTTCAAAGGCTGTCCTTCCTCGGCAATCAGGAATGTAGTTGAGGCTGGCAATGGTAGTGCCAGAGAGACAGACTGGCACCTATATTTCCAGCCATAAAATGGCATGCAGCTGCTTAGGAGGGCTTCTGAGACTCCAAGCCCTTGGCAGCAGCCAAGCCATGAGCAACAGCAGTGCATTCCACATTAGGGAACAAAAATCTGTTATCAAAATGCTAGAGATTTGGTCTAGGTTCTGCTGCTTGCCATCCAGAAAGCAAATCACTGAGACAAGAGCTGCCAGGGAAGAAGGCTTTAATCAGATAATACAGCCAAGGAGAACTGGAGATGAAGTCTCAAATCCAACTCCTTGACCAAATAAAATTGAGCTTATGTAGCGAGGAAGGTGGGAAAACAGGAATTAAGGAGGGGTGAGGAAACAATCATGATGGATGAGGGGTCTGCCACTGTTGCACTAGTGGGAACCAATCCAAACCCAGATAAGGTCAATTAGAATACCCAAGCGAGGCAGGCAGCTACCTTCAAATAGAATCAAAGAAAACCACAAATTTTCCCAGAGGCCACTGGCAAGGTCAAACATGAGGGTGAACAACAGGACCTAGAAACCAAGACCAGGCATTTTATCCAATTAGACATTCAAATTATTCTTAAAGGTTTTGTACAAAGAGATGGTGAGAATGTTATAGGTGGCAAGTATCCACCTCTCACAGCACCGAATACGTTACTGATGGAAGGTATCCAAGTCACCAGTGGCGAACCCCTACAGGTCTGCAGCAACCTCACTTCTTGCTTCCTCAGAAGAAAGAATTTGACTGAGGGGCATAAGGCTGAAAAAGAGACTGAGGCAAGTTTTAGAACAGGAGAGGAAGTTTATTTTAAAAGGCTTTAGAACAAGAAAGAAAGGAAAGTATGCCTGGAAGAAACCCAGGCGGGCATGCGAAAGAGCGCAGTGTTTAATCTTGATCCTACCACTTTGCAAGCTGGCCCCTTACCAGTGATTCTTCCCTTAGGGTGGGCTGCCCGCATGCGCAGTGCCGTCCTTACGCTTGGGAAGTGAGCATGCGCAGTGTGTTTAAGAAGTTGCGTGGGCCGGGCGCGGTGGCTCAAGCCTGTAATCCCAGCACTTTGGGAGGCCGAGGCGGGTGGATCACGAGGTCAAGAGATCGAGACCATCATGGTCAAAACGGTGAAACCCCGTCTCTACTAAAAAATACAAAAAATCAGCTGGGCATGGTGGCGCGTGCCTGTAATCCCAGCTACTCAGGAGGCTGAGACAGGAGAATTGCCTGAACCCAGGAGGCGGAGGTTGCGGTGAGCCGAGATCGCGCCATTGCACTCCAGCTTGGGTAACAAGAGCGAAACTCCGACTCAAAAAAAAAAAAAAAAAAAAAAAGAAGTTGCATGCATGCCCATCTGAGAATTTCTTGCCTCTTCCAGAGGAGTGCCCCCAGAAGGTCATACTCCTGCCATTCTGTCTCTTCGTGTGCATGCCCAATACCTGAGATTTTATTGGAAGCCTCTTTTGGCTCTCCCTGGCACCTGCATTCAATTAACACTTTAATGCAACAGGTGTGGACCATCAGGATATGGCCTTGCCTTGGTACCCGCTGTCAGCTTATCACTTTTAGAAAGGCAATGTGGTAATTGCCACACCATCACCTGAGGGGGAGAGCCCCATCCTGCCCCACTCATGCCCTTCTGCCTACTGTAACAAGAATGTCGTGCTATTCATATAATTTTATGTTGATTGCCTTAGCACCCATTTTGAATATCTTCAACTTTCTCATACCACTGATTGGGGCTCAGTCGACCTCAACACAGTTTCCAGTTGCCCACGTCTTACCCATTCCTCCTTAGTGTGGTCAATCCAGATATCTGCATTATACAGCCTCCCTACAGGACAGCTAGGTACAACCTATTTGATTGGTCCTGCTGACCTCCACACTCCATGTGGAATGCTTAGATGTGCCACAGTGACTAGCTGTCAGTCATTGCATGACTTCCTGGAACTCGAGCCTACTCGCTCTACACCTACCAATTAAAACGTCCCACAGGAAGCCTACCTGGGTGATCCCAATACGCACTTTGGTTTTCAGGCCCTTTGCTCATTCCCTCTTGCTTCTCACACAAGTGTGCATGTCTCAGATGCCCCACTCTTCCCTCAGACACATGCTGCCCTCTTCTCAATGAGACCTGTAAGGAATTCACTGCTTCTGGTATTTCATGTGTTTTGCTGTGCTGCGTCCCCTGTGTCTTACCTGACTCACACACCCAAACCTGACTCTCCTTCTGGTCAGGGATCTCCTATCTGGTAGGAATAGAGTGGACACAGTCAGATAGGAGCCTCCACAGCATCTGCCAGGACAAACAAGTTTCAAGTGAGAGGGACAGCTGGTCACTTGTCAGATTTTCAGGGATTCGGCCATCCACCAAGATGAAGAAGCATTCCATAAGGGGATATCGTCAACATCCACAACCACCTCCCCTGAAGCCCAATCAGGATATGGCTAAAGTTTATAGCCACTCTCTGGAGAGACAAAATTAGAGAAAAATCACAACACAAGAGGGAACAGATTTGTTTAATATAGGATCAGAGTTACTACTCAGGGACACTGGGGTGAGACAGTTAGGCATAACCAAAGATCTCAAAACCTGTCACTTATTAAAGAGCCCCATACATTATGGGCCAAACTCTGACATGATTATCAGGGTCCCGAGGCACCCCCCCTCCAACGGGTCAAACTAAATCTAGAGAAGCTGAACTCCCAAAATAGAAGGGAGGGTTATAGAATCCACAGATGATGAGTACTGACCTTCAACCCAAAGGGCAGAAGGGGAGGAACGAGCATGGCCCTTGCTCACTTGGGCTTTTACAGCCTGGAGGAGGCTCATCCCCTAATAGCAGACATTGCTGCTGACGCACAGTGGCAACGGGAAACCACCAACGACACTTGCTCCCTTTGATGTAAAATTGGCATGGTTCAGTGTGTAAGTCATTTCTCTGAACACTCCAGATACAAATGATCATGAATATGTTTCTAACTCAGAGGAGGCCTCTTTTGACCCTGAGTCAAGAGAATACATTTTTTCCCCCAAGGGGCATCCTCCAACTACCATGAACAGTCTCAGTTTCGTGAGGGCAGCTCACGCTATCTATGAGGCTTAGATGGAATTAATTTGCTGGCTGGCCATGAGGAAAGCATACATCCTAATTCTCAAATATTAGTACATTCTTAGCTGGATGTGGTGGCTCATACCTGTAATCCTAGCACTTTGGGAGGCCAAGACGGGTGAATCGCCTGAGGTCAGGAGTTCGAGACCAGCCTGGCCAACATGGCGAAGCCCTGTCTCTACTAAAAAAAATAATAATAATAACCGTGGTGGTACCATGTGCCTATAATCCCAGCTACTCAGGAGACTGAGGCAGGAGAATTACTTGAACCCGGGAGGTGGAGGTTGCAGTGAGCCGAGATCGCACGACTGCACTCTAGCCTGGGCAACAGAATGGGACTCCGTCTCAAAAATAAATTATTAATAATAATACATTATTAGTATATTCTCAAATAATAGTATGACAGCAAGGGAGACTTGCCTTTTATAGGGGGCCTGGGCAAACCACACCAGTGCCACTACCACAATTACCTCAACCACCCCACAGCCCATGAGCATTCCCCGAGCTCCTAATCACCCCTTACACTGGCAACTAAGGGAGACAGACTGCCAAGCTAAGTAATTTCAGGACATCTAGCATCCAAACTTCAACAAATAATGGATGCTCTATACAATTACAGCCACAATTTCAACCTAGTCCGTTTGAAAAAATCTGCACAAAAGACCTCTGCTGTACAAGACGATAGCCCCACTCATGCTGTGCCATTCCTGAGCTGCACACGGGTAGATCCCTCTCACCCTGGATCACAGGAGTCTGTCAGCTCTGCAGGTCTTGCCTCACCTCCGGGAGACAGCTGCCCTCTAGTGGTTCACTGGAATAGGAAAAACTCATAGGATTTTTCAGAACTGTGGATTGGGCACCTGTATCTAATTAACTGCTGAAAAATCCTAATAATTATGATTAAGGAACACCCTGTGACTTGCCGGGGATTGCCAGCAAAAGAATCTCTGGTAAACAGGTGACCTTTGATGTAAGCATTGGCTCTATTTTTATTAAACCATTCCCAGTGGCTGTGGTCCCACTGGCTGTCACTTTCTCCATTGTAGGAATGTATACATGTTAGAATGAAATCCTTGGTACTACCGGTGGGAAAGGTCAAATGGGAACCAGTGCACACCCCCATACCAATAGAGATGGCACTAACCCCAATATCAAATAAAACAGGCCACTGAGGGCTACGTGATTACTGTCATTGTTGACCTCCTCAAGGACGGTGACATTGTTCCTGCAAATTTTACCATTTACTTGCCCCATCTGGCCTGTACTCAAGGCCGCTATAAAAGCAGATGGAGATTACCCACAGACTGCCACAATTTAAACACTCGGGTCCCTCCAATAAAGGCTTTAACCTCAAACATTGCAATTGATAATACTGGTGCCTTTTTTCATAGCCAATGACTCGGTCAACATGTTTTACTCAATCCTATTGTAAAGAATCCTCAGCCAGGCATGGTGGCTCATGTCTATAATCCAAGCATTTTGGGAGGCCCAGGCAGGTGGAACCCCATCTCTACTAAAAATAAAAAAAAATTAGCTGGGCCTGGTGGCACAGGCCTGTAGACCCACTTAGTCAGGAGGCTGAGGCAGGAGAATCACTTGAATCTGGAAGCCAGAGGTTGCAGTGAGCCAAGATCGCTCCACTGCACTCCAGCCTAGGAGACAGAGCGAGACTCCATCTCACACACACACACACTAAACAAACAAACAAACAGACAAACAAACTTCTCAGAGCCAGATTGCTTTCAAGTTCAAAGATGCCCAACATACATAAGTTCACCTGGTTACCTCTGGGATACTTAAATAGTCTTGCCTTTGTGTGTAATCTATGCCAACAGGATTTACAGAGATACTTCTTTTCATCACCATTCCTGGCATGGCATAGATGTTATATTACTAATGGGCACCTCCCAGGAGACACTATAAACAGACTTACTACTCTCAGAAGATAGGGGGATGGGCCATCGCTATCCATAAAAGACAAGGGCTTTTCACCATTGCTAAATTCTTGGGGATCATGTGGTCTCCAATGATCAAGGCATTCTCATGACAGTGAAGCACCACATTCTCACATGCTGCATCCCCAGGGCACTCAAAAGAGTTACATCTCCTGGGGCTTTTACTGTCCTAAGGGACATGCCCTCACCTGTCACTTATACTTAAGCCTCCATCTTCTATTTAAGTTTCTTCTACTTAAGCCTATCTATGCCACTACATGAAAGTCCACTTCCTTCCACTGGTGGGGGGGTCCCCAACAAAGAGCTTTACAATGAGCACAATAGGCTTTATCATCTGTTCCCCAGGGTCAGCGTTCCAGATCCAGTCCTTGGGCACCGTAGAATATATATCATAGAGGCTCTACACTAAATATGATTGTAACTGGCTGCTCACGAACTTTTGAACCAAGAAGCTACCATCAGTCACTAACCACTGTACAGCCTTAGAACACCTGATTCTGTGGAGACTGAGGTGTTTTCACACTCACAGCGTGGGATGCTGCAAATGCAAATTCCCTTTCTGTCTTGGGTGCAAATGCTTCCCACCTGTGGCTCAGCACAACCATTGACACCTCCTTGTTAAAAGGAAAATGGTACCTGCAAGAAAGGACAAAACCTGATAATAAAGGAATTTCCAAATTACAGGAGAATGTAGCTTCCCCCACACTCAGGCCTGCATCTACTACAGTTGGGGAATGGGGGACAGCACCTCCCCTGCTTCCTCCTTTTGCCAAGTGGGGTTCCCCTTGGGACCAGTGGTCTGACATGGAAAGGGAGTCAGGGTATGATCATGCACTGCATGACATTTAGGCTAAAAACAGACTGTATATACAAAGGGGGTCCCATAAGACTAATGGATCATATGTAGAAAACTGATACATGACACTTATTATTGGCATTGCAGATCAAGTAAGGGAAATGACTGATATAAATGGTGCTGGGACATTTGGTTTTCCATATAAAAATATGTGTAAATAAAAATAAATATACCATCCAGTTTCTGTCAGCACACTCTAACTTGTTCAAGTAATGATGAAATCACCTAACAACACATTTCTCAGAACATATCCCAGTGGTTAAGTGACATATGCCTGCATGTCAATGGCACTGCCACCATTGTACACAACGCAGCCTGTTAATGGGCAACAGCAAACCACCCACCCGTAAACACCCACTACCAGAGGATGGCACTGGCATCCTTAGGTCCACCCAATTAAAAGAACTTGTTGCAGTTCCTTTGGCTCCAAGAGATGCCCAAAAGTGGGGCCTAGCAGAGTTTTACATTTTTACTGACTCACAAACTGTGGCCAGCTTTCCACCAATGTATGGTATGTATGTATATGTAAATCACACCAGAAAAGTGGGCTAAATTATAAGTCTTATTTTTGGTGGCATCAGAGAGTTTTGGAAGCAACAAAAGCTGTAAGAGTTAAAATTCTGAAAATGAAAAGAATTTGCAAATATGTATTAATGATCTACTGTTGCTCTTTTTTCAGAGGTATTTGTTGAGTGATGTTTCAGGCTGGAAGCGGTGAACCACTGCCAGGGATCAGAGAATTCGCCACAGAATTTGACAGTCACATGCATGGATTTAGAAAGACAAAGTTGGAAATGCATTGTTGCAGATAATTTCTCCCTCAAGACATTGTCTAGATTCTGAAGCTAGATCTGGTGGCAGAGGAAACTAAGGAACTCAGTATTTTCATATAGTAACAACAAACAATCTAAAAAGAAACAAGATAACAATTTTATTTACATAGCTTCAAAAAATAAAATATTTAGAAATAAATTTAACCAAGAAGGTGAAAGACCTGTGCACTGAAAAATGTTAATAATAGAAATTATAGAAGACACAAATAAACTGGAAGATATCCTGTGTTTATGGACTGGAATAATAATATAGTTAAAATGTTCATACTACCCAAAATGACTCATAGACTCAATGCAATTTTTATCAAAATTGTAATATAATTATTCATAGTAACAGAAAAAATATAAAATTAATGTGGAACCACAACAAACACTGAATAGCCAAAGGAATCATGAACAAGAAGATCAAAGCTGGAGGCACCATATGCATGATTTAAAATTATACTACAAAGTAATAGTAATTAAAACAGTGTGACACTGGCATGGAAATAGACTCAACAATCAATAGAACAGAAAATAAAACCTAGAAAAGAATACATGCATGCGTAGTCAATAAATTTTTAACAAAGGAGTGAAGTATACATGTTGGAAAAGGGACAGTTTCCTCAATAAATGGTGATGGGAAAAGTGTATAATCACATGCAGAAGAATGAAATTGGATCCTTATCTCACACCATGTACAAAAATAAACTCAAATTGGAAAAAGTATTTAAGCATAAGACCTGAAACTCTAAAACTACTAAGAGAAAACATGAAGGGAAAACTAGACAGCATTAGTCTGGGCAATGTTTTTTTGGATTTGACCCCAAAATCACAGGCAACAAAAGCAAAAATAGAGAAATGGCATTATATTAAAATAAAAAGATTTTGCACCACAAAGAAAACAATTAATAGAGTGAAAAGACAACCTACTGATTGGGACAAGATACTTGAAGCCATACATCTGATAAGGGATTAATATCCAAAAATATATAAGGAACTCAACTCTACAGAGAAACAAATAATTATATTAAAAAAAGAGAAATTACTTACAGTGACATTTCTCAAGAGAAGACATAAAAATGTTCAACAGATATATGAAAAAGTGTTTTTGACATCACTAATCATCAGAGAAGTTCCAATAAAATCTACAATGAAATATCAGCTCACACCTGTTAAAACCATTACTGTCAAAAAAAAATGAACAATTTGTGTTGGGGAGGGTGTTGAGGAAAGGGAACTTGTATGCACTGCTGGTGGGAATGCAAGTTAGTACAGCCATTATGGAAAAATGTATGGAGGTTCCTCAACCAACTAAAAATAGAATTACCATATAATCCAGCAATCTCACTTCTGGATATTTACCCCTGAAATTTAAAATCAGTATGTTAAAGAGGTATGTGCACTTCCAATTGCAGCACTATTTCCCGAAGCCAAGTTATGAAATCAACCTAAGGGTCCATCACCAGATGAATGAATAAAGAAAACATGGTATATATACCCAATACAACACTATTAAACCTTAAGAAAGAAATTCTGCCATTTGTGACAACATAGACGGAATTGGAGAACATTATGCTAAATGAAATAAGCCAAGAAAAAAGACAAATACTGTGTGACCTCACTTATATGTGGACTATAAAACAATCAAACTCAAAGAAGTAGAGAGTAGAATGGTGGTTACCAGAGGATGAGGAAATAGAGTTAGTGGAGAGATAGTGGTCAGAGGGTATCAAGCCTCATTTAGACAATAGAAATAAGTTGTATTTTCTTTGGAATGTACTGCACGGCATGGTGAATACAGCAAATGAAAATATATTGTACATTTCAAAATCATTGAGAGTAAATTTCAAAAGCTGTCACCACAAAAATGAGTATGTGAGGTGATATACATGTTATTAAGTTTGATTTAATTATTCTACATTGTATTTAAGCATCATAACATTGCTTTGTATTCCATAAATATATACATAATTTGTCAATTTACAGTTGAACAATAAAAGTAAATCTTTACAACAAAAACAATAAAAAGTGAACACAGGGTGACTTATTTTCACCAGATAAGGAAAGCTTCCCTGAGCAGATCATTTCAGATCTCAAGGATATGAAGGCATTTGCCGGGATAAGAGCAGCACATGAAAAGTGTCTGTGACTGAAGGATGCATGGTTGTGGGGGAACCATGATAAGGTGAGAGAGCTGGTGCACTGAGAGAGGGTGGAAGATGATCATGGGGGAAATGATACCATCACAATCTCGAGCGAGGATGATTCTTATAACTGACATCTCATAATGGAATGGAACCTCTGCAGGAAACAGACAGAGGCTGAAAGTAAATGTATGTACATACACACAAATAGACCAAGCAAGAGAACTGCTATGGTTAGAATCTTTGTGCTTTCCCAAAATTGACATGTTGAAATCTAACCCCAAGGCAATGGTACTAGAAGGTGGGGGGCTCTGTGGTGGTGATTAGGTCATGAGGGTGGAGCCTCATGAATGGGATTAGTGCCCTCATAAAAGGAACCTTGGAGAGCCCTTTCACCCTTTCCTCCATGTGAGGACACAGCATAAAAACAGCCATCAGTGAACCAGGAAGCAGGCCCTCAACAGACACCAAGTCCGCCAGCACCTCGACCCTGGATTTCGCAGCCTACAGATCCATGAGAAATAAATGTCTGTTGCTTATAAGCTACCCAGACTATGGTATTCTGTTATAGCAGCCCGAATGGACTAAGACAGGAGCTAAAGGAGACCCCATAGAGCAAAATAAATAACTTTCAGGAACTTTATAAAGTATTAGTTATACCTAAATATCAGCAGATTGATTAGAGGGAAGGGTTCACAAACTTCAGTGTTACCCACACCACAGGTTAAGGACACAGATACACTGTAAAAATTTTTATTTAATGCCATTCCCTGCACTGGTCTATTAGTTGCCAACCCTTCTTGCATATCCAGTGGTATCATTTAGTAATTCTCCCCTCTTTCTAATATTATTAATGTATCACACTTAATTAAAATATTCTCATAAAAATAAAACTGTGCTGGTATTTCTTTTTTTTTTTAATTAATTTTACTTTAAGTTCTGGGATACATATGCAGGATGTGCAGTTCATTACACAGTTATACATGTGCCGTGTGGTTTGCTGCACCTATCAACCCATCATCTAGGTTTTAAGCCCCACATGCATTAGGTATTTGTCCTAATAATGCTCTCCCTTCCTTTGGCCCCCACCCCCCGATAGGCCCTGGTGTGTGATGTCCCCCTCCCTGTGTCCATGTTTTCTCATTGTTCAACTCCCATTTATGAGAACACATGGTGTTTGGTTTTCTGTTCCTGTGTTAGTTTGCTGTGAATGATGGTTTCCAGCTTCATCCATGTCCCTGAAAAGGACATGAACTCATTATGGTTACATAGTATTCAATGGTATATATGTGCCACATTTTCTTTATCCAGTCTATCACTGATGGGCATTTAGGTTGATTCCAAGTCTTTGCTATTGTAAATAGTCCTTGTGCTGGTATTTCCCATCTCAACAGAAAGAACTCCTTAACCCTAGTTCTATTATCAACCATTGCCCCATATATTTGATTGTCTTTGAAGTGAAACTCTCCAAAACATTGTATATACTCACTATCTCCAATTCAGCCCACTGTTCTGTTCTCTCTTAAAGACACACCACTCTGGCTTTCACCACCCACCTCCATTACAGCTGCCCTTACTAAGTTCATGGATGACTTCCATGTTGCTAAATCAAATGGTCCATTCTCAGTCTTCCTCTTGCTTTATTACCCACAGTATATGACACATCTGATGGTGGTCCTCTTAAACGACAAACCTGTTCCTTTGGCTTCTGGAAAACCCCTCATCTCTTGGTGCTTCTCTTACCTCTGGTTCCTCCTTCCTCCTTTTTTGCAGGTATCTCCTCTGTAACTTAACTTCTTAATGAAAAGTGCATCCATGGTTCCATCCCTGTTCCTCTGCTCTACCAACACTCACTCCCTTGATGACCTCATCAAGTTACGTGGCTTTAAATAACATCTATATCTGAATGACACCAAAATTTATATCTCTAGTACAAACTTTCCTCCTTTCACTTACATGCCCAACTGTTCATTCAGCATCTCTATTACATGTCTAATGAATGTCTGATACCTTTAAAAGTCCAAAGAAGAACACTTGGTGCCCCAAGTGTCCCTCAAAAACTGTTCCATCAGCAATAACTTTCCCCATCTCAATTGGTGGCAACTCCAGCCTTCCAATTGCTCAGATCTTTGTATTTGTCATAGGTCATTTATTTTTGTGTGCATAATCTATGGAACCTGATTTTAAAAAGTCCTGTAGGCTCTACATTATGTATACACATATATTTAAACACACACATATAATCTATAGATCCACTTTCTCAAAACCTTCATTCCTATCATTTTGGTAAAAAGCCACCATCATTTCTAGCCTACGTTATTGCAATAGCTTTTTAAGAAATTTCCCTACTTCCACCATTATGCTCTTATACTCTATCATCAGTGGGGCAAGCAGAGCGATTATTTCAAAACTCAAATCGTATGATTCCTCTGGTCAAACCCTCCAACAGCTCTTACTCTCAGAAGAAAAGCTAAAATCCTTGCAGTGCTTTGTACCCACATCCGGACCTCATCTCCTACCACCTCTTCCTCTTTGAAAGCACTTCAGCCATGATGGCCTTCTGCTGTTCTTTGAACACTGGGCATTCTTCAGCCTTAGAGCATGTACACTGGCTTTCTCTCTGCACTGTGAATATTGTTAGTGACATCACCATCTTGGGGTCATTGTTGAAATGATTTGGTCTCATTCAAGCCTTCTCTGGCCATTCCACATAAAATTGCATCTCTTCCTGGAGCCTTTGATCTGCTTTGCCTTGATCTAGCTTTTTGTTTTTCTATAGCATATTATTACTTTCTAAAATATTACATAATTTGTATGTTTATCTGTATTGCTAAATTTTTGGCTTTTCTAATAGAATGTAAGCTCCATGCTTACATGTGTGTTTTTTGTATGTCTATTGTAAAGGGGATTGTGATGTTGTTGATTGTGTTGTTGATTTGGCTCTCAGCTTGGATGTTACTGATATATAAAAATACTAGCGATTTTTGTACATTGATTTTGTTCCCAAAACTTTATTGAAGTTGTTTATGAGATCTAGGAAGCTTTGGACAGATAATATGGAGTTTCATTAGGTATAGAATCATATAATCTGTGAAGAGAGAGAGTTGGATTTCTTCTCTCCCTATTTGGAACCTTTTATTGCTTTCTCTTTCCTAATTGCTCTGGCTGGGACTTCCAGTACTATGTTGAATAGGAGTGGTGAGAGTGGGCATCCTTGTTTTCTTCCAGCTCTCAAGGGGAATGCTTCCAGCTTTTTCCCATTCAGTGTGATGTTGGCTGTGGGTTTGTCACAGATCGCTCTTATTATTTTGAGGTATGTTCCTTCAATGCTTAGTTTATTGAGGGCTTCTAACATAAAGGGATGTTGAATTTTACTGAGAGTCTTTTTTGCATCTATTGAAATAATCATGTGGCTTTTGTTTTCAGTTGTTTATGTGATTAATCATATTTTTTAAAATTTGCCTCTGTTGAACTAACTTGGCATCCCAAGAATAAAGCCTACTTGATTGTGGTGGATTAGCTTTTTGATGTGCTGCTGGATTCATTTTGCTCATATTTTGTTGAGGATTTTTACATCTGTGTTTATCAGGGATATTGGCCTGAAGCGTTCTTTTTTCATTGTGTCTCTACCAGGTTTTGGTATCAGAATAATGCTGGCATCACAGAATGAGTTAGGTAGGAGTCCCTCCTCCTCCATTTTTTGGAATAGTTTCAGTAGTATTAGTACCAATGCCTCTTTATATGTCTGACAGAATTTGGCTGTGAATCTCTCTGGTCTAGGACTTTCTGATGTTGGTATTTTTTTTTTTTTTTTTTTTTTTTTTTTTTTACTGATCCAATTTTGAAACGTATTACTGGTGTGCTCAGGCTTTAAATTTCTTCCTGATTCAATTCCAGGAATTCAACCATTTCCTCTATGTTTTCTAGCTTGTGTACACAGAGGTGCTCGTAATAGTCTGAGAATTTTTTGTATTTCTTTGGGATTAGTAGTAAAGTCCCTTTTGTCATTTTCTGACTGTTCTTATTTAGATCTTTTTACTTTCTTTGTCTAGCTAGCAGTCCACTAATCTTATTTATTATTTCAAAGAACAAATTTTTGATTTCTTTGATATTTTGTATGATTTTTCTCATCTACATTTCATTCATGTCAGCTCTTCTCCACTGTCTGCCTAGTCCTGTGTGATCTGATCTCCACAGTCTTCTTAATTGTGATGGAACCTTATTGGAAAAGTTTAAGCTGAGAAAATCTACGATCTTACTATGATATACATGTTATTAAAAGATTAATTGAGTTACTCTTTGGAGAATGAATTTTAAGGATCCAGAGAGGATGACAAGGACAAGTTAAGAGATAATAATCTTCCAGGCAAGACATGTTAGTGACTTAAACAAGATTATTATAATGGAAAGAGGAAAATGGATATATCCAACTGAATCATTCAATTAATCAAGTCTAAAAAATAATATGGATTATAGATTTATGTAATAATTAAATATAGTACAATCATTACATTAGCAAAATATATGTGTCAAGAATCATGTTATATTCAGCATACTTATAGACAGTCTGCAGGAAGGCCTAGTTTTAGCTTTCACAGATTTAGTATAAATTTAGTGACGCCTATAGTTCTTCACAGTAACAGAAAATACCAAAAGCTGTTGGTTTTTCTAGTGACCACTAGATGGCCTGATAAACTCTACTTCATAGACCTTGGAGCTAGAGACTGAAGAGACTAGTTTGTTGCTGAAGGCTATATAATATAAAAAACCTTTGTTGTTGTTATTGTGAATGGAAAATAATTATCAACATTCTACAGATTAAACAGGTTCATATTGAAGAGGATCTGCTATAGGGTCCTACAAAATGGAATTAAATAACATTTCTCTGATATAGAAAAGCACTCATTTTAGAATGAAAAATAGTAATACGCATGTATGCAAAATGTGTAATCTTACTCTTAGGCTTCAGTTACATGTTCATATAGATCACCGCCCTCTTTTTCATGAGAAAAGACAGCTTCTAGACACTCATATTTGGGAACTGTATAAATGGTGAATAATATAATGAAGAAAAAAGTCCAAAACCAGGGCTTGTCTACACACTATCTACAAATGTCTTGAACATGTTTTATAAGGTATTATTTTGCTGATTTATGAATTGTGTTATTTGTTTTAATTTGTTGAACTGTAAGAGTTCTTTGTGTATTTTGCATACAAGTCCTTTATCAGATATGTGATGTGCAAATATATCCTCCAAGGCTGAAGCTTGTCTCTTCATTCCCTCAAGAGTGGCTTTCACAGAGGGAAAAAATAATTTTAATAAAGTCAAATTTAACCATTTTTTATTGGTTGTATTTTTTATTGTATCTAAAAACTCATCAACCAACTCAAAGCCATGCAAATTTCTCCCATGTTTTTCTCTAAGAGTTTTAGACTTTTGCATTTTATATTTAGTCGTATAATCCACTTTGAGTTACTTTTTGTGTAAGATGTGAGATCTGTTTCAAAGTTCACTTTTTGAATACAGACATCTGATTTTTCCACCATTATTTGGTAAATAAAGTTTTTTCACCATTTAATTGCCTTTGCACCTTTGGCACAAATCCATTAACAATATTTGTGGTCATTCATTTGTGAGTTTTCTATTCTGCTCCATTGATCTATGTAGCTACTTTTTCACCAATGTCAGCTGTCTTGATTTTAGAGGGAAAGAATTCTTTCTCTAATCATTTAGAATAAAGTTAGCGGTAAATTTTTCATATAAACCCTTTATTAGGTTAAGGAAGATTCCTGCTATTTCTAGTTTTCAAGACTGTATATCATGAATGGGTGTTGAATTTTGTTGAGTATCTTCTACATCTATTGACATCACCATATTCTTTCTTATTTATACTGTTAATAGGATGAATTATGTATATCAACATTTATAAATATTGAATCAGTCTTGTCTTCCTGAAATGAACCCCATTTGGTCACTTTATATTGTTCCTGTTATGTATTGCTGGATTTGATTTGTTAAAATATGTTAAGCAGATTTGTGTCTAAATTCATCAGAGGTATTGCTCCATAATCCCTTTTATTAGTAATGTCTTTATCTGGTTTTAGTTAATGCTAGCTTCATAAATGAATCAGGTAGTGTTCACATGAATATGCTAGCTTCATAAAATGAATTAAGTAGTATTCCAGTCTTATACTTTCCAGAAAAAAAATGTGTTAGTGTCACCATTTCTTTGTAAAAGTTTGGTAGAATTCACAAGGGAAAGCACCTGGGGCTGGTGTTTTAGGTAGACATTTCTCCTTGAGTGACTTTTGGTAGTTGGTATCTGTCAAAGAATTGCCTCATTTCATCTAGGTCATCAAGTTTATGACACAAGAAGGCTGGAGTGAGGCTGGACTGGGTGCACTTCCCTCCCCCACGAGGGGATGAGATTTCAGTATTCATGTCTAAAGGGAGCTCTTAGGGCTTCCTCTAGCCTAAGGTGTACAGTGGTTTCTGCTCCATATCTTACATCCTGTATCTCCTCTCCCTGGATTTCAGGATGGCAGTCTGCCCTCTAACCCTAGTTCCCTGAGGGATTCCAAAAAACTCATTAAATTTCTATTCGGCCATATTTTTCTTCACTTGAAGACAGAAATGATACTTTCATGCCCCTTATATGCCAGACTAAATAAGAAGTTGATTTTTTAATTAACTGGGGATGCATAAAACCAGAAATGAAAATGTAAGATATTGCGAAGAAGTCATTCACAAGACCTTGGTTTCAGACAGGATATTTTACCTCACCATCTTCTGAAAAGATCAGGAGTTATCAGCATTGTTATGTGACGCTCTCCCTGAATGCAACTCTTCCCTTTCGTTCCTGCAGACTGTGAGTTTCCTTATAGCGTTTCTTTGTACTCTCTGGTTATCAGAAGTCTCATAATCAAAATTTACAGACTTTAATATGGCAGTGGAGTCACAGAAGTGTTATCTCAGGATTCAAAGTTAGCAGTGACGACAGACTGTGTCTCTGACAAGCTTTATCTTTCTAGGCCTCAGTACACCCCCCTAGGAAGGGCACCCTGTGATCTGATGGCTCCTACTCGCCTAGAGCCCAGGAGTTTATTTCAATCAGCAGTATACTCCCTACACACCTTCCAGGCTTTAGGAATGCAACTAGCACTAGCTACCTTTTCATAAAACATCACATAAAACTTTCAGGAAATTCTGTAATCCAGATCTGATTCTTTTTGGCACCTAAGCTTCATAGAACCAATCCATACAAACCCTGTAAAGACAGGTGGCTCAGTTGCTTTTTCAGAATTATTTAAGAACATCCAAAGATTTGCCCCCATACACTAGAATAGAGAGCTACCATCAAACAAGATCAGGTGCTTTTAAGGTGGGATGGCCATAAACTAAGCAATTTTTACAAAAGCAAAAATTGACAACTGGGACGTAATTAAACTAAAGAGCTTCTGCATAGGAAAAGAAACTATCAACAGAATAAACTGACAAACTACAACCTCCAGAATGGGAGAAAATATTCACAAACTATGCATCTGACAAAAGTCTAGTATTCAGAATCTATACAAACCTTGATGTCAGACAGCATATTTCAGACAGTTTAAGTTCAGTTGCTTGTTGAATTGAACTTTAATAACTCAAAAAGCAACAAACAACGCCATTACAAAGTAGGCAAAGGTCATAAACAGACACTTCTCAAAGGAAGACATGCATGTGACCAACAAACGTACAAAAAATGCTCAACATGATTAATCAGAAAAATACAACTCAAAACCACTATGAGATTCCATCTCAAATCAGTCAAAATGGCTACTATTAGGTTGGTGCAAAAGTAATTGTGGTTTTTGCCATTACTTTCAATGGCAAAAACCGTATTAAAAAGTCAAAAAATAACAGATGCTGGAGAGGTTGTAGACAATAGGGAACACTTATACACTGCTAGTGGGAATGGAAATTAGTTCAGCCTCTATGGAAAGCAGTTTGGTGATTTCTCAAAGAACTTAAAACAGAGTTACCATTCCATCCAGAAATCTCTTTACTGCCTGTATACCCAAAGGAAAATATTTCATTCACCAAAACGACACATGCACTTGTCTGTTCATCGCAGCACTATTTACAATAGCAGAGATGTGGAGTCAACCTAGATGCCTATTAATGGTAGATTGAATAAAGAAAATAAAGTACATATGCACCATGGAGTACTATGAAACCTTAAAAAGAACGAAATCATGCCCTTTACAACAACATGGACGGAGCTGGAAACCATTATTCTAAACGAACTAATGCAGGAATCACCGACCAAACACCTTCTAAGTGGGAGCTGAACACTGGGTGTGTGTGGACATAAAGATGGGAATAATGGACACTGGTGACAACTAGATGGGGAGGGAGGGAGCAAAGGTTGATACATTACCTTTTGGGTGCTGTGCTGACAACATTCTGGCAGGATCATCCATACCCCAAACCTTGGCATTATGCACTTTACCCATGTAACAAACATGCACATGTACCACCTAAGCATAAAATAAAAAGTGAAACAAAATAAGATGAAATAAAACAAAACGACTACCAATTTTGTATAATGGTGTTTCTTAATGATTTCAGTGAAATACCACCCTTAGCTATATCTTCTTTTACGAGGTCCAAAAACTTCCAAGTATTCTGCATCATCCTAGAAATGGGGTGATGGTCACTTCCTTCTCTCCCAAGGTATGGAAAAAGCGGTCATTGCGGTGCTAAGGGCAGCTGGCTCCAGAAACACTGACCAGCTGCATCAACGTGGTAATCTCATTGCTCAGCCTTCTCATCACCACCTGCTGAGCTTCCTGAGGGATCCTTTCTGGAATCCATAAGCAAACATTATGTACTAACCCGTAATCAGCTAAAAGGCAACGAAGCAAATTCTCTAACTCCTTGCTCATTACTCTCCTCATTTATCTCAAATTAATCTCCCGGCCGGGCGCGGTGGCTCACGCCTGTAATCCCAGCACTTTGGGAGGCCGAGGCGGGTGGATCACGAGGTCAAGAGCTCGAGACCATCCTGGTCAACATGGTGAAACCCCGCCTCTACTAAAAATACAAAAAATTAGCTGGGCATGGTGGCGCGTGCCTGTAATCCCAGCTACTCAGGAGGCTGAGGCAGGAGAATTGCCTAAACCCAGGAGGCGGAGGTTGCGGTGAGCCGAGATCGCGCCATTGCACTCCAGCCTGGGTAACAAGAGCGAAACTCCGTCTCAAAAAATTAATCCCCCAAAATAACCTACCCAATTATCCCCACCTTTGACAAGACTGGTTTTCCAAATCAAAGTCCAGTCACCCCAGAAGCCTAAACAGCGAGTGGTATATCCAAGGGGAGAGAGCCACAGAAAAGCAGTCGCAAGAGGCAATGCCAGCTGGGCCCACTCTCAGAGAAATTATAGCCACGCTGGAGCAGAGGGCCGGAAGACAGACGAGAAGCAGAGAACACTAGCACCGGTGTTCTCAACACTGACTCCAAAGTGGTTCCAGCTGGCTTTAGATTCCAGCATTGCCAGTTAAGTGAACTTCAGAAATGCACTCAGCTCACAAGCTTCAGCATCATTTATAAAATAGGAACAAATAGTTTACCTACCTTTCAGGTTTCTGAGAAGATTGAATGTGCTATTCCATGAAAAATGCCTACCATATATTGTCATGCAATATGAGTATGATAAACATAAGCAGAGAAAATGAGTCTGAGACTCATATGTTTGGAAGATTTGTAAACTGTTTTACATTTACAGTGGCTGCAATTCTTTTCCTTCATTCTCTACCATTTTCAGATTGTCAGAGCTACTGCTTTCAGGCAGTGGGACTCTTCCAAATTCTTGGCCTGATGTGGGAACCCACTCTCACACCTTGCACTAGGCACATTGGAAATATACACCCTAAGGTGGGGATTGAACTCAATAACTCAGTGCCAGAACTCTGAACAAGCCATTGCAGAGCATGATAGAAAGAGCCTGAGGACACAGAGAGGGAAACATTGCACATGGGGACCTGGGGCGGTAGGGGGGAATAGCAGGGGGTGGGGGATTGGGGAGGGATACCATTAGGAGAAATATCTAATGTAAATGGTGGGGCGATGGATGCAGCAAACCACCACCATGGCACATATATACCTATGTAACAAACCTGCATGATCAGCACATGTACTCAGAATTTAAAGTATAATAAATAAACTTTAAAAAATAAATTAAAAAGGCCGGGCACAGTGGCTCACTCCTGCAATCCCAGCACTTTGGGAGGCTGAGGTGGGTGGATCATGATGTCAAGAGATAGAGATCATCCTGACCAACATGGTGAAACCCTGTCTCTACTAAAAATACAAAAAAATTAGCCAGGCATGGTGGTGCATGCCTGTAGTCCCAGCTACTTGGGAGGCTGAGGCAGGATAATTGCTTGAAACTGGAAAACAGAAGTTGCAGCAAGCCAGGATCCCATCACTGCACTCCAGCCTGGCGATAGAGTGAGACTGTCTCAAAAATAAATAAAGGGAAGAGCCTGAGTTTGGGCCAGGCGTGGTGGTTCACGCCTGTAATCCCAGCACTTTAGGAGGCCAAGGCAGGCAGATCACGAGGTCAGGAGTTCAAGACCAGCCTGGCCGACATGGTGAAACCTGCCTCTACTAAAAATACAAAAAAAGTAGCCAGATGCGGTGTTGCATGCCTGTAATATCAGCTACTTGGGAGGCTGAGGCAGGAGAATTGCTTGAACCCAGGAGGTAGAGGCTGCAGTGAGCCGATATCATGCCACTGCACTCCATCTTGGGCGACAGAGCAAGACTCCATCTCGGGGAAATAAAAAAAGAAAGAGCCTGAGCACAACTGCATGGTGGGAGTAAAGAGAATGTTCCTCATCCATGGAGAAGTGCAATGCATGTCACTATTCCCCAGTATAAAATACTGTCACACATAACGAGGATATACAGTTTCACAAAGGAGCATGGCTGGCTCCCCCTCGGGTGAGGTGCCACACCAGGGGTAAATGGAAGGAACCCTGTGTGCATGCTTACACCTGCTATGATCATTAAGCTTCTGAGTCCCAAATACTACGTAAAAAAACAAGGGCTGAAAGTAAATAGTGATTCAGAAGTGAATTAAGTTTCATTGTAATTTATGGTTGTTGGTTATGGTAATAATGTTTCTGCATGGTATTTCACATTGGAAAAAACTCCATTTGAGTAAAATTGACTAGGGAGATGAGTTATTCCATCTCATGTTTGTCTTGAGGTTACTTGGAGCCTCCCCAGCACCCACCTGACCTTGGGACTCTACCAAAAGATCAAAGAAGCGGTGCTAATGCATGAAACCAGAAATCTATGGCTACCTGGCTACCTGGAGGAGAAACACAGAACTTGTTGCCCAAATCAGACTGTGGAATACTTGGAATCAATTCAGATGCTTGTAGCTATAAGTAACATAAAACCCAACTGAAATTACTTTTAAAATGTCCTGCAGGTAGGGCATTCCAGGATTTCTTGATACAGTAGCTTAACCAGATCACTAAAGCCACGGAAGCTTTCTGCCTTTGTTCTTTAGTTCTTTGGCAATGTTTCTTTCGTGACTGTGTGATTACTAGGGCAGTTCCAGGAATCCCGTGCAGATCTTAGAGTGTTCAGTGCTGAAGACAACTATTTTTATTTATTTCTTTATTTATTATTTATTTTGGTGGAGTCTCGCTCTGTCACCCAGGCTGGAGTGCAGTGGCTGGCATGATTTCAGTTCACTGCAACCTCCACCTTCCAGGTTCAAGAGATTTTCCCACCTCAGCTTCCCAAGTATGTGGGATTACAGGCACCCACCACCACACTCAGCTAATTTTTTGTATTTTTAGTAGAGACAAGATTTCACCATGTTGGCCAGGCTGGTCTCGAACTCCTGACCTCCAATAAATTGGAGTGTAAACTTCCTTACAAAATCAAGTCTCTATCAGCAAAGAAGGAGATTGGATCAAGTGGAAAGAGTGGAAATGGGAAGCAATAAAGAATGCCACACACACTTTGTTAATGCTTTTTTTTCTTGAGACAGAGTCTTGCTCTATTGCCCAGACTGGAGTACAATGGTGTGTGCACCATCTCAATTCACTGCAACCTCTGCCTCCTGGGCTTGAACTATTCTTCTGCCTCAGTCTCTTGAGTAGTCGGGACTACAGGTGCTTGCCACCATACCCAGCTAATTTTTGTATTTTTAGTAGAGATGGGGTTTTGCCATGTTGACCAGGCTGGTCTCGAACTCCTGACCTCAAGTGATCCACTCGCCTTGGCCTCCCAAAGTGCTGGGATTACAGGCATGAGCCACCGAGCCTGGACAATGCGTTTCTCATTAATGGGGTATGGGGAAGGATGGAATTGGATTCTGACTAAGTGATAAGAAAGTTTGCTCTCCTAACATAAAATTGATGAGCATGGGTGTCTGAGTACCAAGAAAATAAATTTAAAAATTGGTTATGCAATGTCTGCATGGAATATTTTCCCCCAATACACCCTCTACAGATGATCACACTGTTTCCAATTCAGTTGTGAATTGGAAAATAGGAGGTTGGATAAAGCAGCTACCAAAAAGAGAAAAGCCTAAGTGATGACAATAGTTGTCATTGCCTACTTTATGGAATGCATGGGAACACAGGCTAGGCTCAGTAGAAAAGGTAGGTAGACTGGACTGATTAAGGCAATTTTGTAGGCTGGTGTGGCTTTCTGGATTTTTATACCTGCTGTCTTATCCTAGCCTATTCAACTCTGTTATTTACTCTGTTCCAGGCACACTTAAAATTGTCATTTTCTCAATCCATGAAGATCCTCTCTTTATGAAACCACACAGAAAAAGCCCCTGAATAACCTGCAATCACTGGTCAAAAGACCACGAAAGGAGAAACCTAGCAAGACAGAAAATGTTTAGAGGCTAGATTCCCTACTGGAGACAAACACCCATAGGAAAACTTGTGGCGTCACCCTAGATCCACTCAGCAGGACAGAGGGGAGAGCCTAGACGTCTACCCCGGCCTGGTGATGCTGAGGAAGCTCTCCCCTCCTGGGGTGGCGTCAGAGTGAGAATCTGGGACTTTCACCTTCACCAGGCAGTAACAAGCCCCCACAGTGTGGTGCCAATGGAGACAAACTGGGGAGCTTGAACTTTGACCTTCCTGCACCCTCCCTGCTGGGGTGCTGTCAAGAGATGCCAAGTGAGAAGTCTTCCCATGCTAATGAGGCCTCACTCCCCATTTTCTGTTCCTGGAGTTCATGGGGGAGCAATGAAAATGGGCCTCTTCCATTCTGAGTAGGGTGGTGTCAGCAAAGGCAGAGTGCAGAGACTGAACTTCTACCCCAGCTCTGTGCTAGAGAGCACACCCTCCCACTCACTGGGTGTCCACGGAGACCACATGGGGGTCCTGAACTTGTGCCCCTACCAGGCAATACTGAGGTGGGGTCCTTATTTCCTACCCATACATCTCCTTAAAAGGAAAGTCTGTTGAAAGAGAAGATTTTAATTAGATGCAGAGTCTCATAACACAACACCCAAAATATTTAGGATAGTAAAATATCACTCTTCATACCAAGAACCAGACAAATCCCAACTTGAATGAGAAAAGAAAGTCATCAGAAACAAATGCTGAGATGATGTAAATATGCTTCGTTGAGAAGTTACACACACACTTTCTGAAGAAAATAAATCTCCATGCCCAGATGGCTTCACTAGAGAATTCCACCAAATGTTTAAAAAGGAATTAGCACCAACTTTACACAATCTCTTCCAGAAAACAGAAAAGGAGGGAACAATATATTTTATAAAATTAGTAGTACTCAGATACCAAAATCAGACAGAAACAATGCCAGAAAAGGAAAACTACAGTCAAACATTCTCCATGAATGTGGAGGTAAAAATCCTCACAAAGTATTAGCAAAGAGAATTAAGCAATTACATACATATAAAATGATCAAAGCGTGTTTATTCTACAAATAAAATGCTGATTCAATATTAAAAGATAAATGAAGGTAATCCACCATATTGACAGGCTAAAGAGAAAAATATCACATCATCATAGCAATCAATGCAGAAAGTACATTTGACGAAACTTAATACCGATTCATGACAAAAAGAAAAATAAAATCTAAGAAAAATAGAAATAGAAGGGAACTTGCTCAACTTGAGATAGGAGACCTACACAAAACCTACAGCTAACATTATACTTCGTAGCAAAAAAACTGAATGTTTCATCCCTAACATCAGTAGCAAGGAATTCAAATCTGCTCTTACCACTCCTATTCAACATATCACTGGAAGTCCAGAATAATAAGGAACTTTTTACTTTAAAAAGTACACAAATAGGAAAGGAAGAAATAAAACTGTCTCTATTTGCAGATGACACAGTGGTCTGCAAAGAAAATCCCAAGGGATATATGAAAACTCCTAGAACTAATATATGAGTTCAGCAACGTGCACACTACATGATCAACATACAAAATTCAACCATTTTGAGTTCTGGGTTGAATAGGTGGAAACTAAAATTTAAAATATAATACACAGCCGGGCACGGTGGCTCACCCCTGGAATCCCAGCACTTTGGGAGCCCAAGGTTAGTGGATCACCTGAAGACAGAAGTTCGAAACCAGTCTGGCCAATGTGGTGAAACCCTGTCTCTGCTAAAAATAAAAATATTAGCTGGGTGTGGTGGCTGGCACCTGTAATCCCAGCTACTCAGAAGGCTGAGGCTGGAGAAACGCTAGAATCCAGGAGGCGGAGGTTGCAGTGAGCAGAAATCATGCCACTGCATTCCAGCCTGGGCGACAAAAGCAGAACTCCATCTCAAATAAAAATGTAATATAATGTAATTTACAATTGCTCAAAAAGAATGAAGTACTTATAAACCTAAGAAGCATGTATAGGACATGTATGCTGGAAAATACAAAATGCTGATGAAAGAAACCAAAGAAGATCCAAATAAATGGAGCGATATAGTGTGTTTATGGATTGGAAGACTCAGTGTAGTAAATGTCAGCTCTTTCCCACTTGACATACAAGTTTAACTCAATTCCTATCAAAAGTCCACCAAGACATTTTGTAGATGTATGCAAGCTTTTTAAAAAATTTATGTGAAAAATCAAAAGATCTAGAATAGCTAAACAATTTTGTAAAAAGAATATGAGAAGAATCCCTATACTCAATTTTAAGACTTCTTATGTAACTACAATAGCCACAACAGTATGGAATCGGTGGGGGGTATATCTATGTATATAATACACACGTCTATATGTACCTTTTAAATATCTGTGTTATCTTGCAATGGGACAAAATATAGAATTCAGAACCCAGAAATAGCCCACATAATAGGGCTAACTGAATTTTTACAAATGTGCAAAAGCAAATATTCAATGTTGAAAAGATAGTACTTTTAAGAAATGTTAAAATGTTAATAAAACTACTGGACATCCAAAGGCAAAAACAAAACACAAACGCACACACACACAGCAAAGAAAGAACCTCAGCTAAACTTTACACCTTATTCAAAATTAGCCCAAAATCGATCACAGATTTAAATATAAAACATAAAACTCTTAAATTTTTATAAGAAAAAGTAACAGAACATCTTTGACACCTGGGATCTGATGAAAAGTACTTAGATGTATATGACACCATGAGCATGACCCATAAAAGAAAAACCAAATCAATCTATCAGACTTCATTGAAATTTAAAACTTTTGCTGTGTGAAAGGCCCAGTTATGAAGACAAAAGCCACATTTGAGACAGGAAAATACTTGCAAAATGCACTCATATCTGAATATAGAAATTACTCTCAAAGGACTCAGTGCAATCTCGGCTCAAATCTGGAATACAGAAATTACTCTCAAAGCCCAATACATTTTTTTAAAAAATTCACTTAGAGGCTAGGCATTGTGGCTCATGCCTATAATGACAGCACTTTGGGAGGCCAAGGCAGGTGAATCACTTGAGGTCAGGAGTTTGAGATCAGCTTGGCCAACATGTTGAAACCCCATCTCTACTAAAAATATAAAAAATTAGCTGGGCTTGGTGATGTGCGCCTGTAATCCCAGCTACTTGGGTGGCTGAGGCATGAGAATCACTTGAACCCTGAAGGTGAGGTGGAGGTTGCAGTGAGCCAAGATGGCACCACTGCACTCCATCCTGGGTGACAGAGCAAGACTTCATCTAAAAAAAATAAATTGCTTAGAAAAACTGAA
Organism: Sapajus apella; assembly: GCF_009761245.1. Classification (NCBI taxonomy): domain Eukaryota; kingdom Metazoa; phylum Chordata; class Mammalia; order Primates; family Cebidae; genus Sapajus; species Sapajus apella. The sequence continues at coordinate 2,303,886 of NW_022437053.1, forward strand.
CAGTCATTTTGTCAATGAGGATATACAAATGAGAAACAAGCTGACAGAAAGATGTTCAACAACTCTAGACTTAAGAGGAATGTAAATTAAGACCACAATGCCATATCACTACACATTGATTAGGACAGCTGAATTAACAACAACAACAACAAAAACTATACCAATTGCTTGTGAGGATGCAGATAAATTTTTCTCCTACATTGCTGGTGGAAATGTAAAATATTACAGCCCTTCTGGAAAATAGTTTGAAAGGCTCTTTAAATAAGTAATCATAGACCTATCAGATGATATAGCAATTACGGCCACAGGCATTTGCCACAGACAAATGAAAGTGTATCCTTAGAAAAACTTGTGCACACATGTTCCTAACAACTTTGCAGCAGCTAAAAAATGGAAACAGCCGATTCCATAAAACAGTAAATATTTTATTAGCATCAAAAAAGTGAATGATTGATACCCACAACAGGGCATGATGCTCAGTGAAAAGATGCCAGTTTCAAAGGTGTTATTGCTTTTAGGGCCCATGCTTGAAATTACAGTTATAGAGATGGAGAACAGAGTAGTGACTGCCAGAGGTTAAGAATGGAGGGAAAAGAGATGGACACAGCTATAAAGGGGTAGCATGAGAGACATCTTTGTGGTGGTGGAAGAGCGCTGTATCTTGATCACAGTGCTGGTTACACTATCTGCACATGTGATAAGATGGCATTGAGCTGAATGTACAGATGGCTGCATGTCCATGTCCTTGATATTGCACTCCAGCTATACAGGATATAAACACTGGGGGAAGCTACATTAAGGGGACACGAGACTGACCTGCACAATTTTTGCAATTTCCTGTGAATCTATGATTATTTCAGGATAGAATGTTTTCGAGGCTGTCTCACGGAAGCTAACAAAACCAACATTTCGATTCCACAGCTTTGTGACCCCATCCCGTTGGCTGTTTCAGGGGAAGATTCTGAGCCATTACAGAGCAGCTCCAGGAAGTCTCCTGGGTCTAGAAAATGCTCTGTGGTGATTGCTGATGGACTGGATATCATCAGTCCTTCTGTTAACAGCAACTCACAAGCTGAGTTCACTCAGAAAAACGGACAGTGCAGAAAGCAAGTCTCATTTAGAGGTGAATGGGCAGCTTGTAGAGCCAGACCATTTGCACAGAGAAGGACATGTCCCTGACACAGCCAGGATGATTTATTTAATGTCATTAATAAGAATAGGAGCAAGCTGATAATGAAGAAGGCTCCTCATAAGTGTCATCTCTTAGAAAGAGGTAGATATAACTTTCAGAATCTCAACAGATTAGAGGATTGTACTACTGTGCTAGTACTGTTGTATATATCCCTTGGTAGAATTCACAATGAAACCCTTTAAGAGATTTGAAAGAACAAAATTGCTTGCACACAGGAAAATGTCGCTTGGGTCCTAAACATCAGGGACTTTTTCTCTTTAGTACCCTCCTGGTGGCCGGCTCATGTTTTCAATTCAGAATTCGTGAAATTCTTGGAACTGTCCAGCAGAGGGACACCTGGCCTCTTTTGTAGATTTCTCTGTAGGTAAACCTGCTCTAACCAGATGCTCCTTGACCCTCACGTGTGGAAGGTGAGCTGAGAGGTGCTGCACCTTACTCTGAGGAACACCGAGGGCCCTGAGATGCTTTACTCCGCATTGATTTCCTGGGCAGCCAAGGCGGAGGTTTGATTACGTGGTAGTACTGAAGGCAAAGACCATGAAAAAGGAAACTGCCAAGTTCAAGCAGGAAACAGTGACCACGGGGATGGAGAGGAGAAAAAACACTGAGTATACAAAGTGGCAAAACTGGCAAGACCTGGCAACAGATCAAATCGGGGAGAAAAAGATTCCCATGTTTCCAACCCCAGCAGCTAGGGGCAGGAGTGCAGGAATGCTCTTGTATCGTTTCAAGTATCATGACTGTTGGTGCGAATTGCTGAGTTCTGGGAATGCCTATAACTCTGAGGGCAAATTAATAACGTGGGCTACAAACCCAGATTACAGCAGCCACAGGGCCCTGGCACCTGAATCTAGAAAGTGCTCCATCAGTCAATAGCCACCCTTAACTCTAGTTTGCTGACAAGGTTGATTCACCGGTGGCTTTGACAGACAACTGTTCCTTTTCTCTGTTGCTCTCAGGAGTAATGTCTTTGAGTAAAATTATTCCAAAAGTCAGATCGTCTTCTTAAGACAAATGTCCTAAAATATTAACTCACTTATGGTTGAACACCCTATATAGGAGTACACTGAATTTTGTCACTTTGAGAACTATTTTGCAATTTCTCTTCACTAGAAATCATATGGCTTCATGTGAAGTGGATTTTGCTGAGATCATTCATGGCTTTGAGGGGAGTGTGCTGGCACCGAGGTTTGAATTCTTCAGGCACAGATCGCAATGACTCTTCTCTACAGCCCATAATAGTGGATGCTGAGTCTTTGATTTTCTGTGTGTTGAAACAAACTGTAAGTTGTTTTCTGAGGAAGGCTGTGGTTTTTTCAGCAGAAACTCACTGTACTCGCTTGACATTGTATGTTCATGTCGGGAAGAGGGTCATGCGCACACCCTGATAAATCTCCTACATGTTCATAAACAGCTTTCTCTATGAAGTCTTTGCCCCTTCTCTGCAGATTATTCTCATTCGACATATTCCCAAATGAAAAATTTCTAGGTAAAATAGTATTAATGTGTTAAAGCCTCTTGAAGACAGAGTTGGCCGCATTGATTTCTGGGCAAATTGTAATAATTTATAGTGTCACTGGTTGTGTATAACAGTTCCAGTTTCAAAATAATATCATCAACATTGGATGTTGAATGGGGTTTTAGTTTATTCTATGCCAATTTAATAAATGAAAACTAGAATACTGATTTAATATTTCTATCTTTAAATATTAGTGAGGTGTAGCGGATTCAACAGTTATTTGCAATTTTTTTTTCATGTGATACCTTTGCCTATTACAGGTTTGGGTTTTTTTTTTCTCAATTTTGTTGTAAAAAAGATTTGTACTATGCTATCTACATTTTAGCACTTTCAAAGAAGTGGGATTTGAATTTGTTTCCACTGTTTTTTAACTTGTAGTTTCCTATATTCCCAGTCTTTGTCTGCTTTTCATTTTGGTGTTAGCTGTTCTTCCTTAAACTTTCAGTTGAATATCTAACTAATTTAGTTTACTCATTGGTAATGAATAAATTTTTCATTATTGCAATTTATATCTCATTACAATATAAACAAATTCAGGTTTTCAGGCCTTGGCATTTTTAATGAAGGCCATTAGATGTATGTCATGTGTGAGAGTTAGGTTTGTAGCTGGGAAGTAAGCCTGTCTACCATGGAGCAGACCCAGGCCCCACCTTAAGCATGGCACCAAAGTCTGTGATGCTACTTTCCAAATTTTATTCCACAAAGAGCATCTTGCCCAAGCATTCTATGAGTTAATGGTCTGGAGAAAACTTTATAAGCAATCATAAATAAACACAAACAAGAAATAATAGATCAATATGCCAATTTATTGGCCTAGCTAAACGTCCTTTGGGGACCGTTCTCAGCTGGGACATTGCTGCGTCCTTCAATGGACATTTGCTTTCTTGTAAAAATAACTAAACATTGCTTGTGGACAAATGTGAAGGACTCTCTGACCCAAGGAGTTTATAGAAAACTGTCTCCCAGTTTCTGACCACTTAGACAACTTGGGGAAGATCTGCAGTCTGGCAGGTTCCTGGGACAGGAATCAACGTCCTGGAAAGCTCAGCTCTGCAGTTGCTAGGAATAGAGTCTGCATCTGGTGGGTTCCTCTCCTAGTCAGCTTCCTAAGTGGCAGCGCTGCAGGACCAAGGGCAGAAATTGTTGCTTGAAGCACGGATCGGCCTTGAAAACAGATGCCACCTTGGCCTATAAGAGAAAATAAGGAATGTCTGGGCACAGATATAGATAAAATTATGGGCAAAAGTGGTGAAGCAAGGAGTAGTCACAATCCAAGTATACGCATGGTGTGTAGTTAGGAACCGTGGAGGGGGGTGCTGCTGCTGCTGAGGCAGCTGCGGTGGCACCGCTAGGTGGCAGGAGAATTCCACCATTGCCACTAACCTCATCTGGGACTTTGGCTTCCTAGAAGCGGGATATGGAGTTGAATTTCTTCCTTCTGATGAGACAGTAGAGGGTAACAAGCAGGGCTGATACTCCTCTGTCCACATGAAGAGAGCATGACCTCAGGAATGTCCTTTTGTGTACACCAGCCTTGTGTGTGCTTGAATATCCTTCCTTAAAACACTCAGGCCAGTTCATTCCCTTGTCCCTTTCCTGCCTAGACCAGGCTCATATCCAAGGGCTGACCATGGTTGTTTAGCAACTTCAGGCATTGCTGGCTGACTTTCCCTATATGTTAGAATTGACCCTTCCTCCCAGGACCTTCCCCTAGAACTCCACTTTGCTAGGAACCCCCCCACCACCGCCACCACCCTCCCCTAACCCATCCACTACTGCCTGCAATCAGCAACGTTTCCAGTTCAATGAAACCTGTTTTATTCCTTTTCCCTGTTATAAGCCTGAGTATCTTGCAGGGAGCACATTTCCATCCTGTTAATGAAACCCAAATTTGAACTACTGGACACCCCCCAGGGGCCATATGATTGACAAATGCCCTGTTGGCCAATTTCTCCATGCAGCAAGACCACCTGGTTATTTGTGGTCCCACAGGCAGCTGGCCCTCCTTCCCCACATACCTTAAGGACATTTCTGCTTCTAATAACAACGTTACCGGCTGGGCACTAATGTGTGTGCTTTAAATAATCTCCTGGAGCCTTATCTCTTCGCCTACAAAGTAGGGACAATAACGCTTCCTTTGAAAGAGTATTGTGAGGTTGGAATATGACCTCTTTCCTAATTCAGTATCACTGACTTGTGAAGCTTTATTTTGGTTTAATAGAAAGCTTATGTTTTACCACCCACTTAAATCACTGCATCTTTATAAAGATGAATGGAGCACTCCCCTTGGAAAACAATTTCAACACCGTGGTTTTTACTATGACTGAGAGTAGTATTGGTATTCATGTCTATTCAGAGAATACGGCAAAACTTGGCTGGTACCATCTAGTGTAAAAATTAGAATAAAGACAAACACTTCTGTTATGCTGAAAGTATATTTATATATATAGATATAGATATTTACTTCTCTGTAGACAGTTTTTACTGATGAGTCATTTGAACATTCAAGTAACAACCGATTACAATGCAACATGAACTATACCAGAATGAGATGGATAGCTTCTCAATTCATTTCACAAAGCCAGCACAACACTGATACCAAAACATAACAATCAAAATACAAAACAAAGAATCACAGATCTCACTTAAAGTTACAGATGCCAAAATACAGAGTAGAACAGTAGCCGATTGAAATCAACACCACATGAAAAATGTACAAAGCTTTGGCAGATATGAAACCAGGTTGAAAATCCAAACTTACACACATGGAACTGGAACATAAACACCAGAAACACAAATGTCCCCCCACCCTCTCAGGGGCCTCTGGCCAGGAAAACACAGGAACGAGATCTCTGCTACACTTATTAGCGGGGAGGGGGTCTGCTGGCAGGGTCATGGTCACTGTCACCAGTGTCAGGTTCATCCTCATCTGTGTCTTCCCACTCACACTCTGCTAGCGCTTCAAGGTAATGGAATGGCCAGGACTGTGGATCTTTCTTATGGAGCTTGGCCAAAAACCTCAGGACAAGCATCTTGCTGGTTTCCAGGAATGCTCGAGGGCCCCAGAGGAATTCATACTCTGCAGGCTCAGTGTAGGGGATTCGCCTGTACTCTAGGTACTTCTCCCTGACAAACACTTCAGTGATGAGCTTCTTCATATTTCCAAAGAGACCATTTGTCTCCCGGACATCAAACCCTAACTTAAACAGAAAATGAAAGATCAGATCCTCCCTGACACAATTGCCTTTCATAAAGATGAGGCTCAAGACCACCATCAGGAGGCCGAATTTGGGCCTGTCTAAATAGGATGCCACCAAATCCCCTGTAGGGTAGCTCAGCTTGTTGATGACAATGTAAGCGTGGCTTTTGGTATCAATTTCTTTCAACCGATAACCAAAGGCACGCTCCAGCTTACTGTTGGCACGGTTGATGATATCCAAGCACTCGTCTTTATACTCTCGGATGATGACTTTCACCATCTCTGAGCGCTGGACAGGCACCTTGGCTTGGTCCTTGACTAAGAGGAACTGCACCAGTGCATTTGCCCTCTCATCCAAGGGAGACAAGGGCCGTGCCTCCACCTTGGAATCATGCTGGGTGGCACTGGATCCCGGAGAGACACTTGGGACCTCAGACACAATCAAGGGCAGAGGGCTCCCTGGGCCTTCAGAGAAACCCAGGGCCCTGGAGGTGCTCGGGCCCTCCCAGGCACTCAGGGCCCAGGATGTGCTGGGCCCTTCCCAGCCACTCAGGATCCTGGAGGTGCTAGAGCCCTCCCAGCCACTCAGGCCACGGGGGGTGTTTGGGCGCTCCCAGTCACCCAAGACCTGGACAGGACTTTGGACCTCCCAGTCACTCAGATTCTCCCAAGGCCTTGGGCCCTGCCAGTCATGAAAGGGCAGCATGTGTCCACGGCTGTTCTCTTCGGCTTCCAGATGCTTCTTCTTTCGGGTGGCCTTGCGGGAGCGGGGTGGCGGCTCAATGGAGGTCTTGGAGGCCTCTTGAGTGGTGGCAGCTGCCTGGGGGGCAGCTGCTGTGGCCATCAGGAGAGTGGGCACTGCCTGGGATGCCTTTGAGGCATTCATGTTGGGCTGTGGGACCCATGGAACTGCAGGCAGGGCCTCTACACAGGCAAAGGGATCCTGCAGCGCATATGGCAGTGACTTTGGGGTCTCGGAGGCAGCAGAGGGGCCTTTAAAGGAATTCAGAGAAGCAGGCTGAAACTGGGAGGTAGCTGGGAAGACCCTTGAAGAGGCAGCAAAGGTCTCCGGGGCGGCAGGAAGGCTTTTCCAGGAGCCTGGCGGGTGTGCTCGGGCAGCTGACACTGCCTTGGGAGCACAGAAGGTGGCAGCAAAGATCATGCGGTCCTTTGAAGGGGCCCTGCGCTCCTTCGAGGAGGTCCTGCGCTCTTTAGAGGAGCCCCTTCGGTCTATAGAAGAGGCCCTGCATTCTCCTGATGGAGTCATCAATGATTTAGCGCAGCCCGGGGGAAAATTTGACGCCGCTACTGGGGCTCCTGGCTGGGCCTGCAAGACCGCAGGCGGGGCCTGCCAGGGGGGCTGGATGGGCAGTGTGGGCAGCTCGGCTTGCGGACCCGAGGCCTGCGCCTGCTGCGGGGGTAGCTGGATTTGCACAGCCTTTTGGGAGGGGGGGCCTCCCTGAAAGGGCTGCTCCAGCTGGACCATGGGGGGGGGGCTGCCTCTGGGCCTCCTGGGCAGGCAGGGGCTGCCAAAAGTGAGTGGGAGCCTTCGGGGCCTGCCAGGCCAGTGCCTGGGTCTGCTGCACCTCCTGGTACTCCATCGACGTCGGCATCTCGTGCGGCACCGGGGGCTGACCCTTGGGGGCCTGCCAGATAATGGATGGGCAGGGCACAGCCTGCGGAGCAGACAGCGGGACAGACAGCGGGGCAGGCAGCGGGGCAGACAGCGGGGCAGACAGCGGGGCCGGCAGCACAGGCTGGGGCACCTGCGGGCCAGCGGGCGGCGCCGCGGGTACCTGCGTAGCAGGTGGGGCCGTAGGCACCTGCGGCGCCGCCTGCACCTGCGGGGCCGGCAGCCTAGCCTGCGGGGCCTGCCGCAGTGGAGGTGGGGGTGGCAGAGGCTGCCAGAGAAGTGGTTGGGTGGCCATGACCTGTGGGGCGGGTCGGATGGGCGGCGGCGCCTGGCGAATCAGCGGTGGGGCCTGGCGGATCACCGGTGGAGCCTGGCGGATCACCGGTGGGGCCTGGCGGATCACCGGTGGAGCCTGGCGGATCACCGGTGGGGCCTGGCGTATCACCGGTGGGGCCTGGCGGATCACCGGTGGGGCCTGGCGGATCACAGGTGGGGCCTGGCGGATCACCGGTGGGGCCTGACGGATCACCGGTGGGGCCTGGCGCACCGGTAGTGGGCCAGGGCGGATGGGTGGTGGGCTGGGGCGGATGGGCGGGGGCCCCTGGCGCATGGGCGGCGGCGCCTGCCAGGCAATCGCTGGTGCCTGCCAGGTGACCTGCGTGGTCTGCCAGGTCAGGGGGGTGGCCTGCCAGCCTTGCGGCGTGGCCTGCCATCCTGGCGAAGTGGCCTGCCAGCCCGGGGGTGTGGCCAGCTGCGCCGGGGGTGCCTGTGGGACCTGGGGAACCTGGGGAACCTGCGGAGGAGCCCTTATGACTTGAGACTGGATTTGCAGGATCAGAGGCTGACCCTGCGGGGCCCAAGAAGCCATCGGCTGTGCAGGTGGGGCTGCTGGCTGCACCATCGGTGCTCCTGAAGCTGGAGGCTGGGTCATCGGAGCTCTCACACCTGGAGGATGAATCATCAGGACTCCTGGACCTGGAGGCTTGGGCATCGGTGCTCCTGAAGGCGGAGGCTGGGTCATCACGGCTGCTGGAGGCGGCTGAGCCATCGGGGCTCCCGGAGGAGCAGGCTGGACCATCAGGACTCCCGGAGTCAGAGGCTGGGCCATCAGGACTCCCGGAGCTGGTGGCTGGGCCATCGGTGTCCCCGGAGGGGGAGGATGAGCCATCGGTGTCCCCGGAGGGGGAGGATGAGCCATCGGTGTCCCCGGAGGGGGAGGATGAGCCATTGGTGTCCCCGGAGGGGGAGGATGCACCATCGGGGTCCCCGGAGGAGGAGGATGGGGCATCGGGGTCCCCGGAGGAGGAGGATGGGACATTGGGGTCCCCGGAGGAGGAGGGTGGGCAATGGGGGCTCCAGGAGCTGAAGGATGCACCATCAGGACTCCCGGGGTCGGAGGCTGGGCCATCGGGGCTCCCGGAGGCGGAGGATGCACCATCAGGACCCCGGGAGTTGGAGGCTTCCCCATCGGGCCCCCCAGCGGGGGAGCCGGGACTATCGGGCCCCCTAGGGCAGGAGGCTGGACCATCGGAGCCACTGGGGCAGGCAGCTGGCCCGGTGGGGCCTCCCAGGCAGGCTGAGGTGCCTGCCAAGCGGCCAGTGAAGCCTGCAAGTCAATTGGAGGTGGATCCCAGGGGACCGGCGGAGCCCGGGAGGAAGCGGGAGGGGCCCGCATCAGAACCGTAGGGCGGCTATAGACAGGCGGCTTCGGGGCCTCCGCCGGAGGACTCGAGTCACCCAGATTCTTACTTAGCTGCGACATGTCCCTTTGCTGACAGCTGGTGGGTCTTTTCCTCGGACAGCTGCTGGGCCTTTTCCTCCAGAGAGAAGAGAATGCCTACGTGGCCGTTCAGAGGCTCCCTCCCGGCTGAATGCTGAATAGGAAGTGAGTGCCGCTCGCTCCGCAGCTTTCCGCAGTAAGAAGGAGGGGGGAAGGGGGCTCAATCCCGCCCCTTCCCCGCCCCCGACCACCACAAGTGGATATTGCACAGGGGCGTCTACCGGAGTCCTGACTGACACAGGATCCCTGCTCGCTCTGTCCAGCCCCCAGATGCAGACCAGTCAGACTCCACATGGATGAGTTTTCACAGGGGAGTGACAGGAACCGGTCCATGTTTTAGAAAAATCACTGTACTGCAGTGTGGAGTGGGAAGAGACCACTGGAAACATGGAAGGTATCCAAGACGGGGGAGATGGTGTGGTCTGAGCTCAGAAGTGAGGCGCAGAATTAAAAAAAGTGCATTTGCATAAGAGAGTTTTAGGAGCGATAGCAGACAGATACCTGTATTATAATTGAATAAAGGAGTCAAGGAAATGGAGAAGGCACGCAAGTCGTTGTCCCGGGAAAGTGGGAAGTTGCAGGGACTGTTACTCTCTTAGGGTCCCGCGGGAGGCATATGAGAAGAGAGGCTGATGAGTATTGGCAGACACAGGGCATCTGCGGTGCTGTGGGACTGCCAAGGAAGGATGCCCTGTAGGAACTCCTGTATGATGTCTTGGGAGTCCTGCTCGGCGGCTATTCCTCATAAAAATAGACATGTGAAAGGGAAGGTGCTTGCGCTATGTCTTGAAGAAGATAGGCATGTTAGACACACATGGAGAAAAGAGATAGCAGCAAGTAGAGAAAGAAGTCACGGAAACTGAGACGTGCCAGAAATCAGTGGAAGACAGCATTTTTAGCGTGGGGAAAACTGCCTGTGGAATGGCTCAGATGCGGGAACAGAGCAGGTTTCTCAGCGTTTTTCAGTTTCAGAGCAGGAAAGAAATTTTAAAAATGAAAACCAAATAATGCACCTGAAGATAACAAAATGGGTATATAAATAGATCCAAAATTGATAAATTTGGATATATAGGAAAAATAGGCAAAGCATAACCAAATTTCTGGGGAAAATACTCGTGATAAAAAATCAGTTTATATATGAGACAATCAAGTATTCACGGATAAAGCAGATGACAATAACATTATTGGGCAATGCTATACAATTTTATGGTGAAAGGAACTGATAATCTCAGTAGTTGAAAAGTTTTCTGGAAACACACAAAGTACTAAATACCAAGGATATTTCGTTTAAAGAGGCTGTTTGCAGCCTAGGGCAGTAGTCCAGAGTAACAAAACATGCCACTAGGGGGCAGATGAGGACGACGAAGGGTACACCCCACTCCTCCCTGGGTACCCATAGCCAGGGGTCCTCAAATTTGGTAATTTATGGATCCAAGGGAAGGTATGTTATTATTGCCTTAAACAATAACAGAAGAATTAGGGGGTGAGGTTTCAGTGATTTTCTGGGCATTTAAGTGATGTTGTTATTCCCAGGAAATTCTTTTCAAAGCAATCGGAATTTTAAGGGTGCTTTATGATACAGTAGCCTCTCACGCTATCTGCAGGGGATACATTCCAAACCCCTTCGTGGACCCTGAACCTGAAGGCTGCACCAAACCCTGTATATACCATGTATCCCTTTCATTCTCCTTCTTCACAATTTCACAGATAGGTTTGTTTTTGCCGTGTATCTTAGCAATCTCAGCATGCAATTTTTTCCTTCCTTATTAATGGACAACTGTCACATTTTTCCTTCAAGGCAGCACTTAACAGCTTCTGTTTGGCACACCTAACTTGCCAAGATCACTACTCTTGTGTTTTGGGACCATTATTAAGTAAAACAAGAGTTCCTTGAACGCAAACACTGGGAAACCGACAGTGGAACTGATATTGAGGCAGCTACTAAGTGGTTAATGAGCAGGTAGCGAACACAGTAGCACTCTGGCGCCTGCAGTTTCACATTCTGTGGTTTCAGTTACCTGCAATTAACTGCGGTCCGAAAAGATTAAGTGGACATTTCCAGAAATAAACAATTTATAAGCTTTCAATTACATGCCATTCTGAGTAGTAGTATGAAATCCTTCTGTTTCATCCTGCCTGGGGCATGAGTTACCCCTTTGTCTAGTGTATTCATGCTGTATACGCTACCCGCCTGTTATTCACTTAGTAGCTGTCTCGGCCGTCACATGAAAACATCATACTACATATAGGATTCAATAGTGTCTCCACTTTCAGGCCTCCACAGGGGGCTCAGAATATATTCCCCAAGGATAAGGGTGGACTACTGGACGTCACCCCTGTGTATACCCGGAGAAGGCCATCTACACACAAAAAAGCTTCTGCAGAATGTCTACCACCATGTTTCATGGTTTTCATTTCTCAGCCTTGAGTTAATGGCTCAGATCCATATAGGATTTCTCAGTTTCGTGAGGGTTTGGATACACTGTAGAGGGGTCAACTCGACATGCCTTACCCTCACGATCAGCTATCATCAACTCTGCTACATGGGTGTTACTGGCTGTGAATGGCTTTGGAAAAGCCAGTTCATTTTTTAGCCTATGGCATTTCTATCCTCACTAAAGCATCCTTTTTTCAACTCTAATTCAAATGTCTAAACTATGCAGAGACTAAGTTATCCCACTAATTGTTTATTTTCCGGAATTTTGACAGGTTTGGCCTGCAGTCCACCATGCTGTTGGTCATCCCACACGATGAATGGTTCCCATTAGGGCCTCGCTGTTCTCACTGATGTTGGAGGTCCGTGTATAGCACTGACACACAGTGTCAACTCTCACCAAATCTATGAAAAGAGCTCCGGTTTATGCCAACAGGCAACAGCAAAGCCAGAAAGAAAAGATTAGGAATTATGCAAAGGAAAAATTTATGTAGGAGTAATTAGAAATGGAAGATTAAAAACGTCTATGCTGCCACTCTTGCCACTCTTTGGAAATATTCTTTGCCTGGCAGGGAAAAATTAAAGATTATGTATCCACTGATTCTATTGGAGCAAGTAAAGAGGGTAAACCAAGTTTATTCTCCCTGGAAGAGACATCTGCTTATTTCAGACAATCAGTGCTCTCAGACCCAGGCTGTCCTGGGACTCTCCCTGGCTATTTACAAATTACTTGTGGGCAAAATCGAATGCACATGAGGAAACAAGGGACACACGGGTCCTCTGTGAAAACTGAACACCTTTATAACAGCAAAACATAGCATCGCCTTGAGTCTAGTGGGGTATTAGACCACAAGTCTTAGATCGATCTCCCCAAATCACTCCTGTGAAATCTTCCAGCTTCCTGAAGCCCTCTTTCCCTTTCTGTGCGTATGTTCTTCCTCCTCAACACATTTGAAGCAAGTGGTGTCAAAATTTCCTTTCCTTGTTTTTTATCAAACAGCTTGAAAATTCAAGGTGAGTGGAAAACAAAAGGGAAAAATACAAACTATCCATGAAATGTGGGTCTCTATTCTCTAACTAGAAAGGACTTTTAATGGATTACATCAGTATATAACAGCAGAGTACAAAATAATTTTTAAAAATAGGAAAGGGAGAACTAACGATATTGTGATGGGAGTAGGAACACTGTGGAACTAGGAGCAGATTGGAGACTGTTTGCCTCACCTTGGTATCCCCAGCTCACACTGAGTGGTCACTGAGGAGCTATGAAATGAAATGGTAAGATTAGCACCAGAACTGCCTATCTTTCCATCTCCTGCAGCTGCGAGACTGTGTAAATATTCGTAAGTGACAAAATCATTTATGATTTTCATAAACTCTAAAATTACTTGTTTGTGAAATAACCTTTTATTAAGCATTCACTACATGCCCAGCACTGTGCTATATATAAGACTCCAGAGAAAAATCTGATGCAAGTCATATCTGCATCTGTTGTTAGTCATATAGGGACATTAATCTAATATATTGCTAGTCACATAGGGACATTAATCTATCATTAGTCACATAGGAACATTAAACTAATCTATTGTTAGTCACATAGGGATATTAATATGGTTTTTTAGTACATATAAGGTGTTGTTGTTGCATTGTTTAAGCCTCATATTGGTAATAGAGGTTGAAAATAATCAAGTACTCGCTTCTGCTTGGAACATGGGGTGAGGGCAGCTGTGATGCTGATTGCAGCATTGAAAAGAAAGAAAACAAACCTGAAGCTGCGAAAGATTCATGTGATCCAGATAGACAGTCTAAGCAGAAAAATTATTTAAAAAACAGGATATATCATAAGTACACAGTTTGAAAAAAAAGAATTGCAAGGATTAAAATAGTGTAGCTACTATTTATTGAAGATTTATTATTTGATAAAATACCGTCTTCAGAGTATAATAGACTCTACTCATTGATTACTTACAAAATCCATAAGTGTTTGGCTTGATTTTACATGTCGAGAATTTGAGGCTTAGAAGATCCAGCACTATAGAGCAGAATTCAGATTCAAATCGTAATCTATTTGTTGTGAAAGCTGGCATTCTTTTTTTCTTTTTGCCACCCCCCACCAGGCAGGATCTTGCTTTCTCCCTCAGACTGGAGTGCAGTAGTATGATTATAGTTCACTGCAGCCTGAAACTCCTGGGCTCAAACAATTCTCCCGCATCAGCCTTCTGAGTTGCCAAGACTGGAAACAGGCCACACCACAACCAGCTGATTTCTGCTTATTTTTCATTGCGACAGGGTCTCACTATTTTGCTCAGGCTGGCCTCAAACTCCTGGGTTTAAGTGATTCTCCCACCTTGGCCTCCCAAAGTGCTGGGACTGTAGGCATCAACCACCATGCCCAGCCCATCCATCTTACCATTACACCAGTGCTGCCAAACTCTTTAAAATATGTTAGATAGAATTAACATGTAATTAAATGCACAGATCTAAGGTATTCAATTTAATGGGCTTTGCCACTGAGTAACCAACACTCAAAGCAATATGAATATTTTTATTATCAAAGAAAATTTCTATGCACTCTTTTCTAGTCAATTATTCTACCACCAAAAGCATACGCTTCTTTATTTCTTTAAAAAATGGAATCAGCATAGGAGGCAGTGAGATGATAGATAGATAGATATGCTGATAGATAGATATGACCTCCTATGCTGATAGATAGATAGATAGAGGTCAATATTCCTTTGTTCAACTTTTTTAAATGTAAATATGTTGCATGTATTGTAAGTTTGCTATTTTTTATGCTGAAAAGCATTCCATTGTATTTATAACTCCATAATTTATCTCTTACAGGTTGGCATGTGAGACTGTTAAAATCTGATGCTATTATGAAAAAAAAGGTTGCTTTACAAATTATTTTACAAGTCTTTTTGTAAATATATGCTTCCATTTATCTTGGGTAAATGCCTGGGGATTGAATGTCTGGGTCATAGGATAGATGACTGTTTATAAGAAACTGCAACAGTTCTCCATAGTTGGGTTAGACCATTTTACACTCTACCAGAATGCATAAGAATTCCAGGTACTCGACAACCTTGCAAAATTTTATAGTGTCAGTCTTTTTTTGATTTTGGTTACTCTAATGGAGGTGACGTGGTGACTGCAGTTTTACACTCCAATTAGCAATTATGAGGGTTCCAATTGCTCCACATCATTGCCAAAATTGATACAGTCACTCAGCCATTTTTATTTTAGGCTTTTCAGTGAATGAGAAATGATGTGTCATTTATTGTGAGTTTTGTTTGTGTCTTTTGTTTTTAACTAATAAATTATTTTTTTAAAGCAATTGTAGGTTTGCAGAAAAAAATGAGAGGAAGGTACAGAGACTTCCCATGCATGCCCTCCCCTCTCCCATCATCCCTGTCCTCCTGTCCCCTGGAACTTCCCCTATTTTAATGTCTTGCGTTAGAGTGGTATATTTGTTTCAGCTGATGAGCCGATATCATTAACCGAAGTCCCTAGTTTACATTAGTATTCACTCTTTATGTATATATTTTATGAGTTTTGACAATTTGACAAATGAAGACAGTACAAAGATTTTAACAGAAATCACACTATTCAGATTCTTTATTTCAATTATACACGTGTATAATTTACTTCAAAATTTGATTTACTTTTTCAATTTACTTCAAAATTATACACGTGTAATAACACATGCCTGTGTCCACCGTTACATTATTATATAAAATTGTTTTACTGCCCTAAAAAACCTGTGCTCCTCCCACCAAATCTCCGCAAATTTTTATCTTTATAGCTTCTCCATAGTGTGCCTTTTCCAGAATATTATTTATAGCAGGAATCAAAATGCGTAGCCTTCCAGATTGGCTTCTTTCACTTAGCAAAACACATTTGATACTCCTCATTTTGTGGCCTGATAACTCACCTTTTTCTTTTTATCTAATAGACCTTATTTTGTAGAGCAGTTTTCGGTCCACTGCAGAATTAAGCTGAAAGTACAGCGAGTTTCCATATAAACTTTGGTTCCCCCAGCACACATATAGTCTCATCCAATATCAATATCCCCCACCAAAACTGTATGTTTCTCACAGCTGATGGACATAAACTGACATGTCATTACCACCCAAAGTTCGTAGTAGTTCACATTAAGTTTCCTCTTGGTATTGTACATTCTGAATTTTGACAAATGTCTAATGTAATACATCCACCATTGTACTATCACACAGAATAGTTTCCCAGCCCCCAAATCTTCCGTGCTCTACCTATTCATCCCCTCCCCTTCAAAAACCTGGCAACCACTGATCTTTGTACTGTCTCCATAGTTTTGTCTTTTCTCGAATGTAACATAGTTGGACACATACAGTAGGTATCTTTTTCAACCTGGCTTCTTTCACTTAATATGCATTTTAGTTAATTCCATATATTTTTATAGCTTAATAGCTCATTTCTTTTCAATGCTGAATAATATTTTATTGTTTGGATATACCAAAGTTTATGTACCCATTCACCTAGTGATGGACACCCTGGTTGCTGCCAGGATTTGTCCATTATGAATAAAACTGCTATAAACAGTCATGTGCAGGTTACTAATTTCTTTTTGTCACTGAATAATCTTTTATTGTATATATGTGCTATAGTCTGTTCATCCATTTACCTCTTGGAGAACATTTCGATTGCTTCAAAGTTTTAGCAACTATAAAGAAAAAATGTATAAAACATGTACAAATTCCTGTGTGGATGTAAGTTTTCAACCTACTTGGGTAATACTAAGCAGCACAATTGCTTGCCTATATTTTAAAATATATATTTCATTTTCAAGAAGCAACAAAACTATCTTCAGAAGTGACTGTACTGCCTTGCATTCTCACCTGCCACCCGCAATGAATGAGAGTTCCTTTTGCTCCACATTCTTGTCAGCATTTGGTGTTGTCAGTGTTTTGAATTTTAACCATTCTCATTGGTGCATAGTGAGTGGTATCTTGTTGCTTTAATTTGCAATTCCATGATGACACATGATATTGAGCGCGTGAGTGTGTATGTATACACACATAGACACATGATGTTGATATCAGTATCATACATATCAATATATATCTTCTTTGGTGAGGTGTTTGTTCAGGTATTTACCTCATTTTATAATTGAGTTGTTATTTTATTGTTGATTTTTAAGAGAATTTTTATATATTTTGGATACTGGTCTTTTATCAGATACATATTATCATTGTGGTTTTTATATTTATCTTATAATGGCTAATTATGAGAACTTCCTAATGTACTTAGAGGCCACTTGTACACCTTTTTTGAATATTTTATTCTGTTGCCCACTTTTTAATTGAGTTGTCTTTTTCTTATTGATTTTAACGAAAATCTCATTAGTTAGTTTCTTTATTTCCTTAGTGGATAGTTTGGATAAATTCTGCTTTTAAGAACTCTTTTTCCCAATTTCATCAAAGCTATCAACTTTATTAACTAAAAAGTTATCGGTTTTCCTTTATTAATGGTTTAAGATCTAATTGTTAACAATTTCCCTTTATTAAAAGGGGGATAGCACAATCTTCCTTTAATATCTATGAAATATGTGATATGAGTGATTTTTTTCTCCCTCTCATGTTTTCTTAACTTTTTAAAACTAGTAATACTAGGAGTTACCATGTTTTTTACTCTTTTCAAAGAATCAACTGTTAACTTGTGCAATTTTCTCTGTTTTCTATTTCAGATATTTATTTCTATTCTGTACATTTTTCCACTTTCTTTTTGTTATATTCTGGTTTTTTTTGTATTCTCTAAATATAAGCTTATGTCATTGATTTTAAATATATTCTCTTTTGTAGTACAGATATTTAAAGCTATAAATGTATCCCTCAGTCCTATTATAGCAGCATCTTATACATTTTGGTTTATTTTTTATCATTTATTTCAAAATACATTACAATTTTTATTGTAATTTCTTCTTTGACTCATGGGTTGTTTTGTTTATTTTGTGGTTTAATTTCCAAACATTAGGATGTTTTACACAAACTTTAATAGTATAATGCATTGTGATAAAGGAATATGCGTAGTTTGGCTTGAGTCATTGTTATATTAGAACTTGGTTTGATGTCCAGCATTGAGTCTGTTTAAAATATTCTGTGTACACTTGAAAAGAAAATGCATTCTGCTGTTGTTAAATATATCTATAAATGCTGCTTAGCTCTAACTGGTTGAACATATTGTTCACATCTTCAGCATGTTTATTGATGTTTTTAAATCTAGTCATTGTATCAATCACTCAAAGAAGTACGTTAACATTTCCAAATATGGTTGTAGACTTGTCCATTTCCCCCGCTTAGTTTGGCAATGTAATTTAATATAGTGCTATCTGGTTTTTTTTTTTTTTTTTTTTTTTTTTTTGAGACGGAGTTTCGCTCTTGTTACCCAGGCTGAAGTGCAATGGCGCGATCTCGGCTCACCACAACCTCCGCCTCCTGGGTTCAGGCAATTCTCCTGCCTCAGCCTTCTGAGTAGCTGGGATTACAGGCACGCACCACCATGCCCAGCTAATTTTTTGTATTTTAGTAGAGATGGGGTTTCACCATGTTGACCAGGATGGTCTCAATCTTTTGACCTCGTGATCCACCCTCCTGGGCCTTCCAAAGTGCTGGGATTACAGGCATGAGCCACCGCTCCCAGCCCAGTGCTATCTCTTTTATTAGGTCATGCACATTACATGTATGATTATATTTTTTAATGAATTGATTCTTCATTCTTACAAAATATCTCCTTTAGCTCTGTTCATACTCCTTGTTTTGAAGTGTACTGTGTCTAATACTAGCAGAGCCACACCAGCTTCCTGAAGCTTCATGATTATGTACTCTGTTTATTTGCATCCCTTTAACTATCAACCTGCCCAAGTCTATATATATATATATACAGGAAGAAAAGGAGAGAAAGAAATTATAAGGAATTGGCTCCTATGGTTATGGAGGCTGGCAAGTTCTAAAATCTATGCCATGTGAGTCAGCAAGCTGGAGATTTAGGACAGCCCCTGGTTTAGCTCTAGTATGTGCCCAAACACTTAAGAACTTGGAACGCTGAAGGTATAGTTCTAGTCCAAAGGCTGGCGGGCTCATAACCATATAAAAGTCAATGTTTCCGTTCAAATCCAAAGACAGGAAAAAAACCCAATGTCCCAGTTGAAAGGACATTAGGCAGAAAGAATTCTCTCTTACTTGAGGAAGGATCAGCCTTTTTGTTTTATTCAGGCCTTCAACTGGTTAGGTGAGGCCCATCTACATTATTAAGGGTAATCTGTTTTACTCAGTCCACCAACTCAAATGTTAATTGCATCTGAAATATCCTCATAAAAACACACAAAATAATACTTGACCAAATATCTGGGCACTACATTGCCCAGTTAAATTCACACATAAATTTAATCATCACACTGAAGTTATAAACTTTAAATCTGTTTTAATAATGTCTGCCTTTTTTCATGGAACATTTAATGTAATTGCTGGTAGCGTATAAGTTGACTATATTGGTACTTCTTTCATCTGTATGCTATCATTTGTTTCACATTTATGACTAATTAAGTATTTTAGTATTCTATTTTATCTTCTGCATTGGGTTTTGGTTTATATCTTCTTTGTTTTTTCAATGGTTAGTCTACACATCAAATAATATGCATCTTTAACTTAGCACTGTCTAGCTCAAAAATACTATCTACTTCATTAATAAGAGTTTTGCAATGTATAATCTCTGTTAAACTTCTCACAACTGTTGTGTTCTCATTCTCATTCATTTTACATCTATATTTGCTTTAAAACCCCACAATATGTCGCTATTCCTTTTAAATAGCCAGTTATCATTCAAAAGATTACATATATACATATGAAGATATCTATATATGTATGTATCTATCATCTACCTATCTTGTATATAAAGCCCTTCTTTAAACAAAACAACATAAATGGATATTTACCCACATAGGAAAAATGTAGCTTACTTTGCACAATTCTGTGGTAGCCGAGATCTTCTGCAAAGCAAAACACTGTTTTGATATGCATGAGTTGCAGTCAACACACTAGTGTGCAAAATGAGGACTACCTGTATTATATATACGTGTGTGTTTGTGTGAGTGTGTGTGCATGTATGTGTTTAATTTTAATTATATACGTATTTGTATGTAATGTATGTACAGCATATTAAATCAAATATATTAAACTAATATAAACATAATTGTGTGTACATTGTATACACTGTCATTAATTCAACAAAATGTATTGAACACTTACTATATAACAAATAGTCCTCTAGGTTCTGAAAATACAGCACTGAAGCATACCAGCAAAAATCTCAGCCCTTCTAGAGCTCCAATTCTAGTACGGGGAGAGAGACAATAAATATAATCAGCACATTGTAGTACATGCTAAAAGGTAATAAAAGCTACGGAGATAAAGAAACAGGAAGTCATCACAGAGAACATGATATTTTGGAAAGTCTTGAAGGAAAAGCAGGCTAGATGCAACACTAAGATTCTGAAGGGATATATTTTAGCATATAGTGAAAACTGGGTTGCCATATGAGGAATTCTGATTAAAGGCATTGGTGACTAGGAACCCATTTCAGCTATCTTCAGGAAAAGCCTAGAGAACTAGGAATTCCCTGGGCAACGACTAGCACCTGACCACTTGATGAAAAGGAAACGCAAGTGGCAACATCCAAAGCAGAAGTGAAGTACGCAAAGTGGCCGTCTTCATTACAGTAACAGGTTGTAGAAATGACGTCTTGGGTCCCAACACTCTGTTCACCTGGATGATCTTGTACAGTGGGTGCAGGGCAGTTGAGGACTATCTCTAAATCACTACTCACCAGCATCCTATGAGAAGTTTTGCATAATAGACAAGTAGAAAGAAAGGCATATGGGGTTTCTATACTCATATCTGGGTACTCAGTGTTTTTTTTTTTTTTTCTTTTTTTTGAGACAGAGTCTGGCTCTGTCACCACGTGCCAGGCTGGAGTGCAGCGGCATGATCTCAGCTCACTGCAACCTTCGCCTCCCGGGTTCAAGCAATTCTCCTGCCTCAGCCTCTTGAGTAGCTGGGACTACACACATGCACAACCATGCCCAGCTAATTTTTGTATTTTTTAGTAGAGACAGGGTTTCACCATGTTGGCCAGGATGGTCTCCATCTCTTGACCTTGTGATCCACCCACCTCGGCCTCCCAAAGTGTTGGCATTACAGGCATGAGCCACTGTGCCCTGCCTCAGTCTTCTTTTTGACAGTTCCTTGTTCATTCTTTAAGTTTAGATGGGTATCATGAAGAAAAGATTCTTAGCATTTCTCGTAGTGTAGATCTTCACAAAACAAATTCCTTCAAACTTTGTCTGTCTGATGATTACTTTATTTCGCCTTCATTTTGTAAAGAAATTTTGTTGGATATAGAGTTATAAACAGACAATTTGATTTTTCCTTAAACCAGACACATAGACCAATGGAACAGAATTGATAACACACAAATTGACTCATTAATTTACAGTCAACTGATATTCAATAAAAGTGCCAAAATATACAATGAACAGTCTCTTCAATAAATGTTGTTGGAAGAACTGGATTTCCTTGTGCAAAAAAGGGAAATTAGACCCTAATCATTCACCAAATGCAAAAATTGACTCAATATGGATGAAATAATTAAATGTAAGACCTAAAACTATAAAACTACTAGAAGAATTCATAGGGGAAAAGCTCTATGACATTGGTTTGGGCACTGTTTTTTGTTTTGTTTTGTTTTTTTTAGATAAGCCTCAAAAGCACAAGCAACAAAAGCAAAAATAGATGATACATGAGATTATATCAAACTAATAAGCTTCTGCACAGCAAAGGAAAGAATCCACAGAGTGAAGAGACAACATACAGAATAGGAGAAAAATCTGCAAATTATATATCTGACAAGTGGTTAATATCCAGAATCATAAAAACCTCAAACAGGCCAGTACAGAAGTTCATGCTTGTCATCCCAGCAATTTGGGACGCCAAGGTGGGCAGATCACTTGAGGCCAGGAGTTCAAGACCAGCCTGCCAATATAGTGAAATCCCATCTCTATTAAAAACTACAAAAATTATCTGGGCATGGTGGCGTGCACCTGTAATGTCACCTACTTGGGAAGCCGAGGCAAGAGAATCACTTGAACCCGGGAGATGAAGGTTGCAGTGAGTTGAGATCATGCCACTGCGCTCCAGCCTCAGCAACAGAGCAAGATTTCATCTAAAAAAAAATAAGAAAAAGAACCTCAAACAGTTGAATAGCAAAAATCCCAATAATCCAGCTTTAAAATGGGCAAAATTCATATATAGACATTTCTCAAAGAAGACACACAAATAGCCAACAAGCATATGAAAATGTACTTGACATCACTAACCATCAGGGAAATGCAAATAAAAATTACACTGAGATAATATCTCACTCCAGTTAGAATGGCTGTTATCAAAAAGATCACCCACCCCCAGAAAAACAAACAAACAAACAAAAAACAACAAATGTTGGCAAGAATATAGAGAAAAGTAAACTATTATACACTGTTGGTGGGAATGTAAATTATTATAGCCATAATGAAAATAGTATGAAGGTTTCTCAAAAAGTAAAATATTGAACGTCATAGCTAGTAATCCCACTACTGAGCATATGTTTAAAAATCTAATCAAGATGTCAAGGAACTATCTGCACTCCCATGTTTATTGCAGTGTTACTCACAATAGCCAAGATACAGAATCAACCTAAGTGTCCAGAAACAGATACATGAATAAATAAAATGTGTTTATACACATAACTGAATACAATACGAATTCAACCATAGAAAGAAGGAAGTCCTGTGGTTTGCAACAATATGGATGACTCTGGAGGAGATTGTGTTAAATGGGATAAGGTAGACACAGAAAGACAAATATCGTATGATTTCACTCATATGTGGAGTTTTAAAAAGTTGATCACATAGAAGTAGAGAGTAGAATGGTGATTATCAGAGGCTATGGAGGCTAGAAGAAAGGGAGGATTGGGGATATGTTGGTCAAAGGATATGTATTTACAGTTAGACATGACAAATAAGTTCAAGAGCTCTATTATACAAAAGAGTGACTACAGTTAATGGTGATGTATTGATTTCTTGAAAAAATGGTTAACAGTGGATATTAATTGTTCTCATCACAAAACTCATAACTATGTGAGATAATGCATTTCCTTATCAGCTAGATTTAACTACTCCACAATGTCATCTATTTATTTAGACATATACTGTAAAACAGTATGTTGTGTATGGTAAATATATACAATTTTATCTGTCAATTTAAAAAGTAAAATAAATTTTAAAATGAACAAAGATGTTTTGTCATTGTCTCCTCACAATAACTTCTTTGTTTCACTATACTGTAATATTCTCTCCCACTCAGCTACTTTTAAGAGTTTATATTTGGTTTTCAGCAGTTTGACAATAATAAGCAAAGGTGTGAGTTTCTATGTATTTATCCTGACTGGGATTCACTGAGCATATTGGCTAGGTAGGGTAATACATTTCACCATTTTTACAAAAGGCATGGCCGTTATGCCTGCAAATAATTCTCTCTTATTTTCTCTCCTATTGTCCTGTACTTCCAATTACAAATGTGGTATGTACATATTTTTAAATTGTCTCATGGCTCTTCAATGCTATTTCTCTCTTTCTTTCCCTCTTCCTTTGTGTTTCAATTTGGATGCTTTTCACTCTACTTTCTTACTCACTGATTGGTTCTCCTGCTGCTGTATTCACACATCTAGATTACCTCTAAGGCTTCTTTCACAGGTTGTTTCCTTGCTTTTACGTGCATCACATTTTTCTGCCCCTTCCCATGTTTTTAAATATTTTTTATCAGAAGATAAGGTATATGAACAAATAGAGACTAAAGAAAGTGATATTTACTCCCAGAAAAAGTGCAATATTTCTTCTGTCAGACCAATAATACATGGGACTGAAACAATCTAGTATGTAGTTTAGATAGATATGACATTTTTTTTGCAACTAAGACCTAGATTCAGCTCCACACTGATAATTTTACATATTTTGAGGGTGAGAGGAAGACATTGCTTTAAGCAGAGCTTCAAATTTAAGACCAGGGAGACTTTAGATATCTCTGTATACAGTAGCCCCAGCTGCTTGTTTTATGTATGTAGAGAATCTCTCTTTCTGTCTTTTGCTGTCCTCTCCTCTCTTCCACTTGGATTTTTTTTTTTGTCTAAACCCACTTGTCAGTTTTGTTGTTGTTGTTGTTGTTCAATAGGGAGTTTACTCTCCAGCTCTATTCCTGGTTTTTCCTGTAGCCTCAGGAGATTACTCTTCTTCCTAATTCTCTGCCTCTAGTCTTTGTCGGCCCATTGAAGTGCACTCAAGGAAGCTTTTGTGTACCTCGGGAGGTTGCTTCAGTTCTCTTTTTCTTCACACAATCCCTACAGGCTGCCGCCTTGCACTTGAGTAGCATCCGTGCACCTCAGAGGGTCTTTCTCAGCTTCCTGTAACATGCCAGCCTTCTCCTAGCCAATATCTTGAATTGAAGAAAGAGTCCATGACTCCTCATCTTTCCAGCCCTGCTCTCAGCCATTGGTGTGCTCCTCTAATGCAGTTAGTGAAAGCCCTGAAGGAATGATTTGGCAGGTGTATTTTGACTTTTCTCAGACTCCTTGTAATTCCAATCTGTCACGCTAAATAACACACAGTCAATACAAATCAGTTAATAGTTTGGCCATTTTTTCAATGTAGCCATCCATGGGGAGCAGATTCCTATTTCTGAATTACACCCGGAGGGGATTAAAGTAGCAATGAGGCTCTTTGCTCCTAGGAAGAGCTTATTGTTTCCGGAATTTAATTCATTTGTGTTTCTCTGTGTCTTCAGCTGTCTGATAATTTTATACTTTATCCATATTTCTCTTGTGATTAGTGTAGAACATTCAGCTTCCAACCCAGAAATTCTTTCCAAACTTTTTAGCCAAAGAATCCCCAAAGGCATAAAGGATTCATCATTGTAAAATAGAACTGGAGGTACCACTGTAATGACCCCGCTTGACCTTGAAATTTCCTTGACATCTGATGATTTTTATTCCTCAAGGATCTAGAAATAGAAATTCCATTTGACCTAGCAATCCCATTACTGGGTATATATCCAAAGGATTATAAATCATTCTATTATAAAGACACATGCACATGTATGTTCATTTCGGCACTGTTTACAATAGCAAAGACCTGGAACCAACTCAAATGCCCATCAGTGATAGAATGGACAAGAAAAATGTGGCACATAAACACCATGGAATACTATGCAGCCATAAAAAACGATGAGTTCATTTCCTTTGTAGGGACATGGATGAATCTGGAATCCATCATTCTCAGCAAACTGACACAAGAACAGAAAATCAAACACTGCATATTCTCACTCATAGGAAGGTGTTGAACAATGAGAACACATGGACACAGGGAGGGGAGCATCACACACTGGGGTCTGTTGTGGAGGGTTAGGGGAGGGACAGTGGGGGGTGGGGAGAGATAACATGGGGAGAAATGCCAGATATAGGTGACAGGAGTTAGAGGCAGCAAACCACTTTGCCATGTATGTACCTATGCAACAATCCTGCATGATCTGCACATGTACCCCAGAACCTAAAGTACAATTGAAAAAAAAAAAGAAAGAAAAAAAGGTTTACCCAAAGTGGACATTCTACTTCAAAATATGACAGGTTCAATGAAGAAAGGTGTCAGTGCCCTAACCAAGAGTCATTAGGGCTCCATCTTCATTTTCGTTTTAAGAACTCTTGAATTAATTTTAGCACACTCTAGCATCAGGCTGGGAAATACTTATCTGTCCCCCAAATTATGAAATGCTTAGCACAGCACAGACTGGGAAATGTGTGACAAACAGCACTATTGTTACTGCCAATACAGAGGCATTAGTCTACAAAGGAGAGAGGGAGCAATTGGAAAGACACTTGGATGAGCTGAAGGAAAGTTGCTGTCTTCAAGAAAATGTGATGTGGTAGTGAAAGAGCTGTATTTTTACTTAATAAAATGCAAAAATGCAGAGAGGCTACATCTAGGAACTAACTAGGAACAGTACAAGAACAAAGCGTTGAAGTGGTTTCTAACATTGTCTAGATTTCCTCATGAATTAAGACAGGGTGAGCTTGAGGGCAGTGAGGGTGGGTTGTAGTGTGCTGTTGGAAAGAAGATGAAGATTTGACTAGGGTCTGGCAGATGCATTTTCCAATGAGTTAGGAGACCACAAATGTGCAGAAGTTTTGGTCCCCAGTCAGCAGATGCAGGAAGGAGATGTTGGATTCATTGGAGCTTGGGATTTGTCATATGCAAGGCACAGGCAATCGAGTGGAGCTACAAGGAGGAAGGGTGCATAGGAGACACCATTTAACCCCTTAGTTCTTAGGTATGATTTAACCCCTTAGCTCTTAACTTTCCATGCCCAATCTTGGTTTTTATTTCCACCCTGCTTCTCAGACACTCATGAAATATACACTATCCTGAGGCCTACTTCTCACTATCTGCCCTCCATTGTGTTGTTAAGTACACCCTTGGGCTTAGCTATGTGTTGAAAAGTTCTTTGTGGCTTCTCATTCCCCACATTCTTTGGTTCTGTCATGAGTTTCTCCTGAAAAGTAAATTCCTATTCCAAGAGTTTCTGGAGAACCATGCATCTGATGGGAAGGGAGAAATGGAATCAGTCACAAGGTGGCAGAAGAGTTCAGACACACCCTTCACTAACGCCTGGAGAGTCCTCAATTTCTTCTTGACCCAGGAACGGTTTTGGGGTTGAGGCTCCTCTTGTTCTGCTGGGACTACTGAGAACGGGGAATCAGGATTGACACCAGCCCTTCTGAGCTCCCTCAATGCTGATCTGGGATGAGGTTCCAGCTGGGGTGCCCATAAGAATGCATATTCAAAATACACCCAAGGAAATTTGCTGGGTAAAGGTAAAGGTGAAGTGGACAGAGCAGTGTCACCAGCACATTGGGTTCTGCCTTAATAAGGGACTCTTGAATTCCTTAATAAACAAACAAATAATAAAATAAACATGGAATGGAAGCTGGTGGATATGTAAAGAGTTTCTGAATGAGCCATATCAGCTGGGCAGAAGGACGTCACCCTGGGCAGCTCTCTGTTACATTCCATCTCCCTCACCCAATTCCATCCACATGGGCCTCCTTGCAGACCTTGGAACCAGTCCCAGCACCTGGACAATTGCAG
This sequence comes from Sapajus apella, assembly GCF_009761245.1. NCBI lineage: Eukaryota > Metazoa > Chordata > Mammalia > Primates > Cebidae > Sapajus > Sapajus apella. The sequence goes on from NW_022437053.1 coordinate 2,330,905, forward strand.
AGGCAATGCCCTCTGTCCCAGATGCTTTACTCCTTCAACAAGAAATTCCCACAGCTCACTCCCTCGTGTCTTTCAGGCCTCTGCCCAAGGGTCATCTCCTCAGAGAGGTCTTCCCTGATAACCCTGTTAATCTTAATCCCTTATTCTACTCTAAGACTTGTGACTTGAAATTTTCTTGTGCTTTTTAGATTTGCACTGCCTATCTTCTCCCACTAGCCTATTGTCCATGCCAGCAGGGACTTTGTATCCTTCATTCAGTGCTGTAGCCCATGTTTCTAGGAAAAATACTGGCACACATATATGTTCAGTCACTATTTATTAATCAATGAATGCACGAAATCACACACACACAAAGAAAACCTACAAACATGCTGAGAGTGGCTATTTTCTTCTACTGCCTTTCAGTGGGTTCTCTTTACCTTTCAGAATTTTATTTTACAGATTTTTCTAAATTCTATACTGATTCTAGGGCCAGACCACCTTGGATGAAAAATCTCAGTGAGGTAATTAACAAGCTATGTGATCAAGAGAATATGAATTAATATCTATGTTTTTCACTTTTCTTCTCTATAAAATGCTGGTAATAATAACACATACTCTTGCTTATTGAAGGGATCACATATTAAGTGTTTTGTAAGCATGAGCCATTGTGGTTCATATCATTATTACTATGCTATCATATCAAGAGGACAGCTATGATTTTACAGACTTAGAGAAGTATATCCTTTCTCTTTTTATCATTTAGTGTTTATAATCTGCTTATTGTAAAATGTTGAATTTTAGTTTTCTCACATTATCAGGCACACTGTATATTCAAAAGGATGAATGCCACACTTTTTCTTTAAAAATAATTATTTAAAAATACAGTCCTATCTCTGGCATTACTATTAACATTTATTTATTTCAAATTTTCATTTTGAAATAATTTTTTACTAACATAGAAGTTGCAAAAATAGTATGGAGAGCTCCTATGTGCCTTTATCCAGCTTTCTCCAGTAATGCTACCTTACAAAACCATCGTAAAAATAATCAAAACTATGAAATTAACACTGGTATAATACTACTAAATAAACTACAGACCTTATTCAGATTTTGCCAGTTTTGAAATGTACTCATTTTTGAGGGAGTATATAGTTCTATGAAATATTACATGGATAGATTTGTGTAATCATCAACATAGGATATAGAACTGTTTCATCCTCACAAGGAAATTCTGTAACCCCTTTTCAGTCACAGCTGCCCAATAACCTTGGCAACCACTTATCTGTTATATTCAATGCTATAATTTTGTCATTTCTAGAATGTTATAAAATTGGTATTGTACAGTATGCAACCCTTTGAGATTTCCTTTGCCCTGAATACATGTAAGGCCTTTCCAATCGATTCAAGTTGCCATGTGTAACAATATTCAGTTCCTTTCTATTTTTGAGTAATATTCTATTGAACATATGACCACAGTTTGTCCATTTGTATGTTAAGAATATATGGTTTGTTTCTAATTGTAGGACATAGCAATGTAGTTTTGGTGTGAACATATGCCTTTCTTTCTGTAGAGTAAATATCCAAGAATAGAATAATTGAGTTGCATGTAAGGATATGTATAATTTTGTAAGAAACTGCCAACCCATTTTGCAGAGTGGTGTATGTATGATTGCATATTCTGCTGGCACTATGTGAGACTTCTAGTTACTCCAGATCCTCTCTTGGATATTGGCAGTATATTTTCTTTTATTATAATTCATATTTTATAATATTTTACATTTCTGTGTATAGTGATATATTATTGTAACATTAAATTGCATTTTCCTAATGGCTAACAGTGTTGACCATCTTTTTTTGTTTATGTGTTTATTTACTATCCATCAGTTACATCTTTGACTATTTTCTAACAGGATTTTTTTTTCTTAATCTTGAGTTTAGAGAGTTGTTTATACATTCTTGATATAAATACTTTTATGGACTTGTAGTTTGCAAATACATTCTCCAAGTCTGTGTCTTTCTAGTCTCTTAACAGTGTCTTTGAGAGCGCAATAGCTTTTAATCTTCTTGAGGTCAAATTGATCAATTCTTTCTTCAGTGGGTCATGCTTTCGGTGTCCTAAGATCTCTTCATCTAACACCATTTTATGACAATTTTCCCCCCTGTGTTTTCCTTTAAAAGTTTTAGAGTTTTACATTTTCCCATTAGAGCTGTAATCCATTTTGAGTTGATTTTTGTATAAGGTGTAAGGTTTATGTTGAAGTTTTGGGGATTTGTTGGTGAATGCTGATGTCTAATTGCTCCAACATCATTTGTGGAAAGACTAACCTTCCACTGAATTACTTTTGCACCTTTGTCAAAAATCAGTTGGCTGTACTTGCATGGTTCTAATTCTGAGTTATCTATTCTGCTCCAGTGATCTATGTGTCTATCCCTCCACCAAATACCACTGTCTTGGTTGCTGAATTGTGCAGTAAGCCTTAAAACTGGTAGAGCAAAACTTTAACTTAATTCACCTTTTACAAGCATTTTTTTCTTTAGCTTTCTAGTTCCTTTGCTTTTCAATATAAATTTTAGAATCAGTTTGTCTATATCTAAGGTGGCCAACTTTTTAGAGACAACCCAGATAGAATAAGTCATGATAATGTAACACATAATAATTATACACATGTTGTAATACATCATATAAAAGAGAGGTTTCTTTGAAAGTATTATCCTATATCATTTATTTTTATATTACACAAACTACATTTATTTATTTATTTAGGGTCTCACTCTGTCACCAGGTTGGAGTACAGCAGCTCAGTCATGGGTCACTGCAGTCTCAACCTCCCAGGATCACACGATCCTCCAGCTTCAGCCTTCAGAGTAGCTGGTACTACAAAGATGTGCCACCACACTTAGCTAATTTTTAAAATTTTTTGTAGAGATGGGGGTCTGACTATGTTGCCTGGGCTGGGCTCAATCCCTGGCCTCAAGTAGTCCTCCTGCCTCAGCCTCCTGACTTTTTTTTTAATACAAACAAAATTAAGACTAATTCACAGTGTGAATTTGTAGTAACTAATGATGGGACTAATAAGTAATATAAATGAAAAATATAGCAAGATTTTATATTTCTTGTTACAGCAATTTATTTTAACACCTGATTGCATATTTACATGTTATAAGTTATATTCGGTTATTCTCAGAATATGTAAGCATATGACTTTTAGGAGAAGAATGTAAATTAAAAATGATAATATTTAATTTAAAAATCAGAATGATATCATTATTTCTCTCCAGTGATACAGTGGGATATATACTTTTTTTCCTTCTGTTTTCTTTTTCAATAATATTTCTCTATACTGCTTGCAGCCTTCATGATATCTTTATTTATTTTATGTGGTGATAAAATTGAGTACAGTCAAACATATAATTCACTTTAACTTGCAGCTCTATTATCATCAAGTCTGCATTACACTGATTTCAGTGGCAAGTCTGATGTAAAAACATAGCTAAATATGTTCAGGAAAAGAGAATTTGAACATAAGATATTCCAAATTTTACTTACCAGCAGCAACAGAGTTCAGGATTTGACAGAATTTATGTCCAGCTTTCAAAAAAATCCCACCCACTTTGTATTAGAGATTTGTTTTTGTAGACTAGCTCTTTGTTAATGAGATTATTTGCATGTATAGATCCATCATTAGGCTGCTGACATGTAAAAAAAAGTCCATGAGTTATGAACATTCTTAAGTGCATTGGATGCCATCATAAGTTAACCCTCTTTCCCATGAAAATGGTTTCAAAGCACAGAGGTAATTTGAAGTTGTGAAATCAAATTTGCATTCTAAATAATTTACAATTTCTAAAGATAAATTGAGAAAGTTCTGTTTAAAACAGGCTGGGTGCAGTGTCTCAAACCTGCAATCCTAGCACTTTGGGAGGCTGAGGCAGGCGGATTGCTTGAGGTCAGGAGTTCAAGACCAGATTGGCCAACATGGTGAAACCCCATCTCTACTAAAAATACAAAAATTAGTCGGGTGTAGTGGTGCACACCTGTAGTCCTATTTACTCAGAAGGCTGAGGCAGGAGGATGGGCTTGAACCCAGAAGGCAGAGGTTGCAGTGAGCCAAGATCTCACCACTGCACTCCAGTCTGGGTGACAGAGCAAGACTCTGTCTCAAAGAAAGTTCTGTTTAATTTATCTGATCATTTCTGAAGACTTTTTTTTTGAGTTCTGAAATACTAATATTTCCCTAAACATGAGGATTTTTTGTTCATCTTGTTTTTGCTATATTAGTTTTTGTTGCAACCAGAACACAACATCAAGTTACTCAAATGCAGCCAGTTTATTATTTTCTAGGCTCCATATGACCTCTTCAAAGATCACTAACAGTTTTAGGAGAAAAGCATATACACTTCTGTTGCATTGTTCTTCCCTTTTCCTTATTCTTATCCTTAATATGTTTTCAGATTAGAGGACATTCATCTTTTTTCATACTCTGAAAACATGATTTTATGGCAGGCTAACATTTTGGCATCTTTTCTATGGCTGGCCGCAATGCAAGCCGTTTTGGGGCACAGGTGTTAAGGATGCTATCTCCTTCCATTTCCATAAAGCCGCCGTTATGATTCTTGTTTCTGCATGTTTTTAGACAACTGAAAAGTGATGAAAAACTTTAATTACAAAAGCCTAAAAATCACAAGTAAGCATACTAAATCCTTTTTTAGCAGTTCTATATTAAATGTGTGTGAGGCATTTAGCAGGTAATATCTTTTCATTTCCTTTGATGAGTAGTTCATAAACTGAATGGAGTTTGGCAAATTTACATTTGCACTGTTTGCCAGCTATGCATATAGATGAGCAAATTCTTGTTCGGATATGGAGAAGATATTAATAATCTTTTGTTTCATGTTTTCTGTGGTTTAATGAAAAGTTTCATAAAAACCAAGAAGATAATTTAAACCTCCATTTTTCAAATAAAAATGTCTAAGACGTGGGGTGTATTTTTTTGCTTATCATGATTTGATGCATCACTTGATATACTGTAGGGAACATGATTGACAGAGTCAGCTCTGCCCTGTAAAGAACCAATGTGTCTATTATCAAAATTTCCCATTTCATTTGTTGAAAGGACATTTTTGATGGAACTTATAAGTTAACATAAATCAGTAAAATGATATAATGACGTGTGCTGGTTTGTGTGGTATACAAAAACTAATTCAATTTTTTAGTTTCCCAGAATACCTGCTTCTAGTTACTCTGTACTTTCTGGATAAATGGGTTGCTCCAGAGCAGGATTCTCTGTCTTGAGCTAGGCATCTAATAAAGATTAGTAAAATTAATAAAATTTTAATAATTAAAATTAATAAAATTGTGAACCTCATACCTCTTTTAGGATATGTCACTGAATTTTCGAATAATTTCAAAGGGAATGTAAGTTTAGTCATTTTCAAAGAGAAATCAATAAAATGATATAATGATGTGTGTTGGTTTGTGTGGTATACCAAAGCTAATTCAGTGGCTGCTATTTTCAGCTGAGCATCGGTGTCTTTTTAGGAAACCAAAAATCAAAAAAATAAAAGAAACAAGGAGAAGAAAAGAAAAAGAGAAAAGAAACTTTGTTCCCTTTAGAATTACATGCTCATATCATGCCTAAATGGTAAAATTCGGTCTCCGCGCAGAGGGATGATAACGAAAAGACACAAAAAGAAGACAGCCATCTACACCATCCACAAGCCAAGGAGAGAGATCACATTTTCTCACTGCCCTCAGACGGAACCAACCCACTGACACCTTGATCTGGGACTTCTAACCTCCATAACTGTGAGGAAATAGATTTTTGTTGCTTAAGCCGTCCAATCTGTGGTACTTTGTTATGGCAGCCCTGGCAATGTCACACAGATCACATAGCCTCCTCTACCATACCCAATCCCACATGATTTTTCAGCATATTGCGCAATATACTCTGTTTGGTTTACTTGCCTTTGTAATCCAGTTGTATGTGTCCTTCATGTACCATTAAAATAATACAATTATTGGCCAGGCACAGTGGCTCATGCCTATAATCCCAGCACTTTGGGAGGCCAAGGCAGGCGGATCACAAGGTCAGGAGTTCAAGACCAGACTGGCCAACATGGTGAAACCCTGTCTCTACTAAAAAATACAAAAATTATCTGGGCATGGTGGCTCGTGACTGTAATCTCAGCTACTTGGGAGGCTGAGGTAGGCTTGAACTGGAACCAGGGAGGCAGAGGTTGCAGGGAGCTGAGATGGCACCATTGCACTCCAGCCTGGGCTACAGAGTGAGACTCTATCTCAAAATAGTAATAATAATGACACAATGATTTAGCCTTCTGGGCCATGCTGCATTGGTGTTGTAATTGCTCGTGTTTTCTCTATCTGAATTATTAGAAAATATGGTCACAAGGTTTGTGAGATAGCAGCAAATTGATTCAAAGTACAGCAGTTAATCCACAGCTAAAGTCAAATACAGACAAACACTCATGATTACAACATGCTTCAATTACATATTTAAGTCACAAGAGTTAAAGTGATTCGTGGTTTGCAGCTCACAGTAATTAGCTGATTACTGTGAACTGCAAATCATGGTTATCCACATCAGTGGTCAGGAAAAAAACAGTGACAGCAATTTAAAAAAAAGATAACATCGGCTGTCTCCATTTGGCAGTAAAATGCGTACAGCCCTTGTTTGGATGATGCCATATGGGTTTCCTAGTTTTTTTCTCCAATCATCTTTATTCATAACCAGAAATTTGTGTTTTTTTTCACATCCTACAGAGGGGCTTCCTAGAAAGTGAAAATTCCAGTGTCAAAATAAAGACAATTCCAGATAAGCTGCTGGGATTTGATTAAAAATTGCCTGAATCCTACAGATCTGTTTGATCTATTTACTATGAGTCTTCTGATCTATGAACATAATATTTCTCTCCATTTATTTAGGTGTTCTTTGATTTTTTAACGACTGTTTTATAAGCTTTGCAAAATAAAAGTCCTGTACGTTTTGGTGCATGTATTCATAAGTATTTTTCAGCTATTATTAATGGTGCTGAGTTTTAAATTTTTAAATTTCAGTTTCCAAGAGTTATTGCTGGTATATAGAAACATAGTTGATTTTGTGTGTTGATCCCATATCTTGCGACCTTACTAGAGTTTCTTAGTAACTCAGGTATGGTTTTTTGGACATTATTTGAGATTCTCCACATAGTTATGCCATCTGGAAATAGAGGTAGCTTTATTTCTTCATTTTCAAATTGTAAGCATTTTACTTTCTTTGCCTGTCTTATGAACTGGGTAAAACTTTCATCACCAAGTGGAAAAGGAGTGGTAAGAGTGGACATCATACTCTACCCTTCCCTCCAATATTAGAGGGAAGCATTTGGTTATTAAACACACTAAGCAATGTTAACTGTAGTAGTTGTTGTTTATTTTATAACGTGCTTTACCAAGTTGGTGATGCCCTTTTCTGTGCCTAGTTTGCTAAGAGTTTTTATTATGCGTCGAAGTTGAATTCTGTCAAATGCCTTTTTTGAATGCATTGATATGATCATGTGTTTTTTCTTCTTAAGATTACAGATATGGTGGATAAATTGAGACAGTCTTGCATTTGTGGAACAAATAAGAAATGCAGGGGTACCTTGTACATATTGATAAATTAAATTTTCCAATATCTGCTGGAGTCTGCCGTGACACATTCTCCTGGAAAAACTCCTGCCTTCTCCATTCTATGGGACACATCTGGGACTGCCTTTCTCCCTCATCACTTTCCTTCTCTGTCTTAAATTTTAACTTTCCCTGCCACTCCTCTGGAAAAATAGAAGCACCATCAACTTCCTGCCACAGATACAACAGGAATACATCAATCAGTCATTTCCGACTTTCATCTCATTCATATGAAATATGCATTCCCAATACTGTGTAGTAACTCTGTTTTATAATGTAGATCTTACCATGTCAATACTGGTATCTCTCCATTGACCATTGAATATATATGTCATTTATATTATATCCTGCTTATTCTTAATTCACTAAAGGTTGATTTCTGTTGACATCTATCTTATTGAAGTTGTTCTTCATAAGATGAAAATAATTTCTTTGTGAGTAATTTCAGTGGAAACTTACTTATTTTATTTTTTCGCATCTCAACTAAATTTAGTTACTTACCAATCCCTCCTTTGACATTTCTTAAGCTACATTCTCCAAATCTCACTAATTCCTAATCTCTTCCCAATTTCTTGATATTATTTGAGAATTACCTTTCTGCTTGTCTGTGGAATGTTTTTTCTCCTTAATGTTCCATCCTGCACCTCTTCTTTCTCACACTCCAAGGTTTCCAAACTCCTAAGCCTTTAGGAACAAAAGTAACATAAGTATCTGGGGATAGCTGGTGTTTGTGTCTGAGAGTAAGCAGAAGAGTGCCCGTCCTGCCTAAACTGCTCAGGCAAAGCACAGAATACCTTTGCAAATCCATCACCTCCCAACCATAGGTTCATGAAATTTTAATCTGCATCTTTTCTTGTGAATTTATCCCTAATCAAATAGACATCTCTGTTTAGGTGCCTGACATTCATGTTAAATTCAAAATATATAAAACTGAAGTCATCATCCTTCCACATAAATCTGCTCTCTCTTTTCTGACAAACTCAGTAACTGACACTACAAACAAAATTGTGCATGTCAGAAACCTGGCCATAACCCTGATTCCTCCCTGTTCTTATTCCTGGCATTTCATCAATCATCCATTTTTGTCAATGTAATCCCCAATTATTTCTCAATTTTTCCATTAATTTCCATCTTCGTTATTCATTCCCTAGTTAAAGCTACCATTATCTCTCACCTGAGTGAAGGCTGAACACACAGCATGCCTCTGAACTTAACGTCCTTTATTTCCTTCTCTAATCAGCAAAGATCCTACCGAATGCAAAGATACTCCCCAAATACTTCTGATAACTCAACAGCATTAGACACTATTGGCTACTTCCTCTGGCTTGAAACGCTGCTATTTTGATTACCATCTCTATCGCTCTCCTGGCTTACTGTTCTGTCTCTTAACCAGGTACTGTTTTTAAGTCACTGTGGCAGCTTTTCCTTTAATGCCACACGTGGGAATGTTTTAGTTTCCCAGAATACCTGCTCCTAGTTACTCTGTACTTTCTCTCTGGATAAATGGGTTGCTCCACTGCAGGTCTATGATTCTCTGTCTTGAATTAGGCCTCTTTATTAATTGTGAACCTTATATCTCTTTTAGGATATGTCACTGAGTGTTTGTATAAACTCTTTACTGTTTTCACTCAAAACCTGTTCTTTACCTCCCTTCCCTATTTCATCAAATCACACTTACTGCCAGGTATGGTGGCTCACGTCTGTAATCCCAGCATTTTGGGAAGCTGAGGATCACTTGAGCCCAGGAGTTTGAGACCAGCCTGGGCAACATGGTGAGGCTCTGGCTTTACAAAAAAACCAAAAATTAGCCAGGCGAGGTGGTGTGTGCCTATAGTCTCAACTACTTGGGAGGCTGAGATGGGATGATTGCTTGAGCCCAGGAGGTCAAGGCTGTAGTGAGCCATGATCATGCCACCACACTTCAGCCTGAACAACAAAGCAAGATTCTGTCCAAAAAAAAAAAAATCACACTTACTACTCACCAAGTGCTCAAGCCTGAAGCTTGAGAGTCAGGATCTAATCTTTTATGTCCCTTACCTATCCATTCTCCATTCCTCAACTGAGCCCCAAATATATCCTCTTTCTTCATGTCTACATCATCTTTATCTCTTAGCAGGCTCTCAACTTTGATGCTTTCTCTTCACAACTCATTCTGAATATACCAGGGAGAGCAATATTTTAAAAACATAATGTCAATTAGATGAGTTTGCAAAGAGTTAGTGGTTTTCATTTACTCCTTAAATACAATCTGCCTGCTTACCATAGCCTGCAGGGCTGCCCTGGTGCCTTCCTCTCTCTCCTGGTTCTGAGCCTTTCTTCCCCCTTTCCAACCCCAGAAAGCACCACCATTATTAGTATGATTTCTTGAGCAAATAACAAAACTGGCTTATAAATAACAAGCTCGCTTTTTAAAAAATTATACATTTTTTTTCTGAGATAACTGGAAATGTCAAAGTGGTACAAACTTCAGAACCAAAAGCTCTAATTCTATTCTCATGACCATTGCCATGAAATGAATGGAAGTTCTAATCTACATGACCTGATTGCCCAGAACGGATTAAGTTCCCATGTCTAATCTAAGCACTGCAGCAAGGAGATAGAATTACTGTGCTTGTCATAATCCATCTGTTGTCAGTAACACCCCAAAATGAGTACCAGACACAGAATGGGAGATGAAAAAGGAATTTTTTGGAGCCTTTTCTAGTTAGGGATGTTTTGAGCTTCACAAAGCAAGCAAAAAACCCACATGACAATAGCTTTAAAAAATGCGATTTTATTCTACATGTCAAAAACTTTAGATACACCGAGGCAGGTGGATCACTAGGTCAAGAGATCGAGACCATCCTGGTCAACA